>NC_089148.1:6208802-6506302 GCF_009819655.1 Sylvia atricapilla
AGGAACACTTTTCATCAGCTCCACGTATGAGGAGGTATCACTTTGTCCTCATACCTAGCAGGGCAAATGCAGTTTGGGAAGCTGGGCCTTACACCTGACTCCAGACTTGTGCATTCACCTCTGCATTTCAATTCACTTCTGCTACTGAGCAGTGCAGGAAGCTGAGGCTTTACAGGGAGAGTGTTGACATGGCTTTGAATTGGGGTTGTAGACTTTAATTGCAGTAGTGATCTTTAGCTGTAGGAGAAGCACTGCATTTATAAAATTAAAAGGAAAAACCAGCCCCAGTTAACCTGCAGGCCCTCTCCCTCTAAAACTGTGTCTGCTTTCATCATGACAGAGGAGAGGTACATTTGTCAGTGCAGTGTTAAACACGAGATGCTGAGTTGCCAGGAGGAACATATTTGTTATGACAGGCAAGATGAAGTATCCACTGTCTTTTAACCAAGTAAATATTGCAGGGCTGCTCATTAAAATGCAGAGATCTGTCTTCATCAGTTGGCCCTCCTTCTGCAGTTCAGAATTTCGAGGTGGTGAGTGACTGGAGAGGGGTTCAGCTACCAGGGCTTGGATTGGGCAGTGTGGGATTTCCCTCTGCAGATTTTGATGCCTCGTCATCATTAAAGACAGAATGCCTGCCCTGTTCAAACGAAATTAAACATTAATATTTCCAGTGAGAGGAATGTAGGTAGAAAATTGATTGCAGAATGAGAGTGGGAAAGAAAAAAGGAGTATCCCATTTTCTGGTTTGGACATAACTTGGATGTGATGAAATGGAAAGTGATGCAGATTTTCAGATTCAATCTCTCCAAACTGAGTAAACACTAAAAGGGCTTCTGTTAAAAATGATGGCTCCAGTTGTTCAGAAAATATTGCTGGTGACTCTCACCCCTCTCCTGATCCACTGCTGGAGCAGAAATTAGAAAACCTTTCTTGAAGAGACCTTTCCAGCTAACATTGCAGTTACCCCATCTTCTCCTTTTCCCAATAAACCTCCCATTCAAACGCAAAGCACACACTTCACCAGAGGAAAAGATGATTTCCTAGGGCCAGGTGGGGGTTTTTTTAGCACTTGAATCCGGCTGAGTAACAAAGGGAAGAATAACACACTTCAGGCCTTCAAATCATAGATTTTGCACAGCCCTCCATCTCTCGGGGGGCTGTCAGCACATGCTGACTGAGTTCACCCATCACAAACTCCTCACACCATGGTACATTTGTTAAAATGAAAGGTGCCTCTTGCAGAATAAATCTCAAGGAATGTATTGCCTTTAACTGCAGCCATTGTTGGTGCCTCCGATTGAAAATCCTTCGGAAATTTCTTGTTAAGGGAAGTGCTTCTGTGGCAGAGGACAGGGAGCAATTGTGCGCAGAATTTGTATTGCTTCAGTCTGCTGGAAAGCATTGATAGACACGGGCTGGAGCTGATTGGAGAAATATCCCTGTGAAAACTTCTGTTAATTTTACAATAATAGCACGTTCCAGCAGCCAGGCAGGAAGGAAAACTTCCCTAATGGTTGTAATGTAGGTTATTTTGCTTGACTCGCTGTCTCAGAGAAAGATGACATGTCCATCTGAAGCCATCTGTGACAGGCTTCTTATAAAGGAAGCTATCCACACCTAGATATTGGAGTTTGAAAGGACCATCGAACTTCGTAAAAAAACCCAAAGTACAGGTAGATGCTTAGAAAAAATAAAGCTATCTGAAAACACCTTTATGTGCCCTTAAGATTTAAGATGAGATTAACGACTTCATCTTTTCATAGAGAATCCAGACACCTACTTCAGAGAGTTCTAGGCAAATCTCCTGCTTTCCACCAAATGATTATAAATGCACAAACCAACAAACATTGATGGATTTTTGTAAAGTATTACTATGCTGATTCATTTCACGGCATCCTGAGTTTATTCCTGAGAGCAGAGCATTACAATTTTAGTTTTGGAGAGCTGGGCAGGACTCACAGAGACAGTGGAAGTGAGACAAACTCTTTGTTGTGGTTTCAGTGCTCAGATAATTACATGAATGTTAAATTAAAGGATCTTTTGATGGTGAGAGGGTCCAAACACACAGGGGTACAAACTGCCAGACCATTTCTGTAAAGCCTGGGTATTTTGGCATGCCAGGGTTATTTTTAGGAGCTGAAAAATATGTGTATCTGTGCATCCTAATATCCAAAATACTTTCCTGGTGTGGGGAAGCAGGTGGGATGCATGGTCCCTGCTCTACACTTTTCATCTGGGGATTTCATTCTCTGTGAAGCAGATGCACAGAAATTAAAGTGTTTATCCTGCCCTGCTTTGGGCTCCTGCAGGTAGGGAGAGCCCTTCCAGCTTCTGGATTTTGGTCTCAGGATAGTCCTGGAGCAGAGGTGGATGTTTGTGGGTGGCCCAGCCTGGGTTACCCCTGCCATGGGCACACAGAGCCCAGTGTGTGCTGCAACAAAAGTGCCAACACGCAGGAGGATAAAAGTCATCTGAGGTTTGTCTTTCTGGTAAAGGGCTCAGAGCCCCAGCTGTGAAAGACACACCAGGATCCCTCTGTTGTCACCTCCCCTGCCTGACAGGCAGCCCGTGCCAAGCACGGGGGATGTCAAAACACGGTGTTATTTTGTGAGGAGCACCAGGTGCCTGCAGAGGAAGAAATTGCTGGTTTACCTGGCATTTAAGGCACATTAATAATACAGCTACTTTGATTTCTTAAACTCGAACTAAAGGCTGTATTCAAAAGCTGCTGTCTTCGGTGCCTTTGCAATTGAATTACAGTCCCCCACACCGTATTTTTGGATCTTAAATAATTCTCTTTTGTGATTGCTTGACAAGAATCAGACGTCCTCCCACCCCGTGCCAGTGTCTACTGCATGTTTAATGTCTTTATCTGTTCTTCTTGCATTAGTCATCTGAGTGTTTGACAGGTATACATCCCGGGCTCTTTAAGTATATTTTTATTAATCTATTCATGGGCTCAGTGCAGGTTCTGATATCCATCAGTGCCATTGCCTGAAATTAAAGTTAAACTCTTTTCTCCCGTGGATTAGCACAAACAGATCCTGGCGATGATTTATTTAAACCCAGCTTTTCTCCTCACCGGCAGGAGCGCTGTCTCCAGGACTCACATTCATCCAGCTGCAAATCCCGAGTACTTGCGACATCCAAGTGTCACAGGATGGGAGTGTGGGCTGGGAAATGACCACATACAGGTGACCCTACAGCCCTCACAGCTCCCCCTGAAGGTGCTCTGAGTGCTTATATTGTCTTTTGGGTGTTTTGAACCTTTCCTAGCACTGCTAGGGCATTGTCCATTGTGATGTTCGCTGTTGTGCCTTGCTTCTATGGCAAATTTCAGTTTCCTTATCAAAGTTTCACAGCAGCTTCTGGCTTTTATGTTGCATTTGGAATTGGGAAATACAGACACAGCCTTTCCAACTGCAGGATGACTCAGGAGAAATGAGTAAGTCAGAAAGGTTTCCATGGCTCACATTCCTGCTGTCTGCTGCTCAACTTGTGCTCCTGCTGTGTGCTGAATATCTGGTTTTCCAAGCTCCAGGATTGCTGTTAAGGTTGCTGGGCAGGACAGGTGAAATTCAATTTGGCAGCATGGGGAGAAGTGGGGAAAGTCTGGGGGAGAGAGGGAGAGAATAATTTTGACCCTGTCACATCAGAACACAGGAAAGGGGCTGGGGCAGGCCCCTGGTGCTTAGTGAAATGCTGGGAGGGAAGGGCTGGCATGGAAGGGGTGAGAGATGAGGATGGGGATGTGCCAAAGGTTTGCTGTCCATTCCCAGAGCTCCCTGATCCTCATCTCAACAGACTCCTCTTACCAGAGCACCTCTCCCTGCCCTGGTGCTCCTATTGCCTCTCCCCACCACAGCTTCTCCTTCCTTCCCCAAAAACCTTGGTCTGCTGCCCTGCCAGATGGCAAACAGCCCCGTGTCAGAGTGCCTGCTGAGCCATAGATCAGCTTTCCTGCTTTTCTCTTGCTGACAGCCTTGTCTGTAGGGTCATCAGCTCCCACCCCTCACCACAAACTCCTGAGGATCCAGGGCTCAAATGTCATTTTTGGCTTGGGCAGCTGGGATCAGGATCCTGGTGATGGTCGAGGCTCTGTGGCTGTCCCTGGAAGTCTGACACTGGTGTGTGCCCGCGCCCTCAGTGAGCCTGGGCAGCTTTGGATCACATCCCATCGTTACCCTCAGAATTCCTGCTTTAGATCTTCCTGGAACATGGCTGGAAATTTCGTCTGAGACCAGAGCAAGTCACCAGTGAGTTGGTCCCTTCTTACTCAGGTTATTCTGTGAATTTAAGCATTATCCAGGGTTCAAGGCATGACACGATGCAAAAGGAGAGCCAAAAATGTGATGGTAGATTTTATTGTAAGGTGTACACTTCTTTGATGCAGAAGTCAAATGACAAAAGGAGTAAGAAATATTCCCGTTTTACAGACCTCACACTCCATATGGTAAATATATATGTCCAAATTCATTGAGAATGGATCAGTGTTCAGCTCTGGAGGAAGTGTGGCTCTACTGGACATGCTAGAATAAGACTAAGAAATAAATACCAACATATTTGGGACTTGAAGTTTGTGTTGCACATAATGTGTGAAAATAAAGCACAGCTAAATAGTCAAATATTCACATGCTGAGATAGGTAAGACTAATTCTAAATGACTCATATCTAACATGTAATTTTAGAGCCTCTTTGCCTTGTACAGTGGATTCCAAATATCTTTTAAAAATCTCTATCGATCTCCCCAGCATTACAAGAAATGAGTCTTTTAAAGAACTGCTTTTAAGCAAGGTGAAAATGCACACAAAGAAAATACTTCGGAAAATCTGTTGCTTCAGGCTGCAGCCTTGGCTTTCCAATGTAAGAAGCGATATTTGATTTAGGGAATTTTGAGGGTTATATGCAGATTTCCACATTTCAGGCATGTTTATTATGTTCTGGATTGTTTTGTACTTTTTGGCAGTTTTGATGCTGAAATGCATTTAGTGACAATCTTAATGAGTAGTCTTATAATTTCTTCCTCCCCTGGTGAAGCTTTTTTGATTGACACTGAGTAAAGATCAGGCTTTAAATTTGCATAGTTGCCTCCACATATAGGAAATGCCAAATGACTTAGAAAAGTAAAGGCAGTCAACTCAAAATAGAAGATCTACTCTTCTACTTTTTGGACAAGAAAGGGAGCAAAACTCCATGGCTCTGGTGATATAAAATTATCCAAATTAGGATGTGAAATTGCTTTAGGGACTTTATTTGATGTTGATGTTTGTATGGGATCTGGCAAATTAAAGATGATGGCAGATGCCTAATTCCAGGACAAATTAGATCAGTTTTGTTTCTCTGAGATTACTCAGCTATCGATTTATTTTACCTTATCTGGCTTATGCTGAGTTTTCTCTACTTCTAGAAGGAATTTTTTTTATTAATTGCTTAATTTTATTTTTTTTTTTTTGAGATATATGAATGTGAAAATATTATGGTTTTTTCCAGGGGTACACCACTGTCCTAGAACCTGAAAATTTGTATCAGCTTTATCAACCATCCAGATACATCAGCTAAAATTCTAGCAATGGCTTTCTCCCTTTTCTTCTGTATTTTGAAAGATGTAGTGAAGATGCATTATCTAAAAGAAGCAAATGATATCTCTGAGAATAAACACCTCAATTTTCACTGAAAAAATTGGCAAATACGTCTTTTAATGAAAAGACTTTTTTCCCCTAAAGTTAGAAATATTTTCCTGTTTGAAATTTCATTTTTCTAATCCTAATTTTCCATAGTTAAAATTTTCTATATTTCCCTTCATCCTTTTTTTTTTTTTTTTTTTTTTAATATTAAAAAAAAACAAACCCCAAAAACAACCAACTTCTGGAAACAGTTTTATTTCATCTGTACTGATGGAAAAAAAGTGGAGCAAAATCCTGTTTTATGATTCTCCTGGGACCAGTGTTTTGGGCTGATGCTCCATTTCTTTCCTGTCCTTTAGCAGGAATTGCCCCTCTCCCCCCACCCCTCATCACTCAGTGTGTGATTCTGTCCAAACCTGCTGTGGTACACCTGGAGTAATTCCAGAGGCTCTGTGAAGTATTCCTCAGCAGAATTCATGGATTTACAGAGGACATCCCGATGTCCCACGGCTTTATTTGTCTCAGTGACAGCCCCCCAGAGTGCTTTGCATCTGTTAAAAAGTCATCTTTAATTCCTTTCCATTCTCTTTCTCTTTTCTTCTTTGGAATGCAGAGGGACCAACTGGTAACTTGTATTCATGTTTTTATATCCTGAGACGATTGTGAGCAACACATCTCTTAAGAACATTTGTCCTCTTTAACAAATACCAGATTCTACTTAGATGATAATGAAATTCAGATGAGTTCTTCTGAGCATTGAATTGTTAGCATTTTACATCCCCTTTTATAATTGAATGTTGTGCCAAGTTTACTGATATTTCCTTTTTTTTCTTTGTCTTTCCCTCATCTCTTAACTGTGCCTGTTTGTCACTTCCCATCGTGGTGGTAGCAAGACACACAGGGAGGGAATTGGATATTTGCACACCGAGTTATTCTCACAGAATAGAAGTCCATTCTGTGAGAAATTTGAAGGATGATGATCAGGAAAGCAATAATTTTCCTGGTTTTAATGATTTAAATATTATTTTTTATTGTTATTACAATAGGTTTTTTATGTCTTGTGCTGGCTTTGGCTGGGGCAGAGTTAATTTTCCCCGCTGAGGTCACTGGGTTTGGGAAGGAGGGCTGGTGACATAGCGATGGAGAAGCAGAGCTGGTGACACAGGGATGGGGAAGGAGTGCTGGTGACACAGGGATGGAGAAGCAGTGTTGGTGACACAGGGATGGAGAAGCAGAGCTGGTGACACAGGGAAATGCTCACAGAGAGCCAAGGCCTTTCCTGCTCCTCACCCATTCCAGCAGCGAGGGGCTGGAGGAGCATCAGGAGTTGGGAGGGGACAGCCAGGACAGGGTGAACTGAAGTGACTCGAGGGATATTTCATATGTTCAGTATGTTTGTAGGTTTTGTCCTATCTATGCAGGTTTTTGTCTTCCCAAGCCACTTTTCTGAGGGATGGAGCCTGCTCTCCTGGGGCTGCTGCACACCTGCCCAGTGGAGGCAGGGAATTAATTCCTTGGTTTGATTTCCTTGTATGCACAGCCTTTGCTTTCCCTATGAACCTGTTTGATCCCAACCCAGGGGTTTTCTCTCTTCTACCCCATGGGTGCAATGAGAAGTTCTGAGAGGACCGGGAGTTCTGTCCCCAGTCCCCCTGAGGGAAAGGGAGGGGCTGAGCTGCCACTTTGTGCTCCACCATGGCACTTCTCCCACTGCAGCCAGGATGCTGCTTTTGGGATTAGGCCTTGCAGCACAGAGAGAGGCTAAAGACTTAGGAAGAAGCTTCAAGAGTTCAAGGAACTCCTCAAGAGACTAAAGATTTCTGAGTGCACAAGTTGCTGCTTATTAAAGTGTGGATGGGCACTTGAGTGTATCTCTTTATCTCTACTTTCCTCATTGTCCTGACTGTTTTACACAGCTATTGATCTTTGGGAGATGGGCTCGTTTGACCATCTCCTCCTTCCTTTGACAAGAGTTTACTGCTGCAGCAAGGGGTCCCTGGCACTGGACATTTTCCATGAAACACATGCGTGATCCGGCCTTCTTCTTCTGTAGCTCAGCAAAATGCATCCAGACAGCTGGATAAGTGTGGGATCGATATGTCTGATTTAACTGCTTTAAATGCCTTCAATTCCTGCTCCTCTCTAGCTGAGCTCTCATGTGGAAAACCTCACAAGCACCAGGATTGCTCTGAAGTCCAGACAACTCTTTGTCTTCCCACTTCTGGTTCATTCCAGTGCAGCTCCACTGACTCTGTGAAGTTCCACTTGACTTCCACAAATAATTATGTAAAATTTCCATAGAAGTGAAATGGAAATGGGATCTCTGATAAGGAGCAGGATAATGGCTTCTGAGTCCCCAAGCTTGCTATCTGTGTCTGGTGACAATGATGCTGTGACATTCCATTGACTTCCTGGAACTTTTGTGGTTAAAAAAACCAGAATGGCTTCTATTCTTCAAAGACCTCGTTTACTCCAACACATCTCAAATGCTAATGTGTTCCTACCTTTTTTATCCCTTTAACATGACACTAAGTTTCCCCCCTCCTGTGTTCTGTAATTCAATTATATGCATTCCTTGAATGTCATTTTCTAATCCTCCGTGGTTCACTTGAAAGTCTTGTAAAATAAAACTTATTGGTGTGTTCATTAAAATGTCAGAAATATTTTTGACTTCAATTAGACACTACAGTAGTTTTATCCAAAGTGTGCATATAGTACAATAACTATGTCAGGAGGATGTAATTAACAGCAATTTAAATGAACAATTGTCTTAAATTTTTCTGGCTCTTCATGCATGATAACTTAATCAAACAGCAAAGTTCCTACAGACTTAGTCATTTGAGAGAGAGGTGAAACACTATAAACTCATTTTAAAAAAGTCATATTGAAAACCATAAAACTTCTGAGCTAAGGAAAGCGTGTGAAAATGGAATGCAGAAGTGTAGTCCCTCTCAGTGTCAGCACATTGCAGCCAGACCCAGTTGGAAAGCAGATAGTTTATGGCATGGTCACCAACTTTGAGGACTGAAAGGTCAGAATCATACAATCCCAGACTGGTTTGGGTCAGATGGGACCTTGAAGATCCAGTTCCACCCCCTGCCATGGGCAGGGACACCTTCCATCAGCCCAGATTGTTCCAAACTCCATCCAGCCTGGCCTTGGACACTTCCAAGGATCCAGGAACAGCCACAGCTTCTTTGGGCACCCTGTGCCAGGACCTGCCCACTCCCATCTGAAACAATTCCTTCCTTATGTCCAGTCTGTTTCCCATGGTCCTGTCACTACAGGGATTGCTATAAAGTGCTTTTTTTAACATATTGAAATGTTTCCATAAGGTCTCATCAAACCCTTTGCTTCTCCAGACTGAACACCCCAACTCCCTCAGCCTGTCTCACCCTCAGTATCCCTTCTCTGGACCTGTTCTGAACCTGCTCAAACAGGTCCAGACCTTTCTGTACTGGAACACCGGGGCTGGGTGCAGTGCTCCAGGTGGCAGCTCGCTGCCATGCTGCACACTTTTACTTGCATTAAAATATGTAAACCATTGGGGCCTTCTGCTCTATGTGCTGTCATCACTGTGACATAAAACATCAGTCACTGCTCAGTGAAGGCTGTGCCTCATTTGCTTCTGGCTTCCGTGGCCTTAAATGCAGTTCTGTGAAAACCACTTCATTGGACAACATTTTGGACAGGATCGGTCCTGGGGGATGAGGAAACCGCGGCTCCAAAAGCATCCAGCTTTCTTTTGGAAATAAGGATCCCACTGAGTAATGCCACATGCAGTTCTATAACATTTACAGAACTCGGTTAGATTGATTTGTGTTATTCCTTTTCATCCAAATACATCAGTTTGTCAAAACATACATTTTGTGGTAAAGTCTGTTTTTGTTGAGCTTCTTGATTGGGTTTTGGTTGTTTGTTGTTTTTTGTTGTTTTTTTGGGTTTTTTTTCTTTTGTTTCCATGTAAGGATTGCATGAAAACACTTAAAAAGCGTGATTCACTTACTCAGACTTTATTCTGAACTGCAAGCTAGCTGTAAAACATGTGCGAAAATACAGAAAAGAAACTGCAATAAAACCTCTCCCTTGGCCTAAAGTTAGCCAGAAATTTGTAGATAGGTGACAAAGAACCCCATAACCCATCCAAAGGCTCCTGAAATGGGGAAAAAGCATTCCTAGACCATCCTCAGTGATCACAGCTTCAGCTGAAACAATGAAAACCACTCAGGACATGACCAAAGCTGCTCTTCCAGCTGCTGGAGCTTTAAATAAAATCAGAGCTGGAGCACACAGAGTAAGTGCTATGTCAGGTGAGGTGGGTCAGCATCTCAAAGGGCCTCTGCTTTGGGATGGGCATGGGGAATTCTTTGGTCTGAGAGTTTCTGAGCAAGGAAAACTTACTCCTGACACAACCTTTGTCCCTGGGGACTCTCCTCATGTCCCTGTAGCAGGAGAGCTCTTTGTGCCTGAGTTTGAAGCCACTTTGTCCTTGGTGCTCTCACACATTGATAAGGAGCTGGGCTCCCCCTGGCATCGACCTCTTCTGGCCATTGAAACTGGCTTCAACCTTGAAGCTCCCAACAAAAACAGCACCTCCAAAGAGGTGGCTGACAAACACTTACAAAGTGTCAGTGGAGTTTGTGTTGTCAAAACTGTGCACCCTCAGTGACATTCTGCTGTTGAGCAGAATCCACGCTCCCAGTTCCCAGCCAGGAGGGAACCAGAGCAAAGGATGTGACTGGGATGAGCAAACTCCTGGACAGGTTTCATGGTTCCCCCTTTTCCTGGTGCCAGAGCATAAATAAAAGAGCAGCTCTGTGAAGTATTCCTCAGCAGAATACAACAGATATTAAGCTGCAGTGGGCCACCTTTGTATTCGGCTGTGGTGTTTGCTGTCTCTTCTCCAAGCAATATTGGCTGTCCTGTGAGCTATAAAGGAATTTTCAGCTTCTTTTTCTTGCTGGCTTTCACTGCTGTTTTTTAATTAAAGCTTAAGGAATTAAATGAAGCGGGGATGCTGGGGTTACACAAGGATGAGAAAAGATCAGGCAGTCAAATCCACTGAGGGGCAGTGGGGCACAGGCTGATTCTTGGATTATCATTCTCAATGATTGTTTTTTTCCAGTTTAAAGAATAAACATTGATGCATTTTAAGCATCTGGGTGAGACTGACAATGTACAGCTGTCTGGGAGAATTAGATCTGAAGGAGATTGGGAGCTACTTTATTAAGATTTCGGGTGTGATTTGCAGAAGATGCACCAGCAGAAGGCTTCTCTTTCTGTGCTCTCATTTTGGGGAGGGAGAATGAATAATCAAATGCTTAATAAGAGATCTACCTTTGTGGAAGGGAACATCTATTGCATGAGGCATAACTCTGCCTAATACAGCAGTACATCTATTTATTAGGCACAAACATTTGTAACAGTGATTGTTTTGTTTACAGACTGTGGCCACATTGTGTAATTTAGCTGCAAGGTGCCATATTTAATTGAGATGGGGGAGGAAATGAGGCTATCAGCCATGCTCCTAATATTTACAGACATGGAACTCTACTTTTCCATTACTCTTGTAATGGATGCAGGTTTGAATTAATTTTTAGAACTGCCAGGAATAGCAGCATATTGGATTCTCTCACTATTTTATGTTCTGTGTCCCTGCAGTGTCTCTTGATTGCTACTCATTAGAAACAGGCTACGCTTGTGTTTACCAGAAAAAAAAAATATTCCTTTTCCTCACTGAACCTTGCAATCTAAACTTTGCCTCTGATTTAAAAATATGCAAATTAAATATTTAAAAGTTTCAAAGACTATCTCTTCTACTGTTTTAAACAACTATGAGATTTTATGATGAGCTGTGAGGATTCTAAATTATATTTTGTGTGCCATAGGCAAGAAAACTGTGGGAATTCCTTTGCCTCATTTTCTTTTATGGGAATAATAATGTCTGTTTATCTCGAGACAAGCACCAGGGTTTTATTTCCATGGTGTGGTGGGATAATGACTGGATAGGTGAAGTGTTAAGTTGGGCTTGGGAGAGCCACGGGCTGTTTCTGGATCTATTTCAAAGCTGAGGGGTTGGTTTTATATCTCGGCAGGATTTGGCTTTGAAGTTGTCCCTGTTTGTACCACCAAGATGAGAATTCTCTTGGGGGACCCAGAGAAGTGTCCTGTGGATGACAATCCAATTTTGGGGTGAAGCTCCCCACATTTTGCCAACCTTCTGGGCTCACTCCTGTTCAGAGCTCAGCTGCTCTACTTACATTTTTGCTCCCAGTGGATACTTGTGTAAAAATTCTGGAACAGAAGAATGGTCTTCACGCAGCTGAATTTGATTCTGAAGGTTTCCTTTTAATAAGTTTCATTTTTATTTTAATTTGTGTTGCATTTTGAAAGCTTTGAACTGTGTTATGTCTGGGTAACTACATATGATTTTGCAGAATATGCAGCAGCTTGGGTTGCACTGTGAAATCACAGACTGGTTTGTGTTGGAAGAAACCTTAGATCCCATCCAGTGTAACCCCCTGCCATGGGCAGGGACACCTTCCACTGTCCCAGGCTGCTCCAAGCCCCATCCAGTTTGGCCCTGGACACTTCCAGGGATCCAGGGGCAGCCACAACTTCCCCGTGCCAGGGCCTCCCCACCCTCACAGGGAGGAATTTATTCCCTAAATCCCATCTAACTCTGTCCTCCTTCCGCTTAAACCATTTTCACTTGTCCTGATGCTCCATGCTCTGATGAAAAGTCCCTTTCCAGCCTTTTGTAGGCTCCCTTTAGGCACTGGAAGTATTATGTATAAGCTTCCAAGCAAAAGGTTTCTATAACGTGCCAAGAGTGGAAAATCAGGGGGATCTCAGGAAGTCCTCGCCATTTCCTGCTGTTAGACCCTGAAAGGAGTTTGGGTTTGCAGAGTCCTGGGAGTAGAGTTTCTATCAGTGCATCCCCCCTTGAATCTGTTTCTACATCTTCAGGGCCTGGTCTCTGAACCTGTGTCCTTGAACACGGCACCCTCAGGGTCACCAGGGAGCTGATCTGGGCTTCAGTGGTGATGGAAACACTTGGAGCAATTGCCTGAAATAAATTGAGCCTCATCACAGCACTATTGAACACAGAACTTTTTATCCCCATCACATAGATAGACAAAAAATATTTTTCCCTCTAGCTGCTGGTTGTTTGTTTGGTAATCCAGCTAAAGCATAAGCTTTAATTAAGCCAAATTTCGAATCTACTGTGGAAAATAATGTGGCATTGTCAGATTCTAATTCTTTATTTGAGCTGGAGAAGCTGAGTTGCTAAGAGACAGCATTTTTTTTTAACAAAATGTTACTCTTCTTCATAGTTTCCCAATTAATATTCGATGTCTGGGGTTTATATAATGCCAGTCTCAGCATATCAGCCAGAGTTTGCAGAGTTTGCTGTGCAGAGAGAAGTGAAACAAGAGGGAGCCTTTCTGGAGGTGGCAGCAGGTTTAGGGAGTGATGTCCTCTAGCCCTGGACACCTCCAGAAACTGGGGCTGCTGCACTGCAGGGCACACAGGAAAGTTTTCCAGCTCTTTGTTTCCTTCTGACTTTTCCTGCACTGCCTTTGTGTTTCCTGCTTGCTGAGCGGTTCTTTGGCACCACTGACAGCAAGAGGCCATTCCCATCGACCTCCTGAGTCACCTCTGCCTCTTTCCAAAGGCTCTTATATCCAACATCCTCCCATGAATGCTCTGCTTGGCCCAAGGGATCCTGTCATTTTTGCCCCTGATGCCAGGCACTAAATCAGCCTCATTGCCCATTCCTTCATGTGGCCTTCCAATAATTTACTTTTCCTTGCTCAGTAATTCACTTTTCCTTACTCAGTAATTCACTTTTCCTTGCTCATCCCTCAGAGCCTCCTGCTCTGGAGAGACACAGTGCACACAGGCATCTTCCAGGGGAATGTATGGATTGCCTGGGCAGCACTGAAAAGAATTCAGCTGGTGAAGCAGTGATGCTTTGAGGGCATGTTCCCACTTTCAGGCATTTCTTTTCCTCCCTGGAGGCTTTTGCCTGCAGCCAGAGAAATATCTTCATTGCAGCTGAGAAATAATAAAATACCATTAACACTTATCACTGCCTGGGCTTTGTGAAAGCCATTCTGAGCTGGCAGTGTAGTGCTGAATAGGACAAACAGGATGAGAGATGCTTTAATTAGTGTACAGGCAGTTAAGCTCAATAAGTCTGGGTTCAATGAAAAGGTTGCTGTAGTGCAGTGATGCTCATTCCAATTGCCCACATATTTTAAGAAAACAAACCCTTCTCACTAATACTTGGCATGGCTTGAGTTTTAAAATCAACTTTTAAAAGTCAAATGTTTCTTTCTTTCTCCTGGACTCAGAGGTAGAAGGTACAACATTCTCTGTGTGTGTTGGACAGGACCATCTATATTTTAGATTTGGTGGAAATAACCCTTACAATGAAATCCACCCTCAGGGATCCCATCAGACAGCAGTGGTCAATCAGAATATCCAATATTTTGATATGTTTTGCTTCAGCGAAACATCTACTCCAGAAAACAGCATAAGGGCAGGTTCTCTATTAATCCACTTTGTCTTTAATATAGATTTGTCTTGCCAGTCTGATTTCACACTTTGGTTATCATCCTTATAGATCACAGCATTAAAGAATAATTTCAGTTGTGCGACCGATTTTATCTTGTCACTTTTGGAAATTTTGTGACTTTTTGGCTTTATCTGTGTTGGTCTTTTTTTTTTTTTTTTTTTTTTTCCCTTAAGGATTCCTGATAGTAATTTCCTCTTTATTTGTCACTCTGACACTTTATTTGTCTTGCAATGACTTTTTGGCTGGCAGTGAAAGTGAGGAAAGCTGCCTGAATACCTCTGCAGCTCCACCTTTAGTCCCTAAAATCGCATTCATTGGTGGGCTTGGCAGCTATTTATACATTTGTTTTCCTTTCATTTCCTCCCCTATTCCCTGCAAGCCAATAATTCCCTGTGAATGCAAATAAGACACCTTCAGGTCTGTGGGTTGGATGGGATCCTCTCCTGCTCTTCTCACATTTCTCCAGGGGGAACAATCAATGTTTCTCATCCTGACCCCTGCCTGCTGCAATCCCTTTCTGGAATCACTGCACTGGGATGGAATCCCCACCCTGCCAACCTGCAGGGTCATGTCCTCAGCTCTTCTGTCAGGAAACTGGAATTTATCTGTTTCAAACCCTTCTCAGCCTGAGTATTGGAAAACAGAGTCGGAAGGGAGTCTGTAATTATTCCCAGGAGCAGATTTGTCTGCCAGTGAATCAGCTGGAGTGTGCTCTGGTGGGATATTCATGGATTCAGGGTGTTGTGACCTGCTGGGCTTTCCTTTCCTTTCTTTTTGGGGGGTTACCTGTAATTCCTCATCCTCTTTGTTCCTTTAGTTCTGAAATATAAGGTACTTAAAAACACACAATAACCACACAGAAGGCATACAATTGTATTGCAAATTGTCCAGTTTTGAGCTTTTAATTTTTGCTCCTTTTTTTTTTCCCTTCCTTGGCCCCAGCAACAGAATCCCAGAATATTCTGAGTTGACCCACAAGGATCCTTAAGTCCAACTCTTGAGTGAATGGCCCACACATGTATTGAAACCATGACCTTGGGATTATCAGCAGTACTCTCTAAACAAAGATTTGACAATGATTTTGAAGAATGCAAATCTTTTTTGCCCAAGCCAGTCCTTAAAACTTTGAGAAAGATGCTATTTTCCTCAGCAGTGTGGTCACTGAAATTCATCTGAGAGATATTATTTTGGGATAGGGATTATTTAGTCTCATACAAGGAACAAGCAGCTCAACAAATATTACAGTTTCTGTAGACCTGTAGAAGAAAAATACCTCATGGAAAGCTCTGCAAAGCTCATAAAAAATGCTCCCTGAAATGCTTTAGTCCTGTAATAAGGCATTATGCAAGGACAGTTTCCCTCCTGGTTCTTGCAGCATTTCCTCTTGCACTTCTTACCCCAGCAGCTGCAGGTGGTAAGCAAAGAGAAGGGAGAAGCTGGGGCAAAATCAATGCTCTTTTTTTACAGTGAGGGTGTTTTCTCCAAGGAAAATTCCCTGTCCTGTTCTTCACACCCAGGCTGGGACGTGGCCAGTGCCTGAGGTTCTCTGCTGGTGGGGAAAGGTGCTGACCTGATCTTCTGGCCTGAGCACAGAGGGCACAGGGGGACAGGAGTGTGGCCACAAACATCAGCAGCTCTTCCGAGCTCTGGGCCTGGGCACGACAAAGAAGTCTCCAGTGCATGTGAAAAGATTAATATAGATTTTTGAAAATGCTTTTCTTGGAAAAAATACCCTGCTAAACAGACCTTTCTTAGTAGAGAGACTATTTGCAAGTCTAGCCACACACACTGAGCTTAGCTCAGAGAGAAAAGGGCTCTTCATGACTCACTCCTGCTTTATACTTCAAAATGGGATGCTTTAACTCTTTAAAGGCTTTGGTTCTTTTCAATTGTTTTATTTGCTCTTTTCGTACTTCACCTTCCCCTTCCCAAGACATTGTTTTTCCAGCAACGCTTCCCAAAAGCAATGCACAATTTCCGTGATGTAATGAAGTCTGAAAGGACAGGCCCTCCTGCTCTAGAGTTCAGAAAGCAACAAATACAGAAACATTACAAATTTTCCACCTCACCAAACTGTCTGTTTGAAATCGAGGAGAGCAGTGAGGCTGATTTCTGGAGCAGGGAATTCTGACTATGGGTGTGTGAGACCCCACCTACAGTGCCGTGTCTGGTGCACTCAGTGTAGGAAGGATTTGGAACAGCTGGAGCAAGTCCAGAGGAGGCCATGGAATTGTTGAGAGGACTGGAGCACATCCCCTATGGAGCCAGGCTGGGAGAGCTGGGAATGCTCAGCCCAGAGAAAGGAAGGTTGTGTGGAGACCTCACAGCAACTTCCAGGGTCTGCAGGGGCTACAGGGAACTGGAGAGGGACAATTCATCAGGAATTGGAGCGACAAGACAGGGGGGAATGGCTTCAAACTGCCAGAGGGCAGGGTTAGATGGGATATTGGGAAAGAATTTTTTCCATGAAATAATTCTTTCCTGTGAGGGTGGGGAGGCCCCTGGATCCCTGGAAGTGTCCCAGGCCATCTTGGACAGGGCTTGGAGCAACCTGGGCTAGTGGAAGGTGTCCCTGCTCATGGCAGGGGGAGGCCCTGGATGGGCTGTAAGATCCCTTCATCCCAAACCATTCTGGGGTTCTGGGATTCTATAAGTTGAGATCTATAATCGACTGTCACTGAATTTTTCGTCACCAGATGAAATCTGGCATTGCGTATTTGAGTCTATTGTTTAGTCGCAGCACTTAAATCCAGATCACCATCCTAAAAGCTTAGAATATTTATATATATTTTCCAATGTTAACTGCATGGCATTACCCAGCTGGGAAGAGGTGAATTCCAGCAAGAAGGAAGAGGAATGTCTCAGGAGCTGTTTCAGGTCCAGCTGTGAAAGAACAAGATTGTGTGGAGGGAAGGGTGGGAGGCAGAAGAAGTAAGAAAAGGAGAATATATTTTTATGAAGATATCATACCTTTTTATGAAGATATTCTCACAGTATGGACACTTGGCAGGGAGGTGAGCACCCTGTGAGTACCAGGCATGGCAGGTTCCAACCTGGGGCTGGTGTGATATCAAGCTATTGTAAAAATAAACTTGTCTCCTCATGGACTTTTTTAAGGATCCCATGTATTTTAAGTTAAATTCTTAGACTTGGGGGTTTAGCACTGCAAGTTCTCAATGCTGAAACCTTTTTTTAATCACTGATGCATCGCCCTGGCCATAAATCCAGGCATACCAATGACTCCTTGCTTTTCTTCCTCACATGAATTAATAAAGCCACAAATATTGGGCGGGATATTTTTCACCAAACAGGATAAAACCCTGCACCATCCTTTGTCAGAGGCAGCCTGACAATGCAATGAAGGGTAATTATTTTGGTGTTGATTCCAGAAGATTCAGATCCACACAATTCCAAGGGTTAAACTCTTCCTGCCTGTGCAACAGTTAGAGCTGGGAAGTGTTGGAGTTGCCATGGAAACAGGGCATATTTGATTCCAATGGAAAAAAGGTAAACAAGTTTCTTTTTATATTTCAGACTACGTGAAATGTGGCCCCCAACTTTGTGAGGAGTTATTATAGGCACCCTTAAATCACTCCAGAAAGACTTCCTTTTTTAATGAAGTACCGCAAACAATGAGGAGAAGAGAGAAGAGAGAAGAGTGGAGAGAGGAGAGAGGAGAGAGAAAAGATAAAAGAGAAAAGAGAAAAAAAGAGAAAAGAGAAGAGAGAAGTGAGAATAGAAAAGAGAAAAAAAGAGAAAAGAGAGAAGAGAAGAGAAGAGAAGAGAAGAGAAGAGAAGAGAAGAGAAGAGAAGAGAAGAGAAGAGAAGAGAAGAGAAGAGAAGAGAAGAGAAGAGAAGAGAAGAGAAGAGAAGAGAAGAGAAGAGAAGAGAAGAGAAGAGAAGAGAAGAGAAGAGAAGAGAAGAGAAGAGAAGAGAAGAGAAGAAGCCCATGGTGGTGGTTCCTCCTGCCCCATGAAAGATCTCCCAGGCCACAGGGGTGGTTTTGGCACAAGTCCCAACCCCTTGGCACAGCCTTTGCCATCAGGGAGGGCTGGGACACGAGGTGCTGGAACAGCACAGCACAGTTTGACCTCCTGAGCTCATGAAGAAGTTTCTGGGCTCTGATGCCAGTTCATTTTTTTGTCCAAGGACTTCTGAGGCCCTTTCATCCAAGTTTGGTTTGTGAGGACACAGGACAAAGGCAAGCTGGGGAGGGGAGAAAAGGGAAAATGCAGCAATTCCTGTTGTGGGTTCTTCCCTTCCAACCAGTGTCATGTTCCCACCCCTCTCTGCCTCCACCTGTAACAGGTAGGGGCCTCTAAAGGCCAGAAAGGAATTTAGGGTCAAACCAGTTGGTTTTTCATGGAGAGAAACCTCTTTATTAATTAACAGGTGTGTCTTATGGAAACAAGATCTTCCCTGAAGGAAATTTTGATTTTGTTAAGAAATCCCTTCTTTTTACGTTAAGACATTAAAAGTTTGGGGAATTAGAGGGAAAACATGCAAAACATCCTTTTTGGACCAATACAGAAACATTAACTTTTCCACGTTGATTTACATAGGAAAAAAAAATTATGAATATGTTCCCACAGATCTAACAGGATAAAACAATCCTCTGGTGGATAAGTAACTTTTTAAGTCTTTAATTAGTAATTGAACCACACACAATTGGGTGGTTTTTTTTTTTTTCCCTGAAAAAATATATTTGAGTAGGAAGCTCTGAATGTCAGCAGTTGGGCTTTCATATTTCTTGAGAGAAGGACTGAAGAATGTCGCGGTAGGAATCAGTGCCCAGAAGCCACCTGTGACTTGAAGCAGCACTTCATGAATGGGTGAAATGACTTGTAAATGGCCCATGTGCCTGCATTTCCAACAGGGGCCTTTTCCAATAATATTCCACTCAGCAAATGACCCTTGCAGAAATGAAGTTAGAGCAAATTGGTTTTTTCCCCTTTTATTTTCTTTCTCCTGACACATTTTGCACCTTCTGCAGAGGACAAGGAGGTGTCAAACGCACCTGAAATGAGGTGGCTTTGAAAGGATTGGGAAATAAATTGCTTGAGAAGTGGTTTTCTCTTTCAAACTTCTGTGCTCTTTTGGGGTTTGGTGGCTTTTGCCCTGGTGTGGGCTCCTCAGGAAGCTCCCACATGGGACCCATCAGCGTGACTCAGATCACCTCAGTCCAGCACAAGGAAAAGCTGAGGAATGGGAGATGAGAGCAAGTAAAATGCAGACCTTGTTCCCTCTGTACTGCTGTGAGAGTGAGAATCTGTGATGCTGCTTCACCTCCTGCCATCCCAGCACTAAAACTTTCCCTGCTGGGCCTGCTGCTCATGGATATTTGGGAAGAGCTGCCACACCCACTTGTTCCAGACCTCCACCCATGCAAACTCTGGAAAAATGCTCTTTTTTTAGCCTTCAGGATGCTCTTGAATCCTTCAAAAGGAGATGCAGGCGGGTGACTGGGCTCTGAAGTGGCCAGGGGAGATGGTGGCCAGCAGCAGCACTGGGGACATCATGGAGCAGCAGCCAGTGTGGCACTGCTGGGATTACAGCAGGGAAAGAAGCTTGGAGGATGAGATTTAGAAGAGAAGGTTAATTAACTGATTTAGAGGAGAAGGTTGGTTGGTTTAAGTGGAAGGGACATGAGCCATGGGAAAAACAGATCAGGATGGGAAGAACAACACTGAAAGGACAAATGAAGTGCTGGCTGGATGAGAAACAAAAAATGCAGCTCCAAGGTGGAAAAATCTGGGAAGAATATTGGACATGCCAGATTTTTGAGGTAATAAATGGGAATTCTGAGCTGGGAAGTCCTGAAATTTTGCCTGCACTGGTGGGAGCAGATGGGAAAGGCTTTAAAGGCACGTTGATTAAAGGACACATTGTCACCGGGGGGGTTGCAGCTGGGAAGTCCTTTTAGTGAGGCACTGTCCCCTCTGGTCATCTTTTTTGGGTTTCTTTTTTGTTTTTCCTGTGGAAAGATGGCTTTCAGGGAGTGGCCCAGGCCCCTTTCCCACTGTCAGAGGGTTTGTGTGACACCAGGATCTTGAACACCCACAATGTCTGCCAGAGCTCAGCAGGCACTGAAAGCAAACTCTGTGGGTTTGTTTTACATCAGGACATGAAAGTTTCCCAGGAGAGGTTTTCCTTTCAGCCAGGCTCTATTTTCAAGCTGCCTTTTCACAGCAATCTCACAACTCCTTCCAAGCCACTTTTATTTTAGCTTGCAAAGCTTTTAGGTGATGGCGCTAAATATAAATAAAATAGCCCTGGTTGGGGAGGAGATAACAAACTGCAGTGGCTTCAGTGATGTTCACTTTCCTTTAAACTGTGCACAAGAAGCCCCAGCCATGTCCTCTAATGAGAAACCCTCATGAAAAGGCCTGAGGCAAGGGAATAAAGCAGGTCTCAAATCCATGCTGCTGCTTCAGAAGTTTTGGTCTTTGACAGAGCTGTTTTGTTTGCCATGCAGAGGTTGTTGGGATGAGGATATTTGTCCAACGATTGCATTGGATCTCAGGTGGGCTTTGCTGCGCTTGCAGGCAAGAATCCACAGCCACGGAGAGGTTTTCTCTCTCCTGGGGGAAGCAGCAGCTGTTCCTGTGCCTGTGGTTGTTGTGGGTGCTCAATCACCCCAAAAAATGGCTCTGGGAACCACATCCTAGAGGTAAAGCCAGCAGGGAACACTTGAATGAACACTAAGGCAGAACAGTGTATTTTCACCAGGATTCCTCCGTGAAGAGAAGAATCCTTCTGTTAACTGCATCACAAGAATGCTGGAGATTGGCAGCCGCTCTTGGGGGCTTTTCCAGGGAGAGGAGGAGCAGGAGGAAAAGGAGATCACCTGTCAGAGCAGGGCTTTGGAGTGAATGACTCGTTGAGGTGACAGAGTGGGGCTGCTCCTGTCTGCCAACCCCTCTGCCTTGTGGGTGTCACATTTGCTTTCCTGCGTTTTCAGCTTCGGTTTGTTTGCGCTGGATTTCCTCTTACGGGTTTTTTACTTCAGCTGTCGTAGGCAGCTGGAAACAAGAGGGTAGGTAATGGTGGGAGGAGAATACTGTTCCCTTTGTATCTGCTGATTTAACTTCCTGCACCAGCAGCAAGGGTTGGCTGTACGGAGTAATAACCCCAGCAGCGGGTCCCTGATGACTTTCCAAAATGAGGAAGTGCCAAACTGATCTTCCCAGCTCCTAATCAGTTCTGGAGCAAGATGAGCAGATACCCATCTCCTTCCCCCCTAAGCTATGTGGAGACAGGTGTTGGATGGAGGAGCCTTTCTTGGCTTGGACTGTGGGCTCAGGAGTCTGTAAAGGATTTGGGTGCTGAAAAGTCACGTGTGGCAGGAGCTGAGTTTGGGGTGCTGAGCTTTCTGTGCAATCCACAGCTCCCAGCAGGCACCAGGGTGCTGGGAAGAAACACCTGCAGTGGCCAGGGGTATAGATCCAGGCTGGATTTTTCCCCATGAGAACTTAGTGAGGCTCCTTTCTGTTAAATTCCAGTGAGAGAAGAGGCTGTGCCACTCCTCTTCTCACCCCGGAGACACCACTTGTCTAATTTTGCACTTGGTAGACACCGTGGGTTTCATCTCACCCATACATTGTGATGTCTGTGCTCCAAGTTTAAACGAGCCAAGAAACACAGGCTGGCACCCCGGGTTTATTTTGCGTGTCCCAGAGGGAGTGTTGCTT
Organism: Sylvia atricapilla; assembly: GCF_009819655.1. NCBI lineage: Eukaryota > Metazoa > Chordata > Aves > Passeriformes > Sylviidae > Sylvia > Sylvia atricapilla. The sequence continues at coordinate 6,230,705 of NC_089148.1, forward strand.
GGTTTGATAGCTTGGCTTGCCCTGAGGAACAAGCTGCTGGGAGAACAGTGTGTCTGCCAGAGCTCCTGTCTCACCTCCTCCTCCCCCTACACCTTTGGAATGAGATGATCTTTAAGTTCCCTTCCAACCCAAGCCTTTCCGTGGTATTTTGGATAGAAGAGTTCTCTCGCCCACACTTTGCTGCAGGTGTCACTGACACAAATGTCTGAATAAAGCCATGAGCTGCCAGAAGTCTCTCTGCTGAGCAGAAGATGCAGCACAAGATTTATTTTTTTTTTTTTTTGGATAATGGAGGAATTTGAGGAATTTTTTGGATACTTGAGGAAGTCACTTTGGAAGCAACCTGGCTGTTGTTTACAGCAGTTTATTTCAAGATTACAGATAATGATCAGTATAAGTGTTCTTATTTCAAGGAAAATTCACTACTATAATCCTTCTGACTTCAGGGGAAGGGAAGGGAAAGGAAGGGAAGGGAAGGGAAGGGAAGGGAAGGGAAGGGAAGGGAAGGGAAGGGAAGGGAAGGGAAGGGAAGGGAAGGGAAGGGAAGGGAAGGGAAGGGAAGGGAAGGGAAGGGAAGGGAAGGGAAGGGAAGGGAAGGGAAGGGAAGGGAAGGGAAGGGAAGGGACGCTTTCTCTTCTTGTTTTCTGCTACCAAGTGGCAGAATACTGCAGACCAATAGGAAGTGAACTTATATCCTCTGCATGCACCTGTGTCCTCCATCCTTTTCCCTCAGGCTTGAGACTCCCCCCAGGATCTTTCCCTGCCCCAGGAGGGCTCCTCAGCCAGGGTGCTCCTCTTGTAGCTTCGGCAGGACCACCACCCAATTCCCAAGCATGTGTGTTCAACTGTGGATACTTCTGCCATCCTGCCAAAGCCAGGAACTTCCAAGTGAGCAGTCACAGCAAAACAAATCACAGTCTCAGCTGCTGCAGGAGGTTCCAGTGAGCTGGAACTCTATTTATTATATGCTTGAGAGCCCCGGGGAGCGGCACAAAGCTTTGTGTTAATACATGGGCAGGCAGAAGACAGACAAGGCAGATGCTGCATTAAGCACAGCTCATTGGAATTGGAGAGCAGAGAGGCCCTGGCCCTGCCTGTCTGGGGTGGTCAGCTTGATAGGCTCTTTAGAGAATCCCCAGGAAGGCTGCTGACATGCAGGCATGACTGAAATCCTGTCTGGAAGTGCTGGCAAGTGGAGCAGAGACAGATTCCCCCCACTCCACTCCTCTAACAAACCTGCTCTCTCTCACTGTGGGTTCAGTGTCTGAGCCCAGGAGGTCACCCTGGAGGAAATCTGCCCACAAAGAAGTGATGGGATGTTTAATTGCTGGACCAGAGCAGGAGGATGCAAACATGTAAAAAAGCATCAGTGCAAAACTAAGGTCTTCTAAGAGTCTGGGGTGCCACAATATGAGAAAGAACTAAAGCTGCTGGAGAGAGTCCACAGGAGGGACCTGAGGATGGTGTAGAGTCTGGAGGGGACAAAGGAGGAAGAGCTGAGGGCACTTGGCTTGTTCAGCTGGAGCAGAGGAGGCTGAGGGCAGAGCTCAGGAGGGGCTGCTCCAATCTCTGCTCCCTGTGACAGAGACAGGACCCAGGGAAGGTCTGGAGCTGTGCCAGGGCAGGGTCAGGCTGGAGATCAGGAAAAGGTTCTTCCCCAGAGGGTGCTGGCACTGCCCAGGCTCCCCAGGGAATGGGCACAGCCCCAAGGCTGCCAGAGCTCCAGGAGGGTTTGGACTCCCAGGGAAACACAGGGTGGGATTGTTGGGATTTCTGGGCAGGGCCAGGAGCTGGGGACTCAATGATCCTGGTGGGTCCCTTCCAGCTTAACATTTTCCATGATTTTATAGTTCCACAGTCCCCAAAGTTTTGGCAGTTTTGGCTGTGCTCAGGTGACCAGCATGGCCTCGCTCCCCCAGCCCAGAGGGATGGCAGGGACAGGACAGTGACAGGAACAGGACAGTGACAGGGACACACTGCCAAAGGCAATGCTGGCTCCCCCTGGCACTCCAAACCAGTTCTTCAGAATCCCAACTCCTCCCATTGCTCCAGCTTTCACACTGACTGCATTCATGCCCAGGTCCATGATAATTGCTTTCCCTCCTGTCTCCATACCTTTGCAAGCACAACTTCACTGCAGGATTAAGCAGCTGTCAGGATTTCAGAAGATTTGTTTATATTTTTCCCTCAAACTCATTTCAAATAGGTTACAAATGACAGAACCAAGGACTTCTGATACCCCGCTCCTTGTTCCCACTGTAATATTTCCCTCTGCGTAATATGCAAGTTGTATCACCACATTTTTGTAAATTATCATCTTTGTTTCTCCAAAAACTTGTTTAATCATAAATCTTGCTGTGCACACAACAATGATTAAGATCAGCAGCTCGAGTTTCACCTTCAGTGCTTGCAAATTAAAGCTCAGAGGATGGGCCCAGTTAAATGAAAATGAAGCGAATTAGCTGCCTTTTATTTTGGTTAATTTTGGGAGCACATATGGTCTGTTATCTTTTCATATTATAGATACACCGTTTCTGGGGCTGCACACAGTGATGAATATTGGTTGGTTTCCCCATCTGGTACCTTATTTTGATTTTTTTTTTTTTAAAAAGAGAGTTGTTATTAGCCAGTAAGGTCAGTCGGCTGCTTGTATTTTCAATTTAACTTGTTATTAGACTCTTACTTGAGCCCTTCATGTTTCCTCCCACTGGACTCACTTGAGGCTTGTGCATCTCTGTGAAAAAGTGTGATTTAATGACATTTTAAAATGTAAGGGCTTGCTTTGTTTGGTTGGGGTTTTTCATGTTTAATCTTGTTTTCATGTTTAATCATGTTTAATCTGTATTCTTGCTAGTAAGGGATTATTTTCCACATAATATGTGCCTTAAAAAGTAGCAAGGAAAGCAAGGGTGCTTCTGATCCATGTGCAAGGAAAACAGTGGACACATACTCTACATTTCTCTACCTTGCCTCAGATGTGACACCTGCAACCCCTCTTGAAAAGCAGTTTATCATTACATGTAATTGCTTTTTGAACTTCGGTGATTTAAAGCAGTTAATTAGTGGAGTGTTGGAAAATTCTTTCTAATAAACCTAAACGTTGAAGGTTTTAAATTCTTTCTCCTGAAGTCCTTCCCTGCTCTCACCACCAACATCAAGGATAGTTACATTTGTGTATTCAGAAGGGAGACAAAACAAAATTCTGTGGAAAATAAAGGACAGGAGGAAAATCTGAAAGTCTCATTGAAAAAAAAAAATAGTCCAGTGAATCATTTCACCCATTTCTCCATCAAGGAGCAGCAGACACAAGAATACACAGAGCAGGAGCAGGTCAGAATTAAAACATTTTTTATGGAGGATCTCTGTAAAAAGGGAGAAAAAGGAAAACACAGCATGGGATGGGGAGAAGTCCAAGCTGTTTTGCACATCTTTTCCATAGAACAGCCTTCCATATCCACCATAAGTCAGGCAATTGGTGTGGGCACTGCTTTACAGATGGACCAACAGCAGCCCCTCTTCATCTGGGCATCTCAGCCCAGATGGAGCAAACACCCTGCCAGGGGTTTTCTGCAGCAGAAGGTGTTGGTGTAGGCTTTTTTTTTTTTTTCTTAATCTTCCATCAGACTTTTGGCAATGCAGCTCTTGGCAGCAATAGGTGGATAAGTAGTGATAGAGCATCTGAAATAAGTCAGATTCCTTTTGCTGGATTTTATCAGAGCAGCTTCAAAGTGAATTATATCTAATCTGCTTTCTTATTTCATTGGCAACTCACTGCAGTTCCAGGAGCCCATGGAGGGGAGATAGGGCCAGGGTGAATTTGCTCTTTGATATCTCAGTTAATCCAATAGAACACTATTTGGTGTTTTTTATCCCATGGAACATGGAGAAACAAGGAAATAGCAATTAAATATATATGAAAAGATGAGATAATATGTGAACCTGTGCATTTTCCATTGGACATTGATTAATAGGATCTGTCTTCTAAAATTATAAAGGATTTTCTTGAAGTCAGACTGAGAAAACATTGAGGAGCAAGAGGCACCAGGGATCAAACTTTTGCACAAAGAGCAGATTTTTTTCTTACTGGTATAGAAAGTAAATTCACTTCTCAATCACCCTCAGCAGCAGCTGAGTCTGCTCTGCCTGTGGCAGGTGAGAGGGGTATGTTTAAGGGATGGCAGCAACAAGGGTCACTGTATTTTAAATAAAATTGGTACTGAATTATACCAAGGAGGAATATTAAAAAAACACAATAGAAACTGTTCTTCAGCTTTAGTCCTGACTTCCCTTGACACCTTCTGTAGGGCTGAGGGTGCTTTAGGAATGTGGCATTAAACACGTTGTTAATTCCTCTTCAATTTCAGTGTGGCTGAATGAAAGAAAGGAGAAAAAACTTCCTCAAAGGAAGCATTTAACCTGGTCTTTTTGGGAAGCTAAAGACGGGTGCATCTCCCTGGGCTTTATTTCAGCCACTGCCACAGCCCTTCAGTGAGCCTGAAGATTTTCTGTTCCTAAACAGACTTACCTGCTGAGATTGACTTTATTTGGGGAGGGTTAGGAATTTATATCGATTTTTATTTGTGTCATTGATCTTAATTCAGAACATTACTCCAAAAGATCTTGTGATAAGGAGGGGGTTAAACCTGGCCCCACACAGAACCACCCGAGAGGCACAGGGTGGGACTTTTGGGGTGTCTGTGCAGGGCCAGCAGCTGCATTGGATGGTCCTGGTGGGTCTCTCCCAGCTCAGGACACTCTGTGATCCCATGAAAACTGCTTAGTGACCATAAACTGAGCCACAGCAATCAGTGCCACCAGTGGACATAGATCAGTCCTGTCTGATTTTAAGGTTATTCCAGTTGAAGAGAAAAGCCTCTGGGATGGGGTGAGAGAAACCTGTGCCCCACCACCTTGTGTTCTCAGAGAAAGGGACAGAGGGCTCGGTTTCATCTCAAGGACATCTTTAGTGAGCTGCTGCTTGGACAAATAGATACCTGAAGGTCAGACCTCCATGGAAAAGGGTATTGATGCTTGGAAAATATCTGGAATCCGGAACAGGGGAAAAAAACCAAACAACCCACCTCCTTGTCATCCCTGCACACTTGTTTCTTGGCCAGAGAAAAGAGAAAGGTGTTCCAGCCCAGAATGACAGAATCCTTGAGGCTGGGAAAGCCCCCTCAGAGCACCGAGGGCAGTCATCATTAACCCAGCACTAACTGGAGTCCCAAAATGAGTGTGTGGGACACACAGATCCTGGCAGAACCCCTGAACCCAGCTGACTGTGGCTCTTCCCTCTTCCCATGCAGGAGTGGAGATGACGCTCCATGCTGGACTGGAGCACTCCACACTTCCAGGTGGACAGTGGCTGGAGTCTTGCACTTGGCAAAGAACAGATTGCAAGATCCAGCTGAAGGTTTCTTTTGGCCAAAATAATAAAAATAAATAAAAAAAAAAAGAGACTGGATTTTTTTCTATAGTTTTCTCATGGAGCTTGAGCACAACACAAACAAGGGACAAATTGAAAGAGGCAATGAAATCACAGAGAAAATTAACAAACCTTTTACCTCCTGTTTGTTACTGCCAACATTCATCAGACCAAAATTTCTCTGCACATCCTCAGAATCAAACACGTTGTCTCTGCTTTTAAAAAGAAAGCACTTTATGTGTTAAATGCCTGCAATTCTTTTTTATTTGGGAAGTTTCCTTGTGATGGATGATGGCTTCAACTCATCCTTTTATTTTTTATTTCAGCGTTATTTTAGTTTTTTTTTTCAAAAATGCCTTTAAGGAAATGCAAATGAACACAGCTGCCTGTTGTCAAGACCTTTTGTTTGTAAGGTTCAGAGTTTGGTTAATGACTTTCAAACTTTGTGGATAGGACCAGCCTGGCTGCACAAAGGCATTTCTGAGGGTAGATGGCAGCAGAGGAATTGCAAACACATTTTCCCGAGTACCCAGTGTAAGAAATTCCTCCCATCTGCCAAAAGCTGGCTACTCTGATGGAAAATACAAAGCCCTGAACCTTGCTAAGCACTGGAATTTGATTGTTTGGCAATATTAGAAGGCTGGGGCTTAACAGCTCTCTAAGTATGGAGTGTTTTGATGCTGTCCATCAATCCTGGTTTCCCTAGCTGAGCTCCAAGCAGTCGGTGCTGTGTATTTTATCCAACAAAGCTCAGCATCAATCCAGTGGTGAACAGGACAGGGATAATTTCGGTGCTGTCCTCACACAGCCCTCAACTGGCTGCTGCTGGGAGCTCAGCCTGCTCTCCTGAGGGGTCCTTGCAGATAAATCCCTGCAGGAATGGGCTGCATTGTTGGGCTGCATTGTTGGGCTGCATTGTTGGGCTGTGTCACTCACCTGGAGAGGAGCAGAGCAGTGACAAAGGCGCAGCTGAGAAGGATCTAAGGAATTCAAGATGTGACAAGTTGGTCATTGAATGGAAAGTTTATAATATGTTTAAAGACAGGCAGCAGCTGAAATGAGGTTTTGAGACTGTTGATCATCTATGTATATTGTGTAGCACAGCACCTCAGTCAAATGAGCAAGCAAGTGAGCTAAAAAATAAAATAAATGAATTCCCCCAATCTTCCTTCCTCTGAATTATGGCTCCTTTTTGGGTGGTGTTTACAGTCTGAATAGCTCCAAGTCTTCATTCCCTCAGCAGCACCTGCCCACGGGCCAGAGCCCCTCCTGCTCACCCAGACATGCTGGATCCCTTTGAATTGCTTTAATGTGTCTCTTTTCAGCTGAACCTACCCAAATAATTAGCAAACTTTGCTACCTTGCTGCCCCTCCCCTCATCAAAAAAAAAAAAAAAACAAACTTAAGTCAGTACATTTCTGTCTGGGTATGGAAATTTTGCAGCTCCCAAGAGTTCTGTTTCTTCGGGTGATTAAAGTAAATAATTCCTTTCTGCTATTTTACATCTTCTTGAAAGGCTGCTGAGTTGAGTGTTCCCCAGGGAACTTGACAAAAGGCGTTTGAAAATCCAAATAAATTACTTGGACTAATTTTAGCCATTATTTGTTGCTATTCTCAAAGGACACCAAGAGAACAGAGGACTGATTCCTCCACATGGCTTTGCCCTCATGGGGACCCAGGTTTTGCTGAGATTGGAGGTTTTGGGGCACAGGGATGACCTTCTCTGTTGTTTTTAGGAAAGTTCATCACTTACCCAAATAAGGTGAAGAATTGAGGTGGTTTTAGTTCATTAAAAGGGCTCAGGTCACAAGTCGTAGTACTGCTAATTCTGCTTGTTCTGATTAATGCTTGATTAAGAGGGCAGATTTAGATTATTAGGAGGAAATTCTATTCTGTCAGGGTGGGGAGGCCCTGGCACAGGGTGCCCAGAGAAGCTGTGGCTGCCCCTGGATCCCTGGAAGTGTCCAAGGCCAGGCTGCATGGGGCTTGGAGCAGCCTGGGCTAGTGGGAGGTGTCCCTGCCCATGGTGGGGGTGGAATGAGATGAGCTTTGAGTTTTTTTTTCAGCTAAAACCATTCCATGATTTTTCTGCTAGTTCCTGGACACCAAAATTATGGTTTGTGTGTCATTTTTAGGTATCCTAACAGGCTTCTTTCGAAGGCAAAAGCACAGCACCAAAGCAGGTTCCTACCAGGCTGCCAAAACCTGTGCAGCAACCTGAGCACACACTGCCAGTGTGGCACTGCCACCAGCTTCTTTGGGTTTAGCTTTTGTATTTTGCAGTCTTGAGACTTCCAGCACTCCAGGGAATCTGACAAAACCAGCAGGAGCAATTAGGAAATCGTTCCACACCACAGTGATTTCCTAATGAGAGCTGTTTCCCCTCCCAGCTGTGGTGGCTGTGCCTTTCTGTCTGACTGCCTTTGCTTCCCAGCTCTGTCTGTGGTTGTTCCATCCTGGGCTGTGCTGCAGGGCTGTGGTGATCCTGGAACAACAGGCATTCCACAACAACTCCTCCTGGGTTTATTGTTTTGGCAGGACACACTCTGAAAGTGATGAGTGGATCCTCTCACTTGAGCACAACCTTTTTTGTTTCCCTTAGAACTCAAGAACCAATTGTCCAAGCACTTCATGTTTATTTACATCCTACTTAAAGCAACGAAAACAAGTCTTAAAATTGTTCTCTGTTAGCTTTGAGGTCAGTCTACCATGCAAGGAGCACTAAAATGCTCACTGCAGTCTCAGACAGAAAACCACATTTGTTTTGTGCTGAGAGTCTCCAGGAAGGAAAATCATTGGGACACTCAAATTAAGCCCTAGAAGAAAATTTAGATGAAGCTCATCTCCAATAAACAGGAATGATTTTTTGATTTTTCTTAATTTATTTTTTTCTCCAAAGGGGTGACTGACTTGAGCTGTGCCATTTTATCCCTGTGGATTTGTATTAATCCAGAAATGTAAATAAGAAAATAATGACTGGGGAGAAATTCTTCCCTGGGAGGGTGAGGAGGCCCTGGCACAGGGTGCCCAGAGGACCTGGATCCTGTGGCTGCCCCTGGATCCCTGGAATGGTCCAAGGTTAGGTTGGAACAGGGCTTGGAGTAACCTGGGCTGGTGGAAGGTGTCCCTGTCCACAGCAGGGGTGTGGTGAGATTGACTTTAAGATTCCTTCCAAGCCAAACCATTTTGTGGTTTTGTGATTCAATGATTACCCTTTGAGAGCTCCATAATGTTTGGAATTTCAGATTGGAGCATGTCCTATGGATCCAAGAACTATAATCCTACAGCTTTTGTTGACCTGACAAGAACATGTTAAATTAACCCAAGACACGTTCCCCATTGCTCCCTGCCCCAAGCAGTTCTGAGTCCCCTTTGGAGAAGGAGTCTGGTTTCAAGGCCCTTTTTAAAGGCCTTGCAGGAAATGTTTGGCCATGGCAATAAAAATTTTAACTCTCTTTCAACCTGTTGTTTTCATCACTTCTCTTCTAAAAAATAAAACTTGTGTTAGAAAGAATTGCCCGGGTGGTGGACAGCGAATGTTTTCAGTGTCTCGGCTCATCAGAGGGGCACGGTTTAGGTTGGATTTATCTTTCATGGAAGGTTTCTCACCTTTTGGCTTCTGCTCTTTCCCCAGTGCTGAAGGCTGGACTCTTCCCTCTCAGTGTTGCCCAAAACGAAGTGAAAACACAAACCAACAAGGAGTCAGTTTATGTCGTGCTTTATTCGGGGCCCGGGGTCCCGGGGACTAACGTCCCAAATCAGGATTCCCAAAGACCCTCATCAAGACTCAGGTTTTTATACCTTTTTACAAAGATTACTTCATCACACTACGTGACAAACAGAAAAATTCTTTGATCAAAGCAAAGACATTCATCTACCAGGTAACAGACTCTTAAAGTAATAAATTCTGCATGCTTGTCTTGTTCAAAACTATAGGTTAATTACCAAAGTTTACTTTTCCCCGTCACTAGACCCCCTCCTAGTAATATTTCAAACTTTATCTTTAAAACAGTTTGCCCCCCTTCAGTATGTTTTTCATGCTTTGCTAATCCCTTTGATTATTGCTTCCACAGACCCAGCACATTCCCAGGCTACTTTCCCAAGGCCTAGTGCCCTAATGCTAGCCAAGAAGCCTTAGCATAACTACTGCTATACAATTTTCTGATATTTTGGTAACATCAGCATGGTGGTGGTTTTTCCTCACTTAGCAGCAGATTCTCCAGTCCATAGGGTGGAATCTGGTCATTAGATAGGACAAAACCCAATGTCCAACTTAGCAAGTGCTGGGCATTTGCTGAGCTGCCTCTCCTGGTAGACAATGTGTGTTCCTTAGAAGAAACTGTGGCACCATCCTCATACATGGCCTTGTTTAGCTGGGTTAGGACAGTTTTTATCCATTTCTCATCTCATTTATGGAAGTTCCAGGCTACTCTTGTTGCCTAATTAATACACTGCTGAGAAATTAATTAAGTTGCAAAGTGTATTGATGAGGGGTGACATTTATCTTTCATGGAGCGACTGTGCTGCAGATCAGTGACAGCCAAAATATCCTGGAAAATAGAAATGATGTCATCTGTTGTGCTGGAGGCTAATGTAAAAGCTGAGGCTAAGCCTTGCAAGGCAATAAATGAGCCAATACATGTACATAAAGATGCTTCAGTCCTCAGGGTTTCACTATCATTAAACAAATGATTTTCCCCTTCTGGGGATTTGTATTGGAGTAATCTCAAGCGATGTGTTGGGTTATGGAAAAAGACAACACTTCAGTTTGTTGGCAAACTTAAGTAGAAAATCTCTTTGGTTCCATTTTAAAATGTAAATACAAACCACTTTGGCATTATCAAATTTCCAGAACACAAGGAATTTTGAACAAGGCACCTCTTTTCAGCACTTTATTGGATGCGATTCAATTTGGGGTTGAGTTTTTAAACATTCTTTTTCCTATTTTTCTCAGTGACCCGTATCTTACAAGAGAGTTTCTGTAATGTCACCCAAAATTATGATCACAGCTCTCCTAACCCCATGTGAGCATCTCTCACTGCTGAAGTCTGGTTGCAGAATTATGAAAACATTCCACAAATTAAAAAAGAAACAACCCAACTTTTCTTCTGCTGATATAAAAGAAGCACTTGCTAATTTTCATCCACAGGTCCTGTTTTGGAAATGTCAAGTGTTTTGTTCACACCCAATTAACATCCATTGATTCTCAAATCTATTCAGAGACTTGCTTTAGCACAATGAAGACATTGTTCCCCCACAGAGGATGGCATTTGCACTTCAAAGAGGAAAAATATTGACACAGAGTTTCAGAGAATATTCCACATGCTCTCCTCTCCATCCTTCTTCTTATTTTAATATTTTGTACATTTTTTCCCTGTTTTGCATGTGGTGCATGACTTTGGACAGACTCAGAGTGAAGATAAGCTGTATCAAACTATTCAAAAGGCTGGAAGATGTATTTCAGTGATTTTTTTTTTATTGGGCTTTTTTTGTTGTTGTTGCTGTTTGTTTGTTTTGTTTTAGTAAGATGTATTTCAGTGACATTTTCTTTGGTAAAGAATTGTAATTAAAGAAAATAATTAAAAAAATTATGGGCTCGTACCAGTTCAGAGCAATTAGGCGAGGTAATTAGAAGCGTGATGAAAGGGCTGCATGGGAAAAGGAATTTAAACCCTGGTTGAACTGTTACATCAAAAAGCGAATAAGAAAAAGAGTAAATTAAAAGTAGGTCTTATAGCTGGTGGGCAAAAGATAAAGCCAATTATTCTCAAAAAAAGGAGCACCAGCTTGTTTATCTGGAGCTGCTTTCCATCCATGTAACAAGGTTCCTAAAAAAGGTTCTTGGGCCTACAGGAGGAGCAGGAGAGGGAATTTGGGGTTGTTTAGCCTGGAGAAAAGGAGGCTCAGGGGGGACCTTGTGGCTCTGCACAACTCCCTGACAGGAGGGGACAGCCAGGGGGAGTCGGGCTCTGCTCCCAGGGAACAGGGACAGGAGGAGAGGGAACGGCCTCAGGCTGGGCCAGGGGAGGCTCAGGTTGGACATCAGGAGAAATTTCTCCATGGAAAGGGTGGTCAGGCCTTGGCAGGGGCTGCCCAGGGAGGTGTTGGAGTGCCCATCCCTGGAGGTGTCCCAGGAAGGGCTGGAGGTGGCACTCAGAGCTCTGGGCTGGGGACACGGTGGGGAACAGGCACAGCTTGGACTCCATGTGCTGGGAAGGTTTTCCGAACCTCAGTGATACTGGGTTTCTGTGGACAAGGGCCTGGAGTGTCAAGACAAGGGAGAAAGCTTCAAACTGACAGAGGGTGGGTTTAGATTGGATTTTGGGAAGGAATTCTTGGCTATGAGGGTGGGGAGCCCCTGGCACAGGGTGCCCAGAGAAGCTGTGGTTGCCCCTGGATCCCTGGAAGTGTCCAAGGCCAGGCTGGACAGGGCTTGGAGCAAGCTGGGATAGTTTGAATGAGATAGGCTTTAATGATCATTTTATCCCAAACCATTCCATAACTCTATGAATGTGGAAGTAGAAAACTCACTGCCAATTTCCCTTCTTGATCCCAACTTACTGGTATTATTCTCCCAGAAGGGGAACACTACCAGCCCTTCCCAGGTGGGTGCAGGGCACAGTTTCACAAAAGAAGCTCTTGCCATAAAGCTAAACAACTTTGAGGTTGGTTGACAAAGCTGGAGACTGGATCACCAACTTGGTACTGTGAAATAAGTGGGGGAAGCAAGGAAATGGGCCTGAGGTCTGTTTTTTGTACCAGGAATGATATTTTTCTTTTCCAGGGACATATTTCCATGACCATGCACAGTGCATTAAGAACCAAAAGACAAGCCCTTTGGAATTCAAAGGACCTACATCTTAAAAACCTCCCTCTGTGACAAAGGCATGAAAAAGGCCACAGTGTGAGAGAGGCGCACAAATTGTCACAGGCAGGAGAAAGGATTCCTGTGTCCACACCTCACCCTGGAGCCGTGGAGGCATTGGGGCATCACTGCTGCCACAGAACTTCTCGTGACTGTGGTGAAGTAGGATTGATTTATAACTGGTCTGTTGGAGTAGGTCTGCCCTAGAAGCAGCCATTAGACATGAGCTGTCAGCCTCCTCAGGTTCATCAGTGGTTAATTAATAATCAGATCCACTTTTATCCCTACACCATAACAGAGCCTGGCAGTGAAAGGCATTTCAGACTATTAATTTAATGAGGGGACATTGCTTTTCCTTAATGACCACAAACGAGTAGATTATTTAAATCAAGAGCTCTAATAAAAGTCCCCTCTTTGTAACAACACCACCAACAAATGTTGCCCTGGTAATCAACTCATGGGCAACACAGCAATAAAACAGCTTAATTGTGCCCTGAGTATTGTCATCCATCTCCAGGCCAGAGAGTACCTTTATGACAGACTAATCTGCACTCCAGATCACCCTGACAAGGAGCTCGCAGGGTAATTCCTCTGTCAAGCATCTCATTTGGTTGGAGATGGAGTAGCTCATTTGGGAGCCTGGGAAGCTCAGCTGAGCTCTAGCAATTTCCACCAGAAAACTTCCAGGACAGACTAAGTGCAGGATTTGCTTCATCCTCACACATGCCTGTGCAGAGGAAAGCTCTTCTTGCTTCCATTCCTGAGCACATGGGTGGAAACCAGCCTTTAATCCCATAGAAACCATGTCTATGCCCATGGCAGGAGCTGATATTCCTAGATGGGGTATTTTAAAGCTGGATAAAGCTTTTTATCAATAAGATTGTACTGTAGCATAGAGGCTGTTTCAGTTAAAAATATATATATTTCTTTCCCTCATAGAATCCCAGACTGGTTTGTGTTGGGAGGGATCCTGGAATTCATCTCATTCCAACACCTGCCATGAGACACCTTTCCCTAGAATGGAGACAGCAGCTTCAGTAAAGAAGAAAAGGACTGGGATCACTAGTTTTTTTAAAATTCCTTATATTTTCCTTTCTTAGCCTGGCCTGTCTTGTCTTGTTTTATAAGAGGAATTAAAAGCAGGGATTTAAAACCTTTATTCCAGTTTCCATTGACACTTTGATTCTTTCCCACTAATCCCATATTTTTAGTGGCCTTTAGAGCCATAGTGAAGTACAGCAACTTTAGTGTAATTAAAAACCGATTTAGGAGTCTGACTTGTGTGTTTAATTTTATATATTTTTAAAAATACATTTTAATTCCTGACCTCCCTCTTCCTTCACTTCTGGGGTGAGCCTAGCTATGCTCCAGGCTTCTGAGCAGTGTTTTTTGTGTATTTTCCGAGGAATAACAACTTTTCTTACCTGTTCTTCCATAACACATTCCTCATCACTGACCCAAAGCATCACCTACCCAGCAAGAGCTCTTTCCAAATTCTCTGCATAGACTTCCTTGCTGTGACAGTGTGAGAAACCAACAGGCTCCACACTTTACCGAGGTTGTCAAGCAGCCATTAAATCTCAGATACTTCAGCTGCTGCTGACTTCTGATGGGTTTGAACTGGTGGCCTTGGGGCAGAGCTCACTGTCAAGCTCTCTGAGCTATCTCCTGTTTTGTTTTTCTTTGTTTTCTGCTTGTTTTCCTACTTTTGTAACAACTCATGAATAAACCAGAGACGGGAAAAAAACACAGAAAGATATGCCTCGAACTACAGAAAAACAGAAGGCAATTTAAGGGTTTTTTTCTGCCCAGAAGTCAGAAGAAATGATGAGAAACCAAATGTTCTGAGCAATTCAGCCTTTAAATGATTGATACTTTCTCCAGCACCCTCCTGAAGAGACAGTGGTAGAAGGTGATTAAAGATAAGTTTGCTCTTCTCATGGGAAATCAAAATCTTTTTCATAAAAATTCTACACCACCTCCTTTGATGTTCTGCTGTGAACAAACATCCAGCTGGCGTAAGTTTGCATTTGGAGTGAAATTAGCAGAATTGGGTAGTAAAAATTAGTTGGAAATACTACTTTATGATTGTATTATTATTGTAATATCATCACTATCATAATTATCATGATAATGCTATTAATTATTTTATTTATTCCTTTACTCTAGGGCTGTAAATACTACACTACTGATTGCGATATTGAATGTAACTCTGGGGCAGAATCTCATGTTGGCATCATGTTGGTCTGAACGTTATTATTTATGAGGAATTTCCCTGGTACACAGAGGGATGACTGCAGGGAGAGCTCCAGGCTCTTCAGGCAGCCCTTGGCCAACAACTCTGCCTCCCCAGAAGAGCCTGGAGCTCCTGCCCAGTTGTCCTTTCTTGTGATGGAGCTGGGGAGTTCAGCATTCCAGGGAGTGCTTTACAATTTCCAGAAGGTGAAACAACAGCTATAAAAAAAAGCCCCATACAAAACAAAATGAAACAAACCCAAACAAACAAAAAAAGCCCAACAAAACCTAAACCAACTGAACCCCCCCTCCCCAACTCCCCTCTTTTTTCTGACTGAAAGAATTATACCAAATTTCTTCCAACAGAAGCTGATTCCTGAGGCAACCAGAGGAGCTGCACACCAGGACATAGAGATAAGGGAACAGGATGAATTCCTCATTTATGCTTTCTCTTCATTCTCCTACTGTCCCCATCATTAACAGCCCAAGCCCAAAATCCATGATTTTGCATTTCTTTCCACCTCTACAGGGCTTCCAGATGAAATCATGGGATCACTGACCCTGAGATCTCTGGGATGTTGCAAAGCACCCTCAGTTCTCCTCAGGGTAGACAGCAAATGTTGTGTCAGGATCTGCTTTGGCTGGATTAGTTCACAGGACAGATTTGTTCATTCTGTCAACCAAATTTTGAATGTATACATTGAAAACCTCAGTTTGTGTAGCCTTCAACTCCAGGAGCTGGAGGTTTTTTTAACACTTCCACAAGTTTTTCTGGTTTTGGTGGAATAAAGTCAGATCTCAGCAGCCTGTCTGGTTTCTGTTAAAATTTAGATCTATTGGCAAAGGACACATTCACCTCTTGTCTCCTAAACTTCCCCTCTGTGACTTATAGGATGTTAATTTTTAACTACCCTGCTGAGCAGCACCATTCATAATAAATATGATATGGAATAAATGCATTGCAATTTATTTTTACTGGCATGTTAAATTATGCTTTTATAGCTCCCCTTGCTCCCTCGCCATGAAGGAAAACTAAATTTCCAATGAAGGCACTTAAGGGTGCAACATTTTCTCTACATGGTAGATGTTTCTTCTTGCCTGGATACTCCTTTGTTTAATTACAGTTGCAATGATAGTTTTGAGTCACTTTGCAGCTATTTTGCTGCTTCAGCTGCAAGAGGGGCTTTCTAAGAGTTAAATTCAGTTTCACTGTATTCAAAAGTTTACAGCATTTGAAGGAAAGTGCCATTCCAGAAAGCAAGATAAACGTTTTCATGTTTAATATTTTTTGTCTTCTTTGACACGTCTGATACAGAATTATATTGCCAGCCACGCTCAGGTGAGCTGCGTCGTAACTCTGTTTATATTCAGCTGATCCTGCTCTCTCCTCATTAGACTGAGATGTTATGACAAGTTATTGTAAATGTGTGTTTGCTCATCTTGAAAAGGAGAAATGAGAGTCTGGGAGTGCTGTTAACTAATTTGAAATCACCCAACCACTTTTGTGCTTGACTGGAAAAAACCAACACTTCGCACTTCAACTCGTGTCGTGCATTGATTTATTGTTAAGGTGCTGGCATTGGTGGAGAAGGTTGGTTTTGAAAGGGTGAAGACTGTGGACAGTTCTGGGGATGCCCATAGGAAGGACATTTGGGAAGGAATGTTGTTTACAACACGAGTAAGAGGGGGTTTTGCCCAAAACTGCAACACTCTGCAGCCCAAAAGCAGAGATCCCAGCATGGTGCTGGCTGGAAAACCCCATTTCAGACTCAAAGGTGAAATGCAACCAAACAAACAGCAGGGCACAGACCACAAAATGCTGAATTTCTGCAAGTCTTGGCAAAGTCAGTGACAGGGAGAGACCTTTGTGAGTGAGAGGCACTGTCTTGACCTCAGCCCTTCTCAGATCCCAAAAATTCAGCCTCAGAAAAGTTGTGCAGCCCAAGTTATAGAACAGCTTCATTAGGTTTGTACCGTCTGTGTTTCAACACATAAACCAGCTTCTCAAATGATTCAAGTTAAGTCAGCCTTTTTGGTTATGATAGGACCTACTGCATCCTAGGAGGTTTTTACAGGAGGTTGCACTGCTCAGGGAAGCTGCTGAGTTCTTGGAAATAGGGCTTTCAGCAACCTGAAAATTCTGGTGCCACACAAATGATAAATCAAGTGCAAACCTTGGTGGCTCATTGCCATAAGCTGCCCAGAACTGGCTGTATTGATAAAGTCCAGCCAGGGATCTCTCTCTGTTCAGTCCACTGAGGAATATGTTGATATATTAAAATTGTTTCTGTCCTTTACAAGCTGCCTTTAGGGTAACTGTGCAGGAGGGCAGAACTGGGGCTGTGTTTGTGTTCAGTGGATAATGTCCAGCTCAGCCCCATCCAGTGCTGCTGCCTTATCTCAGCCCCACACACTTGTGAGCCACTGACGTTTCTTTTCACAGATAAATCAACTTTTCAAGGATATCCCCTGAGCTGAGGAAGGCACCACACAAACATCTCTTTGACAGGAGGTATCTTTATGTCTCTCTGCAGTTCAATCTGAAGCATGACAGAATGTGCCAGCCTGAGGACACCTTGTCCAGCCTACGGAGCCCTTCCAAGGAAGGAATTCTCTGCTGATCAATGGTTGTTAAAGCAGGGGGTTAACACAGATTTGTCACTTTGAGAGCTGTGTGTGTGCCTGTGTGTGTTCTTTCATTACTGGTCACCCTTTCTAAATCCTGTTAGAGAGAGAAAACTGTGCCTTTCTGCCAGGATGGGATGACGTGTCAGGTAAGGAGTTTGCAAATTGTGTTATGCTCCCTCTGGAGCAGTCTAGAATGAATTCGGAGAGTGAGAGCACCTCCACAGCTTCCTAGAGCAGAGAATTACCCAATGCAGCAGCAGGACATCTGGCCTGATGTGTCTGGATTCAGGATCTAGGAACATTTTTCCCCCAAATGGCAGAACAGTGGTGTCCATTTAATCACACACAACCAGTTTCCTTCTGTTTTTTTTAATTATAGCTAAGAGAATTCCCAGCCTTTTGCCTTTCCTATTTTATCCCTTCTTCTTTTCATTTTCATTTTTTTCCTTTCCCCTTCCTCTTTCTTTTTCTTACTCTATCCCTTTCTATTTTCTCTTTTATTTTCCTGTGGTTGACACAGATTTTTTTCCCATTACATACAGCCAAAAAGAAAGTCTCTTCATAGCCTTCCAAAATATTAATAGCTTTGTAGGTTTTTCTATGTCTACCCAAGACCTATTTTCTTCACAATGGGATCCACAGAATCCCAGAATCCTCAATGGTTTGGGTTGGAGTGACCCCAAAGCCCATCCAGTCCAACCCGCTGCCATGGTCAGAGACATTTTCCTCTGTCCCAGGTTGCTCCAAGCTCCATCCAATCTGGCCTTGGACACTGCCAGGGATCCAGGGGCAGCCACAGCTTCTCTGGGCACCCTGTGCCAGGGTCTCCCCACCCTCACAGGGAACAATTCCTTCCTAATCCCATAGATAATTGGTATAGGAATTTTTCCTTTGAATTCTTTTCCTCTGAAATGTTGGCATCTTGGATGTTTGATGTGAACCATCTGCTTTCATTAGTGCTGCATTGTCTGGTCTTTCAAAAAATTCAGCAATTTAGCACAGAATCAGCAGCATTTTGCAGAAATAGCCCCGACCCAAACCAAGAGCTGTCTCAGCTGTGGGTGGAGGGAGGTTACCCACAGCCTACTCAGAGTATGTGCAAACAGACATAATCATGATGTAAGAGAAGTCAAATTAGGAGAATTTGCTATGACAAGTCTTTCGTGCATCACAAGCATACTGAACAAAATGCATCATCTTTATTTTAATTGTGCATATGCCTGAAACTGTGGGACAGCCACGTGCAAGACAAGCTGAACATTTTAAATTTAACCCAAGGTGCCATTTCTTTGTGGAGGTTTGAGAGTTGTGCTGCAATTCAGTTCAGAAAGAATTGTTACATTCAGCTGTCTCTGGTTACTGTAGGTTCGGGCTGCCCCTTGTGAGTATGGTCAGAAGGTCAAGGCTGTTTGTCAGAGCAGATTTAGACACCTGATATCCAAAATAATTGCAGCCATCCAACAGTGAACTTTTCACTCTGAGACTGTCATTTCCTACCTTATTTGGGGATTTTTTTGCTCTGTGTTCTATGAGGTTTAGCCAGAGCCACATCAGCTCAGTGCTTCCTTCCATCTCCAAATGCTGGCAAGGTTCAGCCACTGCTCGGCTTTGTGCCCATCCATTTATTGTGGGAAAAAAAAAATCCCACTTTCCAAGAGCTGCCACATCAAGACTGAAATCCCTTGGTGGGGATTTCAGGCTGAAATAATCATCATGTTCTTTTAAAGACAACAACTTTATCATCCTCTTCTCCTGGTGAAACCTGAGGTGACCGAAGTCACTGCAGGAGAGTGGCAAGATGGGCTGGTGGCAGGGGAGGGACAGGGCAACATCCACCCGAGGGGATGGGAGAGTTTAGGGACAGCAGTGTGCACCTTCCATCCAAGAGTCCTTTTCCAACCTTGATGACTCCATGATAAGAAAGATGATCTGTTTCTTGTGTTTTTTGGTGTCACTGCCACTCCCTGAGCCTCTGGGCTCCCCACTGCAGGATCCTGCCCAATGGCCCCCCCTCTTTGCCCTCTCCTGGAGGCTGGAAAAGGGAACAGCAATTCCACCCCTGAGTCACCAGGAACCAACCACAAACTCTGCTTTGGAGGTTTCTGGGGTGGGAATGGAGGCTGGGATGTCTGTGCCAGTTTTGACATTCCAGAGTTGCCCTACCAGGTGAGAACTTAGTAAAGGGTTTGTTCAGCAGTTTTCACTCGGCTGGAATCCCCCAACCAGTGCATCATGTGCTCAATAGAGGGCTAATGCCTTCTAATAAGATGCTTTTTCATTCTGCTGGATTAAGAGCAGTCAGTCAGAGGAAACTATTGAGTTTTATTTGGCTACAATAAGCCCGAAAGGCAACACTTCAATATCTCTGATCCTCCAAGGGCCCCTTTCTCATTTACAGTAAGTCCTAACATATTGCTGGAACTGACCTAACTGCACATAGATATTTTAGGGGGTCTTTGGGGATCCTTCGCCGAGGAAAATTAAAATTCCTGAGGATGGGGAATGGAGAGAAGCCTTGCACTGTTTATAGATGGGTGAAGAAAACAAGAAAACAGATGTTTTTCACCTCTCCAGTCTGGGTCTCCATGGTCATTGATTTTTGTAGCTGTAGCTGCATTATAGAAAACAGCCTTACCTAAAAATGATACCAACAAAAGAGGATGCCTCCCCTGAGTCCTGTAGTTCCTGCATTCACTAAGTGCTCATACATGTTATTAAAAGCATTTTGTGTATTCTCTAGGAGAATGTAGCAATATTAGCAGAAAAAAAATTATGTTGCCAAAAGAAGAGGAAAACTATGAGCAGACATCAAAAACTAACATGATTTAGAGGAAACAGGAGTGAGATTGGAGCTGCTGGATTGGCAAATAAACAAACAGGAAGGAAAGGGAAACAGCTCTGGAAGCAGTCAGTGCCCAGCAGGAACTACAAGGGATGATGCTCTGCCAACTACAGCCCCACTCTCTTTACAATACCCACAATTATTACAGGGAGCAAAAAACTTACAAATTAGATCATCTTGAAAAAAAAAATTACAAAGAAATAATAAAAACCAGTGTGAAGAGGTTTTTTATTTTCTCTGCTGCTTACAATGGGCTCAGCAGGTGCCTCTTCAGATCAAGCTGCCTCTTCATCCTGGAAGTGTCCAGGATGGGGCTTGGAGCAACCTGGGACAGTGGAAGGTGTCCCTGCCCATGGCAGGGGGTAGGACTTGATGGGCTTTAGGGTCCCTTTCAACTCAAACCATTTCAGGTTTCTTTAAAAAGAGTCCCTTTGATGTGGCTGTTGTTCTAAATAGCACCCTAACTTTTATATGGCTGATAAACTTTCCCCTCAAAATTGAAACCAGCAATAGTCTGAGGGTGTTAGGGAGGCAGGGAGGGGGGTTTTGGTTCTTTGGTTGGTTGTTCCCCCCTTAAAGGGTGAAAACAAAGGTACTGTTCTAGGGAAGGGAAAGGAATGGAAGGGAAGGGAGAGGAGAGGAGAGGAGAGGAGAGGAGAGGAGAGGAGAGGAGAGGAGAGGAGAGGAGAGGAGAGGAGAGGAGAGGAGAGGAGAGGAGAGGAGAGGAGAGGAGAGGAGAGGAGAGGAGAGGAGAGGAGAGGAGAGGAGAGGAGAGGAGAGGTCAAGTCTCAGGTTCCCAACTCGTGTCTCACGAAGTTGTTTTGCCTGTAGCTCTTTCAGTCCTGTGTAAATAGCAATTCAGTTCTAATTTGAAGTGATCAACTGTGTTACATTTATCCTGTTAGAAAAAGGTAAATACATCCCGTCTTTAAATATCAAACAGTCCCAAACCAGGACACTCTTTTCAACATTTCACTTTGCAATTGATGTTGCTCAGCAGGTGGTATTAAGGCATTTAAATATCAGTCCTCAGGGCTTTTTTTTTTGTAAATTTGCTGGGAGAAAAAAAAAAGTGCATAACAACACTTTCTTTCAGCATAATAACCTTATGGAATGTTTAATTGGTTCTCCAGACACCTTTGTTATTTCCACAGCCTTTCAGTTCTTTGCACAAACCTGATCCAGGCATTACTTTCAAAGCTCTATTGAAATGAAGCAAAATGAAAAATCAGCAATTCGCTACTTCATGCCCATTTAAAAGATGTTTTTAATGTCTTAATAGAAAGAGAAGTATCTGGGGAAATATACAGCTCTTTAACAGTAGAGAAAATCGAGTGTTTGGGAAGAAAAAGTGTTTTGTGCTATTTACCATAATGTTTTTAAAAGTCTTTAAATAGTGATTGGTGAAAAGTGATCTTAGGTAAGTGTGACTATTTCTTGCTGGAGATAAATTAACAGGCTTCATATTGATGCTAAAAGTTCCTTTTTGGAAAAGAACCCAAACTTTTTCAATTTGCACTTTAGAAACCTTTTTTCCTGCGTTGTTTGTTATGCTGAAAGAAAAGCAGGAGCTCCAGTGAGGATGAGATTTAAACATTAACTCCCTCAGCCCATGACTGTCTTTCAAAGCTCAGGTTTCTGGATCTAGAGTCAAGAAAAAAAAATTAAGGACTTCATGGGTATATTTAAAACATTATAGTCCAAGTGACTCTTATAGATCTGTCTTGTACTTGAGAGATATGTGCACTTCTCCAAGGGAGCAGAGAAAATCCAGTAAGGATTAAAATTATTAAAATAATGTGAACCACACAAGAAAAACAGTCCAGGCACCAATGCTGAGCTCCAAAATATTACTCCATGAGAGGTTATAATGCACATGCTCATGAAATCCTCACATCAATTTCTTTCACAAATGACAGACAAAGTGAAACAACATTAGGAATTTTTAGGAAAGGAACAGATGGGGACAAACTTCCTAAAATATGCAATTGCTGCATTGTATGTAACTCTACTGTCCCTGCACTTCAAGTATTATTTGATGTTTTAATCCCCTGGCTCAAAAAAAAAAATTAAATTAAATTAATTTACCTCCTGCACAGGAGGGCAGAAAGGATCATCAAAGGCAGGGAATTACATTTCAGGCTTGGAGTATGGGGTAGGATCAAGATTTTTCTAAATCATGAGTGGGGTAGAGAACATGAATATGGGACTATAATTCACTGCCTAGCTCCTTGATTCTATAACTGTACTAATGGAAATGTCTGAGGTTCAAGGAAAAGAAACGAACATCTCCCCAAAACTCTATTTTTGCATTAAAGAGTTTAAAATTATAGCAGGAGCTGTTTTCTCTCATGTCAGAAATGAGAGGCTCTTTGAATCCGTGTGTTTAGCAGGCAGCCACCAGTGTCACCTGCTGGTCTCTAAACCCCTCATCCTAATGCCAAAAAAACAATTTCTGGGAAAATAAAATCAAGAAATGAGGCAGCTTGATTAACAGCTAAGAATATCCCTGGCACCCTGAGGAGATGCAATATAATATTTATGTATTTAACATTGTGGAGTGATTCAGGTAACTGATAGTTAAGAAAAGAGAAGCAGGTTACAAAACATATATTACAAATTAATGATTGATTCCACCTGCCATAAGGACCTAAAAGGATTATTATCTTGGCCCATAAAGGGCCAAAGTAATGGTGCAATTAAATCTTGATGGGATAAAACATGTCCTGCCCGTATTCCTGTTTATTTTGTGCTTTTTTCCTGTTTGTGAGTGGAGGAATGATTTGTTGCTCTGGGTTTTATTAATTCTCTTTATTTTTTTGGGATATGTACTGAAGTTTATGGGCCTTGTCCTGCTGTCATTTTTGCGCAGCAATTAATCCCTGTTAGGTAACACAGAGCCCTGAGAGGGGCTGGCATCTTTAATGTTCAAGGGAAAGGACATCACTCAGGTTTATGGTTTGGACTATCACTAACTTATGAGGGCTTCTAATTGCTCTAAGTGGCAATTAATATAATTGACGTAATTCTCTTTCACAAGAGATTGTCCCCAGAGCTGTGGGATTAATCCAGCCCCAGATACAGCTTCTTCCCCTGGGATTATGGAGCAGCTGCAGCACAAGAGCTCAGGAAACCTTTCACTAGCCCAGGTTGCTCCAAGCCCTGTCCAGCCTGGCCTTGGACACTTCCAGGGATCCAGAGGCAGCCACAGCTTCTCTGGGCATCCCGTGCTGTTTCCTTACAGGAAACAATTTCTTCCAAAGATCCCATCTAAACCTACTCTCTTCCAGTTTGAAGCATTTCTTTTTGTCCTCTAACAACACCCTTGCAAATAAAACCTACACTCACCTCATGACATCTGTGACAGTGTAATGGATGTTACAGGCTGGTGTGGGATTTGCAGGCATTTTATATCTGTTAAAAAAAAAAAAATCTTTGCAGCAAACAAACTCGTTAGGAGCAATGGATAAAGGCATGGAGGGAAGGTGAAACCTTCAAATTCCCCAAGGAGACACTGAACAAGTATCCTGCTGCTGCTAAAGGGAAGAGCAGGGGATTAGGAAGTGCTTTGTGTGAGTGGAGCAAACGTGGATTCAAGACACACTGCAGTGACTAGAAGAGGACACTCATAAGCTTGGAGAGTTTATAGATTTCTTTATTTGTTTGTTTCAGGTTTGTTTTTTTTTTTTTTTTTCTCATATCTTTTGACATTAGGGTCACAAACAAGTTAAAAATCAGATAATACAGGAATGAAAAAAACACTTGAGGGTGGCTTTACTTCCAGCTCAGGTGCCTTTCCCTGGCCACTGCTGCAGTCAAAGTCCCTTGGAAGTCAGCGTGGCAGGCACACACACCTGCCCATAAATGATCACTGAAAGCATACGAAAACAAACAAAAAATGCTTTGGCACTGTATCCAAATTTTGTTCACTTCCCATAATGGTTGTTTGCAGGCTCAGCATATTCCAAAAACAACTTGGTGTTGTGTGCAATGCATTGTTACCCCAGGGAAGGTCTGGAGCTGTTCCAGGGCAGGGTCAGGCTGAAGATCAGGGAAAGGTTCTTCCCCAGAAGGGTCTCGGCACTGCCCAGGCTCCCCAGGGAATGGGCACAGCCCCAAGGCTGCCAGAGCTCCAGGAGGGTTTGGACAACACTCCCAGGGATGCACAGGGTGGGATTGTTGGGTGTCTGTGCAGGGCCAGCAGTTGGACTGGATGATCCTTGTGGGTCCTCTTATAAATGAGCAATGTGATAAATTTAGAGACCACAAGTAAGAAGGTGCGTTGGTGGCTTAGATGGAAACATATTAAGCTAGGTAGTGGAGAGTTTTAAGGTTTTAAAGTTAAGATATAGAAGCAGTTATAAAGGAAATAAGAAGTTTTAAGGTGCAGTTCTGTAGGATTGTGTGTCCATGATTGGATAAAATTGTCCCCATTGAGGCAGGACGTGTGATACAGTTTAATCAGCCATTGTTGGGAAAGTTAAAACAATATGTGTGGCAGTAGATTATTGGCTAATAAACTTTTAAAACCCTTTGTAACCTGTGGTCTTGTGACCACTGATGACCACTGGCCAGGAACTCCTGGTGTATGTGGTGAAGACACTCTCATCCTTCATGAGACTGTAGAAGAAGAGCAGTAAATCTCATTTTAAGACATCTCCCAGTGGTCCCATCTTTCTTGAAATGCAGACAGGGGGTGTGTGGAGCAGCACCAGGCTGTGGCTCAGGCAGGGCCACACCAGCTGCTCTCAGCAAAACATGCTTGGAAAAGAAAGAGTAACAATTTTCCCCCCATCACAGGAAAAAAACCCAAATACTTTGCCAGCCTTCCTTCCACATGAGACTGATGGCAAAGTGACCTGGCCCCCAGGTGATATATGACAGGTAATATCAACTTCAGCTGCCCCTGAGACAACAGGCAATAAAACCTACATATCCTTACTTTTGTTTTCATTTTTCTTATCTCTTTAAAACCATATAAACCTCTAGCTCAGATCTGCTGGTATTGGTGGTTTCCACTATCAGCCAAGATTTTCATCCCAATCTAAACATTTTTATTAGGTTGAGACTGGGGTGAGCAGCTGCCACATGCTCAGTTAATTTAAGTTATCTCAGGAGCACTGGAGTCATGTGCTGAAGGATTGAAGCTGGTGTGTACAGTTGAGTACAAACAGGTTGATCTGGCTGAAAAAAAGTGTTTTAGTAGACCCCAGGCTATGCGTAAGTTTTGCAAAGAGAGCAACCCTTCACTAAAACATAAAGTCAATGTACTTTGCTTTACTTAGGCAGGAGCTTAAATGCAGAAGCTCTGCTCCATTCCTCCCAGCCTGGGGTTCATTTTGCTCCCAGTGTGACTTCCTAGGGAGCAGGTGGCAAACGTGCACCAGGAAAGCTCAGGAGGTTTGCAGCACCTCAGCTGATGATGCCAGGACACAAGAATCCCATCCCTGCATGTGTCCAAGGCCAGGCTGGAGAAGGCTTGGAGCAACCTGGGCTAGTGGAAGGTGTCCCTGTCCATGGCTTTAAGGTCCCTTCCAACCCAAGCCATTCTAGGATCAATGGTTTTACATGGAAAAAAAATAAATTCAGTGGGACTGTACTGTTACAGCAATTTTACCAGGTCAGTAATGTTCCTCCATAGAAACATTTTATTATATTATTATATTCCCATATCAAGTTCCCATTTTCCCAGAATCAGAAATTCCTTTTTCTAGACCAGTTTGCTGAGAAATAGAAAAGAGAAGAGTAGGAAGACACTTAAGTAGAACTGGAAATTAATTTTAGAGATGGGAAATGTTACCAGCATGGCTAGCACTGGGGATTTCAATAGGGAATAAATTCCCTGTGTCTGTTGGTACCTGTCCCCCACTTTTAAAGTGAAGATGATTGAGGATAGAGCTGGGGAATTTTGGGAAATGCCATGGCAGTGAGAGCTGGCTGCTGTGTGAGGTGAGGAGAGCCAGAGGGGCTGGCAGTGCCCTTCCCACCTATCCTGTAGAACCCAGGGAGGTCTCCTGGCAGTGGCATTCAGGAATGACCCTGTGGTGTTAGGGCATGGCCAGGGTAGAGCCAGGAACCCAAATCTGTGGGGCAGGATCAGCAAAGCAGAAAAAATCCTTGCAAGGTGGCTAAGAACAGGCCAAGAACAAAAGCCTCAGCTCAACAGTGTGCTAAGTAGATGTTTTCCATGGCAGTTTTTTTTAGAAACAAATCCTGAAAAATTTATCCTGATGACTTTAGGGGCAAGCAAAGCCTCCCAAGTCTTTGGTTCTCTCCAAGACAATGGAAGAGACGTGGCAGGATGGATCCTCCTGCACGTGAGCAGTGCTGACACACTGGAGTGGAAACATAAAACATTTTCTCTTTGGGCATTTTCCCATCCAATCTCATCCTTCGAGTGTCTCCTGGTTGTTTTCTTTTTCCTCTCCTTATCTGCTGGCTGCAGTGGGAAACACTTAAGCTGAGTTAGTTGAGGGAAGGGGAGAGCTGGGGGAGCTCACAGTGGGCAGCAGCGTGGATGGGGAGCTGTGAGGCAGGGATTGTTCCAGGCAGCAGAGAATCCAAGCCCCCACTGCCTGGAGCCTCCCTGGCTCTGTAAATCCCATCTGGCACCGCAGCAAAACAAACAAGAGGCACCAGGCAGCCCCATCCATCCGACCCCCAGAGCTGAAATCAGCTCATGTTGGTTTATCCCTAACAGCTTGAGGAAGCCTTGCAGTTGTAATTCTCCCTGGGGATTCTTTTCCTGCTTGGCTCGGCCTCCATGCAGGAAACCCAGCTTTTTCTAAGGGAAATGTCAGGTTTAATTGAAGGCCACGCGCAACCAGTATTTCATATTTGAGTAGGGCAGCACTGCCAGGATTATTTTGCAGTCTTACACTGATTCTCTTTGCTGTTGGAAGGAAGGGATTGAGGAGAACAAACTTGAAAAATCCCTTGTAATCTTAACCTACAAAATGATTTGATCAATTTTAATTAGCAGAGGAGTTCCTTTAGTGTGGCTTTCACAACTTAAAAAGGTTTTGCTTTCTGAAGCCTAGTGGCCTAAAACTGAAACTGGGATTGAGGAAGAGAAAAAGGATTTGGGAATGAAACTGAGCTTGGGATAAGGTGCTTTAGGAGAAAGGTGTTTTAGTTTGTCCTTCCTTCTCCTCACCCAAAAGTAGGGCAATTTGCAATCAAATAAATTAATTTTCCCCAAGTCAAGCCTGTTTTGCCCATGAAGGTAACAAGCAAGTGATGTCCCTGTCTTTACCTAACCCTTTTTAGCCTTTTTGTGAGGGGGAATGAGACAGTGGCTGGGAAAGGGCCCAGCAGCTGTCCAGGGTCAACCCACCACAGGTTTTTAAGGGGCAGTTGTATTGTAGGTACAATAAAGGCTTTTTCTGTCATGGATTGGACATGGAAAATCATGCAGTGAGTCTTTATTTTCTTTTTAAGTTCTTGTTTTTTTTTTTTTTTTTTTTTTTTTTTTTTTTTTTTTTTTTTTTTTTTTTTTTTTTTTTTTTATTGAATGGGTTTCCCTGAAGGGGAACTAGGTTTACACATTTGAGTCATTAACAGTCTTAAACTGCTTTACAGGAATTTTGGTGTAATATGGAGGAAGATGATGACAAAATCCCCTCTTCTGCCACTTAGCCCCCTTACGAGCTTTGTTTTGGAACCCTGTTTGTGCTCTTTTCTTCTAGTTCCAAAAATACCAGTATTTAAATTCCTGCTTCCATAGAGCCCTTCTGCTTTGGTTTGCCAACAGATGTGCAGCACCTGCATGGAGCAGAGCCCCACACAATCCCAGGGAGGAAAAAAATGCTACCTCTGGAAAAAAATTCCTGAGGCTGGCAGGTCATGTGAGCAGGCAGCACGGCATAGCAGATGTCTCTGACTGCCTCTCTTACAAATCCTGGTGCTGTGAAGATGTTCACACGCACCAGATGTTTCTGTTGCTTTGTGGATTGTAGATCTTTTTGTTAGAAAGGAAGGAGAGAAGGAAAGGTGAGAAATATTCTCATCTGTATCCCTATTCTAACTTATCAGTGTATTTCCCAAAGCAAAGTAGTTCTGGAAGCTCCATCCTGGAGTGACAGTACCTGTTCAAAAATCACCCAACTGCATTACTAATGGGCTAGCGACACAGAGAAAAGGCTGCATGGCCTTGTCCACTGTACACAAAATTCACTTTATCTCCCTAAATCTTCTTGCACTGTGCCAAGCCTCATTTACAACCCATTTCATGACTGCTCCAATACAGACCTTAAGCTCCACAGTTTTTCCAGTGGCTGTCACTGGTTTTCTGTTTCTTCTTCCTGCTGTTGTCAGGGATAAATGTGGCAAACTTTCAGTGGTGGCCCCTGAATTCACCTCCTGGAACTGAGAATTTTACACAGTGCTGTCCCAGACATCCTACTGGGCTGAGCACTTTAGTAATCTAAATATGATAAAGTGAAATAATTTGGGGTTTGTTCACAACTCCCCATTCTCTTCTGTGGCATTTCTTGCAGAGGAGCAGACAGCGTGTCTCATCCTTCCTAATCCAGATAAAAACATTCTATACACAAAGTAAAACATTTAAAATGAAGTTTAAACTCTTAATTGTGGCTCTTAACTACACTTGTTTTTCTGCCTTTCAGGGTTGTTGGGTTTTGTTTGGGGTTTGGTTGTTATTTTGTTTTTTGCACTGTGATTACAATGCTTATCTGCAAGAGACAGGCTGTTAAATTAAAAAATAAAAACACTTCTTGGTGTAATTGTCTATCAGCCAGAATGGCTGTGCAGGAATGTGGGTTTGGGCTATACAGATTAAACACAAGCAGTTCCTAACCCACCCTGAAGGGCTCATGGAAAGCAGGGCTGCCTTCTCACACAGCAAAACTTACCAGGAAACAGGAGGCATTTATTTTATGGGTGAAACATCAGGTCAGAAAGGGTTCCACATGTGGATTTTAAACCTGTAGAGAATGGAAATTCCTGTTCCTTGGAGATCCTGGTAGGTGCTCTTTGGTCAGTGTGGCTCTGAGGAGCTGGCTGGCTTGGCAGGCCATGCACACATGAGAAAGGTTCTTAGACCTGGGGCAAGATGCAGGGGAAACGTGGGATTTGGCTTGGGTGTCACAGATGTAAGATCAGCACAGCTCTGTCCATGAATTAAACAGGACATTTTTAATAACCAGGGCCCCGTTTGTAGACAATGTCTTTTCACTTGCTCAGCTTGTCCCATCCCGGTCAGATTGGTCTGGCTTGTGCTGTCCTGTTAAGTGCTGCTTTTCTACACTGGAACTCTCAAGTCAAAGCTTTTATCTCCAAAGATAAAATCATTGCTTTTTCAGGACAGTAATATTAAAGTGAATGCTGAATGTTCTTGCACTTGATCAGCATGTGGAAGGAAAAGAGTTGTTCCTATTTTCAGATCTGTCCTAATTCAGATCTAGCACTGCAGTGTGATTAGACTCTGATTTTTGGATCAGTCTCAAGGGGTATTTGGCTGGATCCATTTAATTCTTGCTCTCTTTTCCGTCTGGCTGGGGCCTTGCCATGGCCTGCAAACCTTCCAGGAGAAGGGATCCTGATATTGTAGCATCCAGCACCTGTCAGGCCAAGGGTGGAGGGTAGGAAATGAGCAGCTGTAGTTTCAGATAAGAAAACAGATAGTGATAAGCAAGATGGTTTTTAATATCCGAAAGCAGGGCAGGCATCAAACAGTGGCTCACACTAGTGAAGAAATAATGCTCATACAACTCACACAAAATTAATGTTGAGCCACAATGTTGCTTAGACCCACTCTGAAAGAAGCTCTAATCTTTACAAAGCATCATCTATCAGAGCAGATTATTTTGCTGATTTTAGTCTTCATTAGTTTTTTGCGGACTGTGAAAATCCTGCAGATGATGAAGTAGAAAAACAGGACAATGTCTTACACGTGCTACAATTTTTCCCCATTTAGGAGAAAAAAATAGTTGGCATTTATCTGAATTTTCATAAGAAATAAAACTTAATCCCCTCCTTGTAAAACCCAGGGTTAA
The DNA here is from genome assembly GCF_009819655.1 of Sylvia atricapilla. Classification (NCBI taxonomy): domain Eukaryota; kingdom Metazoa; phylum Chordata; class Aves; order Passeriformes; family Sylviidae; genus Sylvia; species Sylvia atricapilla. The sequence continues at coordinate 6,260,716 of NC_089148.1, forward strand.
AGATACCATATTTGAGGGGTAATAAGAATGTCCCAGAGCACTACAAAATGCTGGCCTGAGATGGCTCTGAAAGGTTTAGGAACCTTTAGCTTCTTTTTCTAAACAAAACAGAGCATTAAACATGGATTTTTTATTTCTGACTGGCTGGAACTAAGAGGATCTAGCTTATTTAAAAAAAAAATCTCACTGTGCCTGTGGATCAATACAAGATATCCAAAACATATGACTGACTATTCCACGACTGTAAGAGATCAACTCCCTGTCAGGGAATGGATCCTGCATTTCTGGATGCTGATAGTAGCAACAAACTTGAGGGATCCTCAAGGCACAGTGGATTCTTGAACATAAAGACTGAGGAAAAAAAATCTGTGCCTAAAGTACATTGTCCTGTGACAAATTTTCCAAATGCTTATCAGTGTATAGGAGTGTCCAGGAAAAAACACAGGATAGCCCATTAATACATGAAAAATTTCAGGTTGAACAGGAAATACATTTCATTTAATAATCCTAGAATCCCGTGCTGGTTGGAAGGGAGCTCAGAGCTCACTCCCTGCCATGGGCAGGGACACCTTCCACTATCTTGGTTTACTCCAAACCCCCTCCAACCTGGCCTTGGACATTTCCAGGGATCCCAGGGACAGCCACAGCTTCTCTGTGCCAGGGCCTCAACACTCTCACAGGGAAGGATTTCCTCCCCAAATCCCATCTAAATCTACTCTGTCAGTTTGAAGGCATTCTCCGCTGCCAGGCCCTTGTAAAGGATCTCTCTCCACATTTTCTGTAGTTTCTCCTCAAGGAAATGAGGTCACCCCAAAGCTTCTCCTCTCCAGGTGAACAATTCCAACTCTCCCAGCCTTTCCTCATGGCAGGACTGCTCCATCCCTCTGCTCATCCTGGTGCCTCTGGACTGGCTCCACATCCTCTCTATTGAGACTTTCTGTGGAATAATGAGCTGTTGTGGTACATTTTGGGGAAAAAAAAAAAAAAAAAAAAAAAAAAAAAAAAAAAGCCATTCAAAATATGAAAAGAAAAGGAAAGGAAGAGGAATTATTTGATGCAGCAAATCCTTCCTCTCTCTCTGCAGCATCATCCATAAATGATTAATATCCATGCCAGGGTCATCAAAACAATCCTTCAGGGTGCCAGTGGAAACAACAGATTTTCTGAGACACCAGAAGTTTTGGAACACCTCTAGGCATTTAATAAATTTTTGCTGCTGGCTTTTTTATTCTTTTCATGGAAGGCTCACAGAGCAGATTTTTGTGTCATGTGAGCTGTTCAAAAGGAGTGCTCTCTCAGTATCTGACAAATCAGTGGATTACTTGCTGTTCTTGGACACTAAAATTAGAGAGTAATCTCAAATTAACAAGTAAAGACAGGCTTTGGAAATTTTTCTGCACCACTAAAATGTCTCTTGGCTACTTATAATGACAATGGGCTGCCTTTATCTGAAATCTACCTGCTTCAAAACTAATTAAGCCATTGGAATAAATTTCCACGTAGATGTCAAAGCTCTGTAACCAAAGTGTGAAACAAGCAGGAGGTATTTGTTCCTGCACTTACATTTCAAACCCTCTCAAATCCCGCTTGAATGAACAGCATTAAACCAGAGAAAGTGCAGAAAGAAGCACAGGGAATGCTCCTGGGGAAAAAAGGGTTCAGAAGTCTGGCTACTGGAAATGGAGATAACCATTTCAGCTTGGGTTAGAATAGTTTATTCATCCCAAGTTGCTCCCTGGGAAAAATAAGGAAGATGTTAAACTATTAACTTCCAAAACTTGAGACAAGAGGGAGTTTGGCAAGAAGCTGCTGCCTACTCATTAACTGAGCTTTCAGGCTCTCATAAACAGCAGCAGCTCGGCCTGAGCCCTCCCAGGTAAACAGCAGCTGGGCAGCTCTGTGAAGGGGGGACTGAAGGTTAGGTCAACAACATATTTATTATTTTTATTGGATTTTTTAAATTATTTTTAGCGGTTTTTTGCCACTGTAGATGTAAGAATAAAGGTTTGCAGGTGATGTTGGAACTAACTCAACTGTCTTGTCGCTCAGAGATCCCTGCAGTGAATGGATCCACGGGGGTTACATTAAACCACAACTGGGGTTATTGGCCAGAAACAATTCCCAAACGATCCCATCCAGGAGGGGGGAGGTGGAGCCCTGTCCAAGGGGTACATCAAGAAGGGTTGGAAAAGGCTGTGAGGCTCACGCTGTGTCTGGCTGTGGAAAACACACGGTCAGAGGAGGAGCTGCTTGGTGTTGTTGTTATCTGAGTGGTGTTTGCTGAAAACAGAAGCTTTAGGGGTGGCCCTGTGAGACTGGAGAATATTTGTATTTGCAGTACTGTGAGAGCTAGAGAAGGGACAGAGAAGAATTAAATCTTAATATATAGAATTACCAACTCTTTATTTAGATGGTAAATTAGAAGAAAAAGATACTGTTTAAGGAATCTTAAATTTCACAGTCTACTCCTATCCCTGACTGCTCTTTCCTCTGTAAATGGGTCATCAAGAATTGGAAGGAGATGCTCAGGGCAGTGGTGGAATCATCATCTCTGGAAGTGTTCAAAAAACATGTGGATGTGGCACTTGGGGACAAGTTTGAGTGGTGAACATATTGCTGGTGCTGGGCTGATGGTTTGGCTTGATGAATCTTGGAGGTCTTTTCCAACTTTAATGATTCTGTGATTCTAGGAAATTTCATGTCATCTGTTAATTCTTCAGGAGATGGGCAAGAGCAGGATGTGGCCCAGTAGGCTCACCTCAGTTTGTGGGAATGCTGATGAACAAATCCTCCCCAGGGACTTCCAAGCTCATGAAAAACAATTGAGGTTTGTGAATTTCCCTTGGGAAAATCAGCTGGCCTGACAGCTTCCTCTCAGATGACAATGCCTATGTATATAAAGTTTATGCTGCCGCATCTAAATGTGGAAATTAATGCATAGCGGTGTGCAAAATGGCAAAAGAAGAAAAGATTTTGAGGTTTAAAAATTTTAAAGCTCCAGGAGAGTCTTTAAATTGTCAAAAAAATCTGCAAGTCAAAACTGGCTTTGAGTTCCCAGTGGCTGACTCAAAACCCCCTTCTCCCTCCACCAAATTCACATTCCTTGCAGAATGTAGCCTTCTTAACAAAATAAAACTGGCACTGGTTTGTTTTGCTGAGATGGCAGGGTTACTATTATGTCCTTTTGAATAGAGCTGGGATTTTAATGCAGTGTTTGAGAAATGCTGCTTTGTGTTTGAGGAACTTGTGTTGCTCATGTGTGGGAGGCTTCACACATAAGCTCCTTCCAAAAAAAAAAAAAAAAAAAAAAAAAAACCCCAAATCTGAGGAACACTGAAGATGTGAACATCCTGTTCTCTTGCCTGCAGTGAATGAAAGAGGAGAGCTGCTAGAGAAGAGATAATGGCACAAAAAAAAACCCAAAAAAAGGAAAAAAGCCTAAATACAGAAGGGTATACTTCCTTTGACAGGAAATCAGCAATCATCACTATGTGCAGCTTCATGGTCCTCTCCAGAGTGAGGCTGAAGATACACTTGGAATGGGATCTCTCCTTTTCCAGTTACAGTGCACTTAAGTTTCTCTCTTCCGTATGGATCCCAAACCACCCTGATCCCACAGAGCCTTCCTGTGGACATGCACAGCTTCTAAAAGCCATCACTTTCTTGATGAGATTGCATTTTTCCTGGGAAAATCCTGTTGCATCAAGTAGTTGGTGGGGGCCAATATAAACAGATGAACCTTAAAGAATACAAAATGCAGAAAATCATGACTGAAAACAGGCTAAATTCATGGATCCATGGAATGGATTGGGAAGGGACCATCCCATCCTTGGGCAGGGACACCTTCCACTATCCCAGGCTGGTCCAAGCCCTGTCCAGCCTGGCCTTGGACACCTCCAGGAATCAAGGTGCAGCCACAGCTTCTCGGTACCCTGTGCCAGGGCCTCCCCACCCTCACAGGGAACAATTCCTTCCCAATATCCCATCTAAATGTTCCCTCCTTCAGCCTAAGGCCATTTCCCTTTGTCCTATGTGGTGGGAGAGGCTGTTCCATTTACCTTGCCTTTAGACCATGTGCTGGAACACCTCTACCTGCCCTCAGTGCCCCTTTTCCACCCCATCTTGGAATGCTGACAGCCTCCAGAGCACGCCCAGGCCGGCTCAGGTAAGTTATGTCAGCACTGACCTATCCATCTTCCATGCTCCAGTTCTGTCCTTTATTAAAGGAGAGTTCTGCTTGGCTATCCCTCACTCCACAGACACACAGGCTGAGGGGAAAAAGCAGTGGAAAAAGTGCCAAGATATCCTGGAGCTGTCCAGAGCAAAATTACAAAATGAATCCATGGTGCCAGAGATACCCTCTGGCTGAAACAAAATGGTTGGTGAAAAACAGCATGTTTTATTCATAGTGCTGCATTTCAAAGTATATTTTAAAAATATCTTCTTAATATTCCTCCAGAAGCCTAGCACAGCACTTGAGTGTTCTGCATATCCCAGTGCTCTGCTAGAAATTACAAACTACACACTGACTCAGCAGAAGAAGCAGGAATCCAATCCCACAGAGTAAACGTGCACCGACTGCTCAGCGTGGCAAATCCCCAGGGATTGAAGGGAGCTGCTCTTGTCCATGTGCTTTTGCTCTCCAGCAACAAGTGCTGCTGTGACGTGTGCCAGTCTGAAGGGGACACTGGGCAGCTCCTGCTGGAAAAGACTCAAGACTGAGAGTTTGTATCCAAAGGTGAATATTGGTAGTAAATTACGCATTTCCCCCTGTGCTGGGCACTGCTGAGGAATCCTGGAATCCTGGGGGCAGCTCTGGATCCCTCATGACAAGAAAGACATGGAGAGAGGACTGGAGAGTATCCAGGGAAAGGACATGAGCTGGAGAAGGGGCTGGAGCACCAGGAGAGGCTGAGGGAGCTGGGAAAGGGACTCAGCCTGGAGAAAAGGAGGCTCAGGGGGGACCTTGTGGCTCTGCACAACTCCCTGCCAGGAGGGGACAGCCAGGGGGGGTCGGGCTCTGCTCCCAGGGAACAGGGACAGGAGGAGAGGGAACAGCCTCAGGCTGGGCCAGGGGAGGCTCAGGTTGGATATTGGAAAATTTCTTCATGGAAAGGGTCTGTCAGGTGTTGGAATGGCTGCTCAAGGCAGCAGTCACCATTCCTGGTGGTTCAAAAACCTGCGCTCCTGGTGCTAAGCAGTGTAGTTCAGTGGTGGGCTTGGCCGTGCTGGGTTAATGTTCCATAATCCTGCAGGGCTTTTCCAATCTAAACAGTTCCGTGTTTCTGTGTCAAATAGCACCTATTTCCTACACTAATTTAAAATCCTCCAGTTGAGTTTTAAGACAACCATAAATACCTGTTTATTCCTAGTCACTTTTAAGGTTTTGCAGCATTCGCATCAGCATTTGTAAGTGCCACCTCAGAGAGTTCCTGGTGCCTGTTTCAGTCCTTTGTATGGAATTATTCTTGCATGGCATTTGTAATTGTTCCTGTCAGGAAAATGGAAACCTTGCACATATTCAGCACTGTGCCTTGGAGAGCAGGTAACCTTGGAGATCCATGGGATGTGCCCCTGGGTAATGGAAATTCTGCAGATAGTGCCTGAAATACTCCTTTCCTCCTCATGAAAGCTGAATTCTTTCCAGAGGTTATCTTTGCCCTTGGCAAAACAATTTTTGATACAATAATATTTACAACCAGTGCAGGGCACCCGAAATCCCTGACATCTGTTAGATGTCCCAGGACAAAACTTCCTGCTTTTTGAGCATGCACAGAGATAAACGAAGGAAAAACCTCTGAGTGAGGAGGATCCAAGGAAATGAAGCAAAATAGGATCTTTTATTGTTTATATTTGCATATGAAAATTGGTTTCTTTTTCTGGAATTGCAATTTCCCCATCTCATTCTGTCCCTTTTACATTGGCCATGAAACAAAATGTGCTTTTCAGAACAAACTGAAGAAGGGTCTTCCTCCTCAGACACTTTTCAAAGGTTCTGCCCATTTTAGGCCAACTCATCAACCTTTTCATTTAGCTCAAAAAGCAGATCCTTCTTCCCCTCCAGTATCTTCATGGAAGTGTTTTCATGGAGAACCAATACAGAAACAATGTCTATGTTATTTTCAGCTCCAAATTCCAAACAGCAACATGCCTAGATAACACTAACAATGATAATAAAAATAATGATAGTACTATTAATATTAATAATGATGCTGAATTCTATCTTTTTTATGATAATCAAAGAACTATATTATATTCCTCTCCTTTTCTTCTTGACAAACACCATTAGAACAGAATCCATTTCCAGTAGTCATGAAATTTAGAGAAGCTTTTACCCTACAAAGCAGTGCCTAGCACAGTAGTGTAACATAGAATTAATTAACAAAACTAAGCCTTTCTGGCACTCAACATTATCTTGCCAGCCTTGGCAATAGTGCTTAAAAATTCATTATTTGTTTTTCTCTTTGACAGTGTGAAATATTGGCTAGAAGGGCATTTCCAGGCTTTGCCAGGAGCTGCACCCCAGGACAAGCTGCACTCCTAAATTCCACAGCAGGGCTGTCCTTTGGCAGCAATCCCTTCCTGACTCACAGGGCTCAGTCTCAGCAGCACCAGGGCCAGGGCATGGAGTCCTGTGAAAACACATATTTATTTTATGAAACGCAGTATTTTACGTGATTTGTTTTCGATTTATGTACTTTTACCTATTATACATATACTAATCTATGTGATTTTGTATATATTTCAGCTAATAAGACTTTTACTTCGTGTCTTGATAGCTGTCAGTGAGTGAATAAAAGGGAATTATGCTTATAAAAAAGATACCTTTTATGAAACTGTTTTAAATGTTAGTGAATTACAGAATCCCAGAATGGTTTGGGTGGGAAGGGACCTTAAAGCCCATCCAGTGCCACCTCCCTTCCACTATTCCACGTTGCTCCAAGCCCCCTCCAACCTGCTCTGGAATATTTAATAAATCTCCAGAGGTATAGAAAACTCAATGATTGGCTTGACCCCCAAATATATATTAATAAATTGGGACAAAGAAAGACATTCAGTGCAGTAATATTAGAACATTTTATCAGAATGCATTTCATAAAGAAGTCTACAAAACCGTGAAATGAGAGGATTTTTCATAAAACTGCACAATGTTAGTTCCTACTCATGTACACTAAGATTCTCTTCAAAATTCCTGTACGCCCCAGAATGAGTTATCTCGAAACTACAAATATTATACAAATATTGTATTCCTTTAGGCTAAAGAGAACATTAGAGATAAAAACAAGTGTGAGGTATCTTTATCCCCTTAGTCTCAGTTACTATAATGGAATTCAGTTTTTTCTTGTGCATGATTTGTCTCCACAAAAAGAAATAACAAAATATCAAAAAGTGGAGAGAAGACAGAGTTTCTTTGTACTGGAATTTTTGTTTGAGGGGCCTGATAAATGCCAGGGAAAACTATGTCTCTGTCCTCAAGGTCTTTACTCAAAGAAAATGGAGTAACTCCCAGTGGCTCTGGTGGTTCTATTCCAGGATTCTGTGCTTTCCCAAGCCTCTCTTCCTTCCAGGATTTTTGAACACAATGTTGAGGTTTGGGGCTTTTTGTAGGAAAAAAAAAAAAAAAAAGAATAGCTTTTTCAAGTATTGAACAAAAATAGATATAGAGAAGGGGAAATGGCAGAATTGTTACAATTTAACATCTTTACACAGCTTAGTGATGCCAACATCCATCCTAACCAAGATACTCCTTGTCAAATCATCCTGAAAAAAAAAAAGGAATCCATGAAATTAGGAAATGGTATTAAACAGGGCAACAAAGTTGGGAAGGGTCTGGAACCTAAATCCTCTGAGTAGTGGCTGGGAGTACTCAGGGAGTTCAGCCTGGAGAAAAGGAGGCTCAGGGGAGTCTTGGATCCCTCTCTACAACTCCCTGAGAGGAGGGGCAGCCAGGTAGGGATCGGGCTCTGCTTCCAGGGAACAACGGACAGGATAAGGTGATGTGGCCACAAATATGCACCAGGGGAGGTTCAGGTGGAATACTGGGAATAAATCTCTTCATGGAAAGGCTGTCAGGCACTGGAAGGGGCTGCCCAGGGAGTAGGTGGAGTCTCCATCCATGGAAGTGTTCAAAAAATGAGCACAGGCGTGTTCAGTCAAAATCTGGATGTGATGACCTTGGAGGTCTCTCCAACCTTAATGATTCTGTAGAGAAGCAAGTGGGAAAGCTCAGTGTGAGGGGACACACCAGGTCTCTCAGGGAGTGATTCCTCACCTGAGATTTAGGTGGTTTAAAGTCCTTGGCCCTCTAAAAGCCCCGAGTCGCGTCGGTATAAAAAAGCAGAGTCCTCAAGGTTTGTTTTCAGGTTTCTCGTGTTGTTTATTATTTGGTATCTCAGAATTTTCTCTGCTCCCAGCCGAGGTCTGGACAGTAGCTGGGACACGAGGCGACTGCCCCCAGATGGGATGTCCCCTAACATTTATACAGATAACTACGTGTCTGTTATTTACTATTCTGTACCAATGCCCAGTGCCCACACTAAAAGGGTCATTTCTACTTTGACCCAATCCACTCTAACTACTTTGTGCCACCACCACCCCAAAAGACGGAGGACGAGGAAGAAGGAGAAGTACATGAGGTACCACCCAAATTCCACCATCTTGTCCCCATTTACCTCTATTCCATGAACCCTAAAACTACTGAATTCTGTATCGTCTACTGTGCTAAACTACTGTTTTCACATCCTGGTGGAATTCCTCTCTGTGTCAGAAACCTTTTCCATGGACTGAAATCAAACCCGGTGTCTCCCTGGGCTCTGTGCCAAGGTCTCCGAGCCCCCTGTATTCCAGCTGGTAGAGGGGTCTGCCGCTTGGGACCCAGAGAGCCACAGCCACCCCAAAGGATGTCTCGCTAAAGACAGCTCCTTGGGGGCTCAGGGCGCTCCTCAGCTGGCAGAGGGGCTTCTCAGCATCGGGCAGAGCAGTGATTTCAGCTCAGTGATTTCAGCTTTCAGTGATTTCAGCTCAGTGCTCTCAGCTCCTGCCCTTGTGAGTTAGCCCCTCTTTTAGCTGGCTGTGATGAGAGAGAGAGAGGTCTCGTGTGGAATTTCTGCAAGTAGTAACTTTATTGCAAGGGTACCAGTGAAAAGGGTCCAGAGATGAAGTACCCTCTGCCAACCAGAGGAAACCCAGAAGTTTTTATGGGACACCAAGGTAGGAGAAAAAGAGTACAAACCCAATCAATTGTAACAGATCTACATAAGATCCCGAAGGGGCTTGTGAGTCTCCGGACAAGTCGCCATAACTAGAAAGTTTGTCTTTTGTCTTAGGAGCTCTGAATAAAGTTGCGAAATTCTTTCTTAACTCCTCAGTTTAGCTCTCTCCAGGGCAAAGAAGCTGGGGCTCTGCCCACCCCCACATCCTGGACTGGCTCCACATCCCCCTGTCCTGGGCTCAAATTCCCTTCCTCGAGTCCCAGGGCATCCAAAGGAATGTCCTGGACTCCAACACAGGTCAAGCCATCATTGTGCACCCAGGGAGTTAAAGCATTTGGGTAAATTAAGAACAAATAACACAGTGAAACCATCACACACTCCTAGGGGAATGATCTCAGTTAATTTTGTTACTGATCCCTCGATGGTACTGGGTTCATCTTTGCCAGCCTTACACCAGGTTTGAGGTTGAAAGGGGATTTTCAGGCCACTTAAGTTAGTTTTCCTCAGTAAGGCAAGGTGGTGGATGACAGCATGCTTGGGGACTGAAAAACACTTTTCAGTTGTTACAGATTAACGGCGTGTTTACTCAGCAGGTTGCTTCTGGCTGAGTTCCAAAGCTACCAGAAATGGACTTTTGTAATAATTTTCTCAAACATATTTAATTAAGGAAATAGCAGATGTTTAAAACTGAAGCTGCCACAACCCCCAAACTCCTTGCTTTGGCTAAAACCATGCAAGCCACTCTCAACAAATACCTCATCAATCTTAAAAACCCTGTGTACAAGTCAATTCTGTTGGCTGCAGGATTTTTCTCCTGTGTTCTCCTGTTTTTTAGCAGATTTAATTAGCCTGGTTATTTTTTGCTGGTTCTCTAATCTTTATTTTTCAAGCTGTGACTGTTTAGTTGTGTAAGCAGGTAAATGATTCCCAAATTGAAATGATTCCCAAATTCCCAATAGAAATTGGGAGATATTTTGGTGTTTTAAATGGACTCAGTGCAGAGGATGAGGTGGAATGTTCCACCAAACTCCTTGTCACTTAAAGCTGAAAAATGCAGAGATTTCTACCCCTGTTCAAAGATATTTGCTCCTCAGTGCCAGGAATGTCTCTGCTCTCTGTGTGTTGATTTCAGAGGGGCTGTGCAGACTCAGAGCACAAGCTGCCAGAAAATGAACACACAGAGTGAGCTCGATTTATAAACGAGAAACCTAACACAGCAGTGAAGAATGCAGGATGCACAAGCCCTGTTTGGAAACATCTGGCTGAAATCAGCTTCTCCTCAGGTGTGGTGTCTTGCAGCTGCTGTCAGGGCAGGCATCAACACTATTCTTGTAGCCTGACAGACTCTACCTGTTTCCAAAGGCAGGGGGTCTTCCTGGATTTGCATTTTTTCCTCCTCTAAAAAGGAGGAAAAACACCTCCCCACCTCCAAGCCATGGTTGTCTGTGAGTGCTTGGAGTAGTTCAGGGCTGAGTTGTGTTTGATAATTAATTAGGTGAGCGATGCTGTGGTCACCTGTAAGGTGAATTGTGAAACCAGGAGTGCTCCCCTCACCACCACTTGTCATCCAACCAAGATAAAGCAGGTCCTAAACTTCACGTGCAGCGAGGCCCAAATGTCCTTCTTTCTGCATGTTCCCGAGCTTTAATGAATTTCATTATTCTTTTTTAATTTCCATGCTCTTGCAGAATAAAGGTCCCCAAATCATTAACTAATTTGATATGTCTCGAGTACCAATTGAATTCTCGTGTCCCTTGAGAGCCTGAGCCATCTTGTTCAAACACCTCCTAACTTAGTTTCATAATTAGATACACCTTGATTGATGGGGTTTTGTATAGCACTTGCAAGGGGAAGGAAATCAACCTAATTGTTATCACAATTTAGCAGGTTTTAAGATTAAAAGTCTTAACCAAATCAGTGATTTCCAAAAGGAAACAAAGCCCTGCTATGTTGTAGCACAAGGTAAGGAAGGTCTTTTGATAATGAATTATTCGGGGAGGAAGAAATTGATATGGCAATTATTAAGGAAATTATTTCCTTTTACCTGCCCTTTGGGTGTGAATTTATAAGAAAAGAGGGACATGTAGTTCATAATAGCTAAGTCATTCCAAACAGGAAGTTTGTGGTGAAACAGGTGTTGGAAATAAATTGATAGGCTGAGCTGAACCAAAAGGGACAAAGTGTTGTTTTGTTCTTCCTTTTAATTAAACCCTTTACTTTTAGAAGACCTTAGAGAAGAGCCCTTTTTAAGTAAAAAATGAAGTCATTTTGAAAGCCATGTTGAATCCCAGACATTCCTGCCTTCTCCCATGCCTGAAGAGTCCTAATACAGCCAGGCATTGTGGTAGGAGTGACATCAAAGTGTGGATTTTGAGGATCCTGGAGGCCTTTTCCAACTATTTTATGACTATTATTTTCAATATTTTCTTATTGCTGAGGTGTGAGAGGCAACATGATAAAAATTATGGGCTAAAGCCCATATTTATCTCATCAGTATAATCCAGCCTGTCTCAAAATCTCCCTTCTTATTGAAAATCTCATCTTGCAGAGGCAGAAATGAGAAACTGTTGGTCACTATAGAAGATGAGTTACTTTAGGATGCAAACAATGACATCAAAACCTTATTCTGGGGGCAAAATCAGTGCTCTGGAGTGGATAAACTCCAAATAATTCCCTTCTTGTTTACGCAGCTGAGTAAACCCTTCAGAGGAAGGCATTGGGATACATTTAAAGAAAACTGGAGCAAGTTTTCTTTTCCTGATATTGTTTATCCATTAGCCCAGTGTGCAGCAGTGAGCAAAGAGCCAGAATCATGGATATGGATGGGAAGAAGTATTCAAATTCCCAAGTATTTGAAATGGGTAGGAACAAACCACAACTTTCTCAAAGTTTTGAATGTTTGGGGAATAAATCAGGTGTTAAATCAGCTGGAAAAAAAAATCAAAAGCCATATATTTCTTTATATGATCATCTGTACTAGAGGCTTAATGTCTGGGAATTATCCAGGGCCCTAAAGGTATCAGTGGTGACAGATTTACACTTTGTGGCCACTATTGAGGGAAGTTAATTACAGGGCCTAGGGAGATATCAAAAGGGTAACTTTCTTCCATTACTTGGGAAAGTCTGGGATACTGTGAGGTGCAAATTTAGTTGTGATGTCTCCTGGCTCTCAGCTGTTGTGAGGTTCCTGGTTCTGGTTTGTGGTTAATGCTGTAGTTGTTTTATCTGCCTTGTTATACACACTAGTAAAGAACTGTTATTCCTGTCCCCATACCTTTGCCTGAGAGCACCTTAATTTCAAAATCATAATAATTTGGAGGGACAGAGTTTCCATTCTCCATTCCAAGGGAGGTCCAGCTTTCTCTGGAAGGCACCTGTCTAAGATACAGGGGCCTAGGGAATTATTAAAAGAGTAACTTTCTTCCATCACTTTGGAAAGTTTGAGATACTCGGAGGAGCCAATTTAGTTTTGATTTGATTGTCAGAGGCATGTGGAGGAGGATTGCACTCGTGCCACTTGCAGGAGTCATCGAGGAGAAGAAAGCCTTGTCTCTGGGGAGGCTTTGCCCAGCCACCATTCCACACCTCACACGACACAGGCAGTCAGCAGCAGACCACCACGGACACTGTGCCCTCCAGAGAGGTTTCTCCAGTCAGATGGTGAAAGGTCTCCGGCAATGGGCTGCAGTGGGAGGCTGGACTGTGCCAATGGTCACCTGTCATCAGGCAGACTTTGGGAGGAGCCAGGGATCATAAAAGGAACTGTACCAGACGCTCTGAGGGCTTGGCGACTGGGGTTTTTTACTGTCTCGTTTTTGTGCTTTTTGAGTCTGAGGAACTTTTGGGTCTTGTGTTTTCACTTTGGCTCCAGCCTGATGAGTCATGGTGGTATGTTTTCCTGCACTGTATGCTTTAAGTAGTTTGTCCCACTTTCCTGCCATGCTGTTAGTTTGTTCCTGGTTACTCCTCCCTTCCCCAGTTGTCTGTCATTCCCCAAACCCTGCCCCTTGTCCCAGAATGTCCCATGTCAGTCCTCCCTTGAACAAACCCCCTCCCTGTTGCCCCACCTACCTGATTGTCAATCTGTGTTTGTCTCTGCCCTTAGTTCTGGAAAGTTCTGTACTGCTCAAAGCACCATTGCTTTGCTCAATTTGCATCCTCCACTGTGTTCCCCCATTGGTCATTGTTCTGTAAGTCCCTCCTTGAGCTCCTCCTCATTTGTCTCTCATTGGTTTCTGTATTGCACCATCCCCTTGTTCCACCCCTGCTTAAAAGTTAGCGCAAGGGTCTGGAAATTGGCTTTTCTGTCCCTGATCTCCTGAAGGAGTGACCCTCTCAAGTAATAAACCCCTCAAGGAATAACCCCCTTTGAGACCCACATGGAAGGCAGGCTCCTCTCTGCTCTTGGTCCAGATCTCTGGCGCTGTCACATCCAATTTCTGTTTGAGGGGCCTGATTAATGCCAGAGAAAAACTATGTCTCTGTCCTCAAGGTCTTTACTCAAAGAAAATGGAGTAACTCCCAGTGGCTCTATCCTATTCCAGGATTCTGTGCTTTCCCAAGCCTCTCTTTCTTCCAGGATTTTTGAACACAATGTTGGGGTTTGGGGCTTTTTGTAGGAGAAAAAAAAAAAAAAAAAAAAAAAAAGAATAGCTTTTTCAAGTATTCAAGTCACATCCAAGTCCGTGGGGAACAGAAGCAGCCCCATTCCACCCTGTTCCCTGATGCTCCAGTCTGTTCGGGGGCAGCCACTCGTGGTGCTGGCTGGAGTGAGGGGCTAGCCGGGGATTTCCCCAGGTCACATCACTGAGGTCTGCTTCTTGCCATGGCCCTAGCTTGTTTTTGCCCTTTTTGTCCTAGCTTCAGCCTGGATTTTGGCTCTCCTGCCCTCACTGGCTCTTGCTCACCCTCACATCTGTCCTGCCTCTGTGTCCTTGACCAAACCTGCCTGCTTTGTCCCTGCGTTCCTGCCTGAGCCATCTGTGTCTGACCTTGCCTGCCTCCCATCCAGCCCACATCGTTTTCCATTTTCTTTCTTCCTTTCCTGTCTTTCGTAGTGCTCTTTATAGAGCAATTCCTTTTTTAGTTGTTTTTTCCATTACCAATAAACGGTTCTCAGATACAAGGTTGTCTCAGTTGACTTCATTTCATCCTAAACCATCTACTTTAAAAAGAACTCCTAGCACTTCCCTGCAGTGGAAGACAGATATTTGAGATTAGCAGTGATTAATCGCAGCCTACCTGTTTGGATGGAGTTGTGGTTAGGATGGAGATCCCACTATCAGGGTAGGAATCTTTGGGAACATCATCTTCCACTTAATGGTGGCAACCTTGGAGGAATATGATTTTACTTAATTTTGGGCACTTTTAGTAGCCATGTTACTTCAGTCATGTCTAGGTGATCTTTGGGTTTGCCTGGTTTAGTTTTTGGGGTGTTTTAAGCTGATTTTATTAAAATTTTTAAGACGTCAGTTTAAGTTTGGAGGAAGTTTAGAACAGGACTCAGGTTTTTATAGACAAAATCTATGGCCAGCATGTTGTGTTCTCTGGGGTTTTGTACTAATGGTGGGGAGAAGGATGAGAAATGGGGAGAATTTTGATGTTTTGGATGAAAATAGGCCTTGGTTCTGTAACATCTAGTTTAATGAATGGGCATTTCCAGCCAGATCCTTACCAGGAGAAACTAAGCAGGTTGTTTACATGCAAATTCCTGTCTGCTTTGGTGAGTAACTCTTGTCTCAGATGAATGCTCATAATCTACCAATTGACAAAGGTAATAAATCTGATAAGGGTTGTCATCAGCTCAGGGGGGATGGTAAAGGAAACCCAGAGGGGAAGTCTCTAAACTAAAGCAGAGGCATTATTTTGCTTATTAATTGGCACAGAATGCACATTTCTGAGTAGAAAAAGGCAGGCAGAAAAAGGAGCAAGGAAACTGAAATAGGAGCTTCAAACTGTAAAACAGAACCAAAAGGACCATTATGATGCCATTTCAAGGATGCTGAGTGATGTTCATCTGCCACACCATAATTGTCATAAACTCATTAATTATTAGGCATAGGAGAGAGCCTGTATAAAAGCCCTGTCATGGCAAAGCAAATAAAACAATGCAAAATAAATAAATAAAACTTTTACTTTGTGGTCCATGCATGGGGTCCATGCATGAACCTGGTTTGTCTTTGCTTGCCTCTTGACCTACATACTTAGTTTTTCTCTCAGAATGATGCTCACGTGAGTCCTTTCATTTGTCACAGCCTTACACACACATATTATAGTTAAGGGTTAGGAATGCCACAGAGAGCCAGTTGTATCCTATTCCTATCAAACGCAGCTCCAGCCTGGAAAAAATTAATTCCTATTAATATACTTCAGCCAGTTTTTATTAATGAGGTCTCTGGAGGGAGGAAGTCCAAGCCCTTGGACTGTGACTCAAATAATTTCCTAGTTCCTTCTGTGACCTTGAGCAAGTTGCTCAATATCTGTGGCTGGAATTTTCTGAGACTCCAAAGATTTTAGAAGGACAGTAAAGCTGATTGATTGTTCTGGTTCATTGGCTCAAGTGAAAAATCATGGAACAGAGAAGTGAGAATTGTTCAGGAAAAACAAACAAACAAGCTGGAGAAGAAGTAGGTTCAGCTCAACAATTGAGTTTTGCTCTTAAAGTTCTTTTCTGGCTTTATGCCTTTTTATCATATCTGGGAAATTTCTGAGACAAATATTTGACTTGTATAAAAAAAATTAAAATATAACAAGAGTGTTTTCATTACTCATGCTTCCTAGAACAAGAAATTTGACTTGAATAATCTAATTAACTATAACTTCAGATTTGACTGCTTCCTGAATTACTGTTTTTAAATAAAATTCAGTTTCAATGCCACGGTTTTATACAGACTAATTCGTAACACTTTTCATTATGTCAAGTTGGTAAGTTTTTAGAGATAGTGACTATTCCAGTATGAGAACCTTTGTGCATTTCCACAGCAAGTGCTGTATTTCCTGAGCCTTCAAGGCTTTTTGGTAATAGAAATAAATGTATGGAGGTATTTTGACTGATGCTTACCCTAAACTCAGGTGACAGTGTAAGGAGGTGAAAGGGAAGGGATTGACTGCTGGATAAGCTTGTAGCCATAAAAAGAAAAATACTGAAAGAAAAGAACTCTTTCTATGATCTCATAATAAGTGAAATAAGATATTGGAGCACTTAGTTTCTTCTTTTGATGTAGGAACAATTTGACCAAGAAAGACTTATCCTGTTGTTCAGAGGTCCTTATGTGATCTTCAAAGGCATGGTCAAGGTGTGTGACATAGTTCAGGTATGATTACACCTGACTTATCATTTTCTGGGCCTACAAAAATTAATCTAACCAGAATCTGTTTCACTTTTTTCTCCTTTTTGTATAAAAACTCTGGGAGAAATATGGAAAGAAACCTCTAAAGAACAGAGAGCTGATGGAAGAACATGCAAGCTTTTTAAAGCAGGCTCCCTGTTGGGAAAATTATTACTTATTAGATGTTTTTATTGGGACAGAGATAGGCTCTTTCAGATGCCTGTTTTTCAGCTTTTAACTGGTTTCAGGCACTGCTGATTAATAAATATTAGTCAATGTGAGGCTGTTTTGTTGGTCTTGTGTGCACACACTTGGGAAAAAAAAACTGCTGATGCAAAGCCAAAATCCAGACTGAGCAGTTCTGTTATTGAATAGTTTGCTTAGCATTTTTAAGTATTCAGCATTTGTCTGTCAAATGAATTTATGGGAAATGGTGACATCAGTCACTTTAGGACATAAAAAGCCAGCCCCACTTTTTAACAGGAGGGTCTAACAACCCCCTTTAGGAGTACGTGGAGATTCCACCCTGGAGTGGGGACACCCTCAAGGTCACTCCTTGAGGCTGAGGAAAGACATTTGGTCATTGGGGTGAGTGATTGACATCAATCCTTACTTAATAACTGTTTTTCTACTTTTAATGTCATTGCTTCAATAAATAGTGCACTGTGCTCATACTTAGAGCTGTCTACACTTTGTAGTAAATAATTCTGGTTAATATACTTATTACCATCATCAATTTAAAGAAATAATTTTATAATTCATATAACTATGTTTGGGTTTCCATCCCTTACAAATGCTCAGTTACCCCTACAGTCCTTGAGACAAACCAAGCCTGGGACTGGGATTGGATCCAGCCACATCCAGAGTCCTCTCTGAGAAGGATTAGGAAAGCCAGGAGCTCTTTGCTGCACCTTGTGGCTCAGCTGGAGGGTCACCTTAATAAGCTTTGTCCAAAGCTTCCATTCTGTCCAATATTCCCAAATGAAATTGAAAGTTCCCTCAGTGCACAGGACTAGAGAGCCAGTGTGCAAGCAGCAAGGAAATGCTTTCCAGCATGGCCACTACAGTGATTTTGTGTTGGTTTCCTAAGGACATTGCCTCAGGATTTGCTGGTGGAAAAAGCAACAGGCACATATGAAACAGCTGGAAAGAAATAGTTAAGCAGCATGTACAGTGAATAAATCAGCTGGTGTTTGCAGCAAGGGTGAAATATGGGACAACTCTGTGGTTTGGAAAGTACCATAAAAATTCCCCAGGGAAAATGCAGATTGGACTTGGCTTTAACCTCTCCTCAAATACAGCTACAGTTCACTGATAGGTCACGTCAAAGGTCCCCTCTAACACCCCAACACGTCTGACTGTTGTCAGACAGACTGTAAATTGGATTGCTCCAATTATCTGGGCTCTGGGAAGAATAACAGCGCAGTAAATAAAGGTCTCTGGAGGTTTGTCGCAGGCTTGTAGCAGCTTAGTGAGTGCCAGTGTCATCCCTGTGGATCAGCCTGGATTGGAACACTGTGACATCTATAGACATTTAACTGCTGCTCTCCCAGGAGAGGCTGTTGTTGCAGATCCTACCCTGCCAGTGTCTCCCAGGAATTTAGGGAAGTGGTGATGTGAATTGGCTGAGAATGTAATTTTCCCCCTCTTCTTCCCATCACACATAAAACACACGGCAGTGGCAGGCCCAGGCGGTCTGAAGAATTGACACAGGCACTGCAAAGAACCTCTGCAACAACTTAGAGCCACTTGGGAACACAATGCAGGCATTCTAAAGGAGAAATTTTCACAGCCTTCTTCTTGGATTATTGTGTGTGACAACTGCCAGGCTTTGTTTGGGGTTTGCAGTTGGTGAGTGTCAACATTTCCTGTGCAGGGATTCTTAAAAAAACCCAAAAAAACCTTTGGACCTGCTGGATACTGAAGCAAAAGTTATTTAGGAGACTATTTATTTTCTAGCTCTCTAGCACTGAAAAACCAAAGAATCACAGAATATGCTGAATTGGAAGAGATCCCACCAGGATCATCCAGTCCAACTCCTGTCCCTGCACAGATACCCCAACAATCCCACCCTGTGCATCCCTGGGAACATTGTCCAAACACTCCTGGAGCTCTGGCAGCCTCGGGGCTGTGCCCATTCCCTGGGGAGCCTGGGCAGTGCCCAGCACCCTCTGGGGAAGAGCCTTTCCCTAATCTCCAGCCTGACCCTCTTTGGCCCTGCTCCAGCTGTTTCCTTGTGTACTGCAGCCTTCAGGGCAGGACACATATATAGTAGCATATACTAATGCTCAGATATATTATGACAATCCCTCTATGAAAATCAAGTGAGTGATTCTCCCCTCAGTCTCCTGCTCTTGTGCCTGAACAAGCCAGGTGCCCTCAGCCACTCCTCATACAGATTCCCTTCCAGATCTACACTGGTGAGTTGTGTTCTGTATCCTCTGAGCCACTGTTATGTTACCTAGAGGAAGCAGAAGATCTAAATAGATCCTTGGACACTAATTACGGGAGAAGAGTAGAAATTTTGCCTTGATAATGTTCTTGGTAATTATCCTTTATGACATTATAAATCTGGTTTTTTTCCCCCAAGTTTTATGCCTGCTCATGTTCCTCTGTGAAACGGTGGAGTTTATTTAACATTAGCAGTGGTTTTATTAATGACACTCAACATTTCCAGTAATGGCTGTATAATGTAAATCCTGTAAAGTGCTTAATAAGACACAGCTTCTTGTTTGGATGTGTGTGGTGATAAATTAGAAAGAAACTAATAAAACATGGAGCAGAAGGAGAGAAAGCCAGAGAGGTTTCAGGACAATGAATAGAGAGATGTGGCCAATATGATGTATATCACAGGACAGTGAATATCCTTTGTGCTTTTACAGGACTTTTCCTAAACTCTCTTAACTTTTTCCCACCAGCAGTTCTTGGGATTACATCTGGATGAATTAGGGAGAAGAGTAACTATAAGCCATGCCCTGAAAGTGTTCAAAGCCAGGCTGGACAGGGCTTGGAGCAACCTGGACTAGTGAAAGGTGACTCTGCCCATGGCAGGGGGTACAACTGGATGACCTTTATGCCCCAGACCAGATTGCTCCAAGCCACCTCCAAGCTGGGCTCAGTCTCCCCTTCCAGGGATAGCACAAGATGTGGTAACAACATCTGTTATTAGATGTTGTTTATTGTTTGCTTTTGTTAGATACTTGTCTGTTAGTGAATACCTATTAGTAGTAGATATTTAGAATAGAGAGTCAACAAAGAGAAGGTCTTGTCAAGACTGTAAGGGGAGAAATGATGCCTCAAGTTTGAGTTTTCCTGTTTTTCAGATTCTGTGCTGCCCAGGGCTGCAGTTCTGAGCCTCACATTCAGTGTCACTCAGCTCTTCACAGAGCAGGGAGACAAAACAAATCCTTCTCCTGCTGAACACCAAAGACAACTTTCAGGCCCAAAAGCACAGACAATGGTGGGCTGAAGGGAGGAACAAGAAGGATGGGACCTCACAACCTGAAGGTGTAATTGGACAACTAAATCCCAATATGCAAATGGACCAAAACCTAAAAAAGTGTGAGACCTCGTGACCAGTCAGCCATTTTGTCACCATTCTCAGTCCACCTTGGGTGTAGCCCTGGTCAGGCTCTTGTCCTGCCAAGGTGGATCCTGGAGGCCTTTCAATAAATACCTACTTTATTCTCTAGCTCTGTCCAGCCTCTGTTCCAGGTCAGCCTTCCCAAGGCATCAGGCACATCCAGGATTTTGGGATACGCAGTGATTCACCTGGAGCTGCTTTGCCAATGTGTACTTTGAGTTATAGAAGGTTAAAAGAGTCTTTGAAAGGCATGAAGGAAATCTGAAGTTCTACCTAGAGAGAGAACTGTCATTGTTAAATCACTGACTATATATTGCTTGGCCAACTATTATATTTCCATCAATACTTGGATTATTTAATAGAAAGTTCTTTTCTTTGATAAAACACAGGTTTCACATTTTCCTTACCTTCAACTCTCAGAAGAATTCTGTTTGTGTCAGTGAAATATGACGTCTTTGCTTTGATATGAAAGGAATTTGTTTTAAGAATTGGCTGACTGGTAGTAAGATCCCTGAACACACATGAAATCCTTCACTGTAGCAAAAATGAGAGTGGGGTAGTTAAAAAATCAGTTTAAAGTCTTCTGGTAAATGAGAGTTCACTCTAAAAACTGCAAAACAAAGTAAGCACAAGTCCATTAGGCTGCCACAGATACATTGCTGTTTCTATTGCTGTGTGATTTTAGTTGTCAGCAAAAGTATAAATACTTTTGGGAGACCTCAATCCTACTTCCAGTGCTAATATAAATCTATGATTTGTGTTATTAGCCAGCTTCTTGCTGACCCATAAACTTTGTGGACTGTTTTTTATGACAGGAGAGCTATGCAGGGGGGTGGGAGGAAATCAGTAATTTAAAGTATATTCAATGGAAGTGATTGATCTCTTCTAGAAATATAAAATAATAATATTTGAAGTGACAGGAAAATCTGTGGGAAGCTCTGAATAATAGTATATACTAATGTTCAAATATATTATGACAATCTCTCTTTGAAAATCAAACTGCAGCTCTATATCATGCTCTGATAGCTCCTATTATCTGAATTACGAACAGCCATTGCCTAGGATGTGGATGTGGATATATATGGGGTTTAATTCTGTCATTTTTTAGCACTGCTCAGTGTTTGGAGATCTTTTTCTACACTGAGAGAAATGTTTTCCACTGTTTGGCAGAAACACCTCTCCCTGCTTGCTGTATGTCAATGCACATCCAGAGCACATGTATATGTCCTGAAATGCGTGCATTGTCCTAAAACTTGACTGGCTGGAATTTTCAAACTTGCCTTAAGGATATGGATGCCCAGCTCTCATTAATTTTAATGCAGTTAATTAATTTGGTTACTCATTTCCCATTTTAATTTTAATGGGAATTGGGCATCCAAATCCCATAGGCAGGTTTAAAAATATCAGCCAGAAGATAATGAATATCCAAGGGAATGGAATTCCAGAGCAAGTTGGAACTTCTCTGCTGTGAAAGTTCTGCTAAAGAGCCACTGTGCTGTTTCGTGTGGTCAAGAGTCACAATTGAGGGTCTTCCAGAAAAAACACAACTCTGACATTTCTTCAGAAGTCAACATTCCTGTCTGAGAAAAATACTAAGAAAATGTGGGGGGGTTTTAGGCACGTTTCATGTTACTCAACTTTCATTTCATGGAAATTTCAAATAATGGTATAAAGAGTCTGTTTCTTCCTGCTGTTGTATCTGGAGCCTTTCATAAACCAAGTCTTCGGAGTTTATTGTCAAATATAAAGCTGGTGACCAAATCAACAGGAGCTATTATTGGTCTTATCGTTCTGAATGGCTTTTCTCTATTTTTAATGTTTCTGGGGAGCAATATTCCTTTTTTCCTTTTAATTACCAGATTGCAGCCTCTTTTGTGTACAATAGAAACTATCCTGGAGAAATTAAATTTCTCAATTAGCAATGGAAAAAGAAGAGCAGTTTAAATGGCAAAATAAGCAAGTCAAACCTCCCTTAATTAATTTTATCATTGCTTTTTTTTTTAAGAAAAATATGCAGTTTAGCTTCACAGGGGAAAATGTCGCTTAATCATGCTACATTTAATTGGAACAAATAATTATAGTGAAATATTAATCATTATGCACTGAAGGCCCATTTGAAAGGCAATCAGTGTGAATGGAAGCCAGCCTGCTTCCTGCATTAATTTGAACTGCAACCTAGATCAGGTGTGTTTCCCAGGGATCTCTGTCCAATGCTTGTAGCCATTGTAAAGCTGGTAATAGCTTGAGTATAAAATTCCATATCACTAAGCCACTGGATATGAAAATTCCTACTGTGAGAGCCTGTACACATCATGGAAGAAACATTAGGATGGAGTTTTTGAAGCCTTGAGTATGTGCTGTCAGTATCCATTGTCATGGTAATCCCATGTGGAACTTTGCCATTCAATTCCATGGAAGTGGAGTTTTTCAGTGCCATGCCAATTGTAAAGAATTGCTTTCAAGAACTGGGGGAAAAAAAAGGTAAACACTGTAATTGCTTCCATCAGTTTCCATTGCATCAATCAGCTTCCATTTAAACGCCCTCTGTTGTTAAATTGAAATGAAGATGGATTTGTTGTTCTGGATGGTTTAGACATCTATTAATTATACATGCACATAATATTTAATTATTGTGAGTAAGTGTGGCAATTTTCTTGAATTGGAGATGGATTATTCCATTCAGATCCCAGCAATTGGACTTTATGATGTTTGTCAGTTCATAATTATCTTGGAATTGCTAGCGATGATGTGGGTATAAAGAAGTTTAGAAATCCCTGGAAATCCCACAGTTTGAGGAGCCTCTTGTGGCCTCCTGGATGCCCATGGGAAGTCTGAGCCTGTGAAGTTTATTTATAACTTCTCCCAAGCCCCTGATTGCCTCACCTTGAGCTGTGCCAGGGGAGGGTCACGAAAATGTTCTTCCCCCAGAGGGGGTCAGGCACTGAACAGGGGATGGGCACAGCCCCAAGGCTGCCAGAGCTCCAGGAGTGTTTGGACAATGCTCCCAGGTACAGGGTGGGATTGTTGGGGTGTCTGTGCAGGGCCAGGGGTTGGACTGGATCAACCCTGGGGGTTCTTTTCCAACTCAGGATATTCTGTGACCTCAGGGAGAAGGGGAAGTGAGAAGAAGGAGAAAAGAAGACACACCCAGAGAATTTGCTGGTGCCCGAGCTGAGCTCTCCAATTTCAGCAAGCAATGAGGGCACTGAGTAATTTCATCCCCAGAGGAACTGAGTTGCTGTGCAGTGTTTCCCTGTTAAGAAAACTCTTTATGTTTCCATGATTTTCCATGTGCCTCCACACCAAGGGTCAGCTGAACTTGTATTCCTGTGCAACCAGAGCAAGCTTCCCTCACTTTTCCTCTCTTCCTGCTTTGGTCTTTCCCTGCTCCCTAAGGTTTCTAGGTGCCTGGCAGTGTTTTGCTTTCCCCAGGAAAAGCTGTGGCTGAGCATTCCTGCTCAGGAATCAGCAGCTTGCAGCCGAGGTGTGAGCAGAAAAATGTGCGGGAGAGTGAGAAGAGGGAGAAAGCTCATCAAGGCTCTTTGCTGGGAACACTTTGGAGTTCAAGCTTTCTGTCAGGTGCCTTTGACAGGAGTCAGGACTCACTGAATGGATGAAAGGGAGCGAAGAAAAAAGCAAGGCCGAGGCAATTTGAGAGAATCCGGTGTGTCTTGGAGCGAGATAGCATTCAAAGGCCAGGTTTAATTTAAGCAATGGCTCTGTGGAGTGTATTAACCTTTCCACCCTCCCTCCATCTCTCCATGCTGAGCACTAACTGTCTTTTCTGGCTTTTTTAGAAGTATCTTTCCAGCTCTACTGCACCATTTTTCATCTCCTCTTTGAAGGAGATATGTCCCTGAAATTATCTTTTCAGAATCATGCTAATCCATCTGCTCTATCCTCAGGTAAGGGAGGTAAATATGGATTGTAAATGGGGTTACTGTGACAAAAGCTGGGAGGTGGGAGGATGGAGAGGCAGAATGGATGGAAATGATGGAGTTAGCAGGGCAAAATGAAGGGACCAGGAGGAATGTGGGTCAGATATTCTGCCACTGTAAATGTCATAGGTGTGCTGGCTTTGGAAGATCTGTGCCCATTTATTCCAGCAGGAAAGTTAGCAATGCTTTCTAGTCCCAGCTAATTATAGCTCATACCTCAGGCTCCCATCCATACATGGGAATGACCTGGGGTTTATGTCCTGTTTTGTTCTTCTGTGATCTCTGACCTGACTTGTAATACCTCCTGAAATACTTGCTGGCATAATCTACTGAGTTTGGCACCTGTGACTTGGACAGGACTAAAAATCCACCCCTCCACTTGTATTTGGGTAACCAAGTTTTAGTTAGGATAAACTGGGCTTTAAAATGAATTTATTTTTTAAATTATTATTACTGACATTTTCCACTTATCTTTTAGATTACGTTCTAAGAAAAGAGAAAAAGAAAACTATTGTATGCTGAAGTTTGATAAAACTTTTTTTTTTTACTTCATTGGTGTTTTGATATGTCAAAATGCTGCACTCCTGTCATGAGTGTCCCTCTGTGCTGGCACTGCTGAGGGACTTTGAGTGTCCAGTGTCAAGTTCTGTGTCCTCGTGGCCAGACAGACCTTGAGGGGCTGGAGCATGTCCAGGGAAGGGAACGGAGCTGGGGAAGGAGCTGGAGCACCAGGAGAGGCTGAGGGAGCTGGGAAAGGGGCTCAGCCTGGAGAAAAGGAGGCTCAGGGGGGACCTTGTGGCTCTGCACAACTCCCTGACAGGAGGGGACAGCCAGGGGGTCAGGCTCTGCTCCCAGGGAACAGGGACAGGAGGAGAGGGAACAGCCTCAGGCTGGGCCAGGGGAGGCTCAGGTTGGACATCAGGAGGAATTTCTCCATGGAAAGAGTGGTCAGGCCTTGTCAGGGGCTGCCCAGGGAGTGTTGGAGTGCCCATCCCTGGAGGTGTCCCAGGAAGGGCTGGAGGTGACACTCAGAGCTCTGGGCTGGGGACACGGTGGGGAACAGGCACAGCTTGGACTTGATTTTTTTTTCCAATCTCAGTGATTCAGTCATCCTGTAACATTGCCCAGAGAAGCTGTGGGTGCCCCTGGATCCCTGGAAGTGTCCAAGGCCAGGCTGGATGGGGCTTGGAGTAAACTGAGACAGAGGAAGCCATGGTCTGGCATGGCACTGGATGGGTTTTAAGGTCCCTTCCAACCCAGACCATCCTCACAGTTGCAGCAGGAGGTACCTTTGTGTGTTACAACAGTTACAAATAACAATTTCAGACATTTCAGTGTATACATATATACTATATATACAGTATTTTAAATAATCCATACTGTATATATAGACCTTCACTGCCATTTCTTTTCATTAAAGAGTGGAAAAAAAAGCTGGAAAATCAATGTACCAACAATTGAATCATTATGTCTGAAACTATAACAGGGGTAGAGTGTTAAAATTGATTCATCCAGATGGCACCAGAACTCACAGGCTGGCTTAATTTCTCTAATGCATATTAGGAAGCAGTGGAATAGCTTCAAATAGGGGTCTGGATAGAAATGGCTTGATGTATTTTCAAGCAGCTGTGGCTCCTCCTGACTTTGTGTAATGGATAAGTTCAGACACTTCACTTCTGACAAAGTGGTCCATGAGAATTTTTTAACAGGCTCCACCATGGAGCTCTCTCTACATGACAAATGGGGCTGCAAGAGCTCTCTTGGTCTGCAGACAAGCCACAGATGAAAAACACTGACAGCACTGCCCACAAAAAGAACAAGTTGTGTAATTTACTGTGGGTCACACATTTTTAATGTTGTAAAGTTATATCCAAAGCTGTCACCTTCACAGATTGAGTGACCTCTTGTGATAGTAAAGGTTATGAAATAAAGAAATGCATCTTGCAACTCATTAATCTTTAGAGAAACAGCCAGAAGGATTTCTGACTGCTGTTTGCAGGTACCAAAAGAGTGTGAGACCAAACACTGCTGTGAAAGTTTGTGGGGAGAATAAATCAACATTTTGGAACAAAAAGATGTTGTATCTTCTTTCTGGGTTGGAGGGACTTTGATCTTTAACTACTTACAAATGAATCCAAATAGAGTTTGGGGCTTTCTGAAGTTTGCAGAAGTGATTTGCATTTCAAAAGGCCCTGCAGTAAACACCAGTTAAGGTCCCAAAAGTCTTCTAAGAAGATGATTAACTTTAGAGACCCTTTGCTAATAATTAGTGGGACTGACTCCTAGGTGAAATCACATATGGGGGAAAAAAAAATCGTGTATCATGATGCACTGGAGGAAGGACTTAGAAGTCAGTTTCTTTATTAAATCACAGTTAAGTTTACGCTAGAACATTCACATTTGAGTTCTCAGAAATGTAAAGAAAAAAGAATGAAGAATGTTCAACAGCATTACAAAGATGTAGTTTACTTTTCAAGGAGCTCTCTAGAGCTACAAGAATTGATAAGTAATACAATTATTTTTATAGCATCAAATGCTTTTTAATACCAACAACCTACTATGGATCATGTGAACCACAGAACCATTAAGGCTGGATAAATGTCCAGGATCATCAAGTCCAGCTGTTGACTAAGTACCACCATGACCACTAAACCATATCACCAAATGCCACTTCTGAACACCTCCAGGGATGGCAACTCCATCACTACCTTGGACAGCATTTTCCAATGCTAAACTGCTCTTCCAAGGAAGAAATCCTCCCTGATATGCAACCCATCATGCCTCTAGCACAACTTGAAGCTGCTTCCTCTTGTCCTCTCAGAAATGGGACCAAACATTCAGTTCCTCTCTGAGATCTAAGATTGATTCCAAACTTGGTGTTGCACATGGCACATGTGCAAGAGGCTCTGTGTTTGTCAGTGGGGCATTTAACCTGCTTTTAGAAGGGAATTCTCTGCAATCACACTTAATAGATGTCAATAAATGATGCTCTTGGCTTTCTGAACATTTCCAAAATTCTTCATAACTAGCAATTACATATACAAATGCAATTACATGTACAAATACATTCTAGCCTGCAGTGATGTCTTCTACAACTTTATAGCTGTGCATGACGTAAAAACACACTTTTTTAAAGCTGTGGCACAAGCACTGCTTTCATGTGCAGTCATTGATTTGTCACTGTGAGAAGCTGTGGGACAGCTCTGTCACCTCATTGTGCACACACTGCTGTCCCTGTGGTAACGCAAATGGTATAACACTCATGGAGGCATGAGCACTGGAATGAGCTCTGGAATGATCTCTCCTTCCTCTGGTGTGCTCCCCACACCGTGGGTGTTTGTGCACAGCCCCTGAACAGGCCCTGCAGAAAGCGAATGCATTGGCTTCGTCACATGGATTCAGCCAGGAAAGAAAACATGGCAAAGCAAGTGCCAAAGCAAGTCAGGGTTCTGGTCTGAGTAACCAGAACCCTGACTATGGAACTGACATTTTCTACAACAATCAGGACAAGACAATTGGGGGCACCCTCAGCCATTCTGCAGATGACACCAAGCTCACTGGCACTGTTGATCTGTTTGAGGGCTGGGAGGTCCGTGACTCAGCTGCCCTTATAGCTGCTGCCTCAAGAATTTGAGCAGCAAAACCAGAAGAATTAATAGGGATAAATTCTGTAGGTTTAAGTACGGATAGATGTTAGTACAGCACTCCAGTAGAATATAAGATAACATGATCTTCGCTTTTGCTAAGTTAGAACAGGTCAGATAGGATACTTTCATTGAAATAAATAGATTGAATTGATAAATCAGAAGTGCTTGTTGTTTTCATTGTGCTGTAGTCGTTGATTTGGGGAAATCCTGAAGCCTTTTGGCTCCCGGGGCAGTGGGGTGTGTGCGGGCTGGGGCAGAGGAGAAAGGCACTGCCTGGGCCAGGAGGGGTGTGGGGACACCGAGTCCCTGTCACTTGTGGCACAAGGCCTTTGTTTGATGCAAAAGCCCCTTTATTTGTGCCCAGTTCTCCTCCTAGAGAGCTGCCCTGGCACAGAGATCACTCTGGAGGATCTCTGCAGGAAGGAGTGCTCTCAGCCATGCCAAGGAGGTTCTGCAGAGCTGCCTGTTCTGCAGGGGAGCAGCTCCCAGGCTGTTCTGAGGAACTCATTGGGAGGCACACAGTGATTTTCCTGCCAGGAGATTGGATCCCACTGCCTGTGTCAGGAGCCCCAGAGGTGCTGCAGCACTAAAAGGCATTTGCAAATGCAGCTCTTGCTGCCTGGGTGAAAATCTCCTGAGTCAGGGAGCCT
Source organism: Sylvia atricapilla (assembly GCF_009819655.1). Classification (NCBI taxonomy): domain Eukaryota; kingdom Metazoa; phylum Chordata; class Aves; order Passeriformes; family Sylviidae; genus Sylvia; species Sylvia atricapilla. The sequence goes on from NC_089148.1 coordinate 6,289,074, forward strand.
GAGAGGACCCGAGCTTGGCAATACTCATTGTCCAGCTGCCAACTGCAGGGTGCCACAGTCTGCCCCACAGGACACTGCCTGTCCTTGGGGCTCCTGGCAAAGCAGCTCTTGGTTTGTGTGTGCAGCCTCAGGCTCCCGCTTGCTCCCAAAGGAGCAATTGCCAGGAGATCTGTGCAGAGCTGCCCGGGCTCCCTGAGCAGCCTGGCAGGAGCTGCAGCACATGGAGTGGGAACCCAGCCCTGGGAATGTCTTGGTGCTGGCACAGAGGGGAGTGGTGTGGGCTGAAAGGCTCCGTGTTTGCCAGGGTGTTCCAAAGGAAAAGGGAAAATCCTCCTGACCTCAGGCAAAGGGGCCCTGCAGCCCACTGAGGTGGGTGCTGAGCACTTTACGGCACAAATCCTTCATTCCCCTGCATTTCCAGCCTGGTCCCTGTGCCCAGTTTCCAGCACCTAACCGGAGCTCCTCTATTTATAATCTGAATCTCCTCCATGTCACAGAGTTTTGCAGATGAGTCCTGTTCAGTGTCACAACTGCTCCTCCTTTTAAACCCCCTGCCCTCGCTGCAGCCCCTGGCCGAGGCACCCATCCAGTCACCGGTGACAAACTGGAGTGAAGGCTGCCTTTATTAGCCTCTGCTCCCATTCCTGTGCAGATTTGGTGCCATTGCAGGGTTGTGACTGTGCAGGGCCCTGCTTGGCACCAACCTTCCTGCTCAGTTTCTCTGGAGCAGTTGGTGTGGAAGGGGTAAGTTGTCCAGTGCAGATTCCTGAACACAGGGATGGAATAGAGAGGGAAATGAAGTGCCACAGAAGTGGCTCAAGTGGCTTAGATTAATGTAAATTATTATTTTAGATGAATCTCCTGTGTAGCTCACAAAATTGCAACTTTTTGATCCTTATAAAAGCTTACAAAAGTGCTGGTAGAGCTTAAGATTTTTCAAAAACAGGATGAATGGATGTAGTCTGCAGTTGTGAAGAAGGACATCTGACTGTGAGTTCTCAAGTACAGAGCCACTCTTGGCCCTTGAAAAATCCCTGTATGCAAAACAAAGCTTTTTAGTTTGTTGTTTTCTGTGTCAGACAGAGCAGCTGTATTGTTGTTGAAATCCTGGAGAAGGTCAAAAGAAGATAAAAACCTCACATATTGTAGCTATCATGGAATCGTTTAGGGTGGAAGAGACATTTAAAGCTTATCCTGTGCCATGGGCAGGGACACCTTCCACTGTCCCAGGTTGCTCCAAGCCCTGTCCAACCTGGCCTTGGACACTGCCAGTGATCCAGAGGCAGCCACAGCTTCTCTGGGCACCCTGTGCCAGGGCCTGCCCACCCTCACAGGGGACAATTCCTCACCAAAATACCATCTAAATTTCCATGTCATAAAGTAGATGTCCCAATATGTCCTTTGCAGGGGTAATACCTTGTACTTTTTGTCCTTTGCCAAGACAAATTTATTTCATTTTGGTAAGAAAAACCACAAAGTTCAGGCCAGGAAGGGTTCTGTCCTCATTCCATGGCCTTGCTGCACAGACCTGAGCTCAGATGGGACAACCTGCACTCCTCATCTCATTTGGTGTGCTCAGAGCTGAGGGGGAGCACTGTGCCTTCTCCCCTGCTGCAGCAAACACAGCTTTGGAGTTGGCCCATTTCCCCACCACCCCAGCTCCACCAAGAGATATTGAAACCAATCCTTGTTCTAAATATTTCTGTTTCCCCGTGTCACTGGACTGTCACAACACCTCCCAGATGTCCATCTTTGTGATTACAGCTGAATATTCACTTTCCAGAATTCATCCTTTGCAGAGTGACCATTTCCTTACAAGAAGGGAAGAGGCTGCCATTGCTGAAGGGGCCAGAAGAGTTCAGCTTTCAGAGTTAACTTTAAAAAAGGCTGAAGAATATGCCATAAACTGCCTTTTTAATATATCTGCAGCAAAAGAAGAGTTTCACAATGCTTTCCTTAGCAGCAACAGTTCAAACGCAGACACTGCAGAAAGGGAAAAAAAGAAGCAAATTGTTGGACTATAGAACAATTGCAGGGGAAAGCAGGGTTTAGATCACTGAAGGCTGGCAACACTGAGTGAACCTAAATGCTTCACTCTTTCTTGCTCGCTGGATAAATATTTGAGTTTAAAGTCTGGGGAAACTTAATCTTAAGAGTGAAAAAAAGAAAACTCCGAAAGGGTTTTAAAAATGTAGAATACATCCTCTCCCAAGCTCGCTGATATAAAGAATGCAGCCTTTTAACATGCCTGGAGAAGCTTTAAAAATGACTCAATAGATTGTAGAATTCAGCACATTTTCTTCCCAATTATTTTTGAAGAGATTCTGACAAATGTTTTCTAAAGGAGGAATGGCAGACTGTCTATTTTATTTTAGTTTTATGGTACTTTTATTTTTATCCTGTCATGAGAAGCAAATGGTAGAGCTATGATTAGGATAAGCCATGTAAGAGGGCTCAATCTGCACAATTTATAGTGCAGCTTGCTTTAATCTGTCAGGGAACGTGTGTTATATTGCCTTTCAATAGAGGAGAGAGCTCTGGCTATATATGTTAATAAATTCCAGCCAGACAGTCCTAAAAGATGCCAACAATTGCTGGAAGTACTTGGAGCAGAAACTGTCTGCATTATTGAATCCTGGGAGGACTCTTCTGGATACTGGAGATTTCTTGAGCAAAAAGCAGACAAACAAAGCAAGCCCCCAGCAACTCTGCTACTCAAAAAACCTTTGGGAAAAACATTCACAATGTAGTTACCGTGATATTTTTATTCATTAGGTTTTTAAAATTTACCAGCCTGATAAAATCACAGTGATTATTATTATTAATACCACTGATTTCAAGATTTTTGGGTAAATTATTCTACCTTTTTCTTTTTTCTGCTTCCTCTTCCCAGTTTTGAATTTATATGCTCTGAACCCCCTGAAGTTGTGATCTCAATGGCACCCAAATCACATTGCAGGTTTGTTTATATATATATATGTAGTAAATCAGAAAATCAGCATTTGACACAGGGCGTTTCCCCCTGTTTATTTATGCTTTTTATTGGATTGCCACTGCTATCTATTTTCAAATCTTTTTCCTCCTGATGGATTGATTTCCTGTGCTGAGGTGAATGTGATAGGAAAATTAGATGTAGCATTTACACTGCTAGTTTCTGGGTTTGGATTCTACAACAAGTTTTGAAAGTTGAGTAATAGGATTCTTGAAATGTCATGGAAAATAATTGAGGGTTCTTATAAAAAAAAGGGTTTGTCACATTTTTCTCCATGGCTGTTTTCACAGTGGGAGTTGCAAGAAAAAAGTTACAGGTGTCAACACTGAATGTTACTCTAATCCCAGAGAAGGAAAAACAGCCTCTTCTGGTTAAGAAAATGAAATTTATGATCTTTTCCAGAAAAGGCAAAAGATTTGCTTTAAGTAGTGGAATAGATTAAAAAAACCACCCAAATCACACATGGCATTATAGCAGCCATCCAGTCCAAATTCACATTTAAACCTGGGTAAAGATTAATGAAGACTTCATGATAAGCACAGGAAAGCAGTAATTAAAAAAAACAAGTGAAATTATACTCTCACATTCACCAAAGAATCAAAGCTTCAGTGCTGGAATAGCAAACGCTCAAATTTCCTATGTCAGATTATCCTCTGAGGGTCTAAAAAACCAGAAAAATTGTACTCAAAAGAGCCATAAACATATTTTTTATAGAAAGAATGGGATTGCCTTTCTTGACCTGTAAAATACTTCCATTTATTAAATATTCTTTATATCCTAGATGGAATTTTTAAGAATATCTCCTGGTCTATGGGATTATGGCCTTTCATAATTCAGAATCTGTGCTGATGTTTTGGTTACATGATGGAACCATGAAATGCTTTGGGTTGGAAAGGACCTTAAAGCCCATCCAGTCCCACCCCCTGCCATGGGCAGGGACACCTTCCACTAGCCCAGGTTGCTCCAAGCCTCATCCAACCTGGTCTTGGACACTGCCAGGGATCCAGGGACAGCCACAGCTTCTCTGGGCACCCTGTGCCAGGGCCTCCCCACCCTCACAGGGAACAATTCCTCCCCAATATCCCATCTAAATGTTCCCTCTCTTAGTTTAAAACTGCTCCCTCCTTTTCCCTCACAATTTCCCCTCACAGTTTAAAACATCATTATGCAAAAACAAATTTCTACATTCCTTACTTCCAGGACTTTTATAATATAGAAAAGGAACATACTGTTGCTTCTTCTGGCTTCCTAATAGCGGTGTCAAATACACCTGAATACCTCCCCTATGACAGGATGCAGACACAAACCTGTTTTTCCCCCTTCTGGGCTTCTGTACGGTAGGATTGAACCTGCCTGTGAGCAGGAGATGTGTGATACTTCGCTTACAGAAAGGAATACAATCTCTGTTCCACAATTTGGTTGGGCAACAGAGCACTGGGCAGGCTGGAGAATGTTGGGTTGCTCTAGGATAGTAACTAGATGGGTAGAAATCCCATTTAGGCTGGTAAAAAAAAATTTACTAAATCTTTTATTTGGTTCCCTTCCCAAGGAAGGAACAAAGTAAAATAAAATATGGAAACCTAACAAAGGAAGCTGCTATTTGTGTCTGCAAGCATCTGCAGTGCCATTTGTTTAAAAAGTCACTAGAGAAATCCTCTAAAATATCTGATTGCTAAGACGTTTTTTGCCAACTCGCCAATCAAGATAACACCAGAATAAGAACTGATAACACTTGCAATTGAGTTAGTGCAGGTGTTTTTCCGGCTCCCTATGGCAAGAAGGAGCTGGAAATTCTTTTTTTCTCAGGTAACCAGTGGTAAGACAAGGGGAAAGGTCCCATGTTGCACTAGGGAAGATTCAGGATGGATCCTAGGGAAATTTCTTCACTGAAAAGCTGGTTAAGCACTGGAAGAGACTGTCCAGGGAAGAGGTGGAGTCGCTATCCATGGAAGTGTTTTAAAACTGAGTAGATGTGGGACTTCACAACATGATTTACTGGGCATGTAGAAATTGGTTGAAGGTTGGACTTGACAACCTTGGAGGTCTTTTCCAACCTTACTGACTCTATGACTCCATATCCATAATCATTTCTGAGAGTATAACAGGCCACAGTGTGAGAAGGAGATAATATTTTTTATCAGACTAATTTTTCCCTATAGAAAAAGCACTCAAAGTCGTGGCCCGACAGGATTGGTTTAGAAAAGCAGATCTGTCCTGTCTCAGCTCAGCCTGCTTCTGCAGTGCTCAGCTCAGTCTGAAATGGTTAATTTAAAACCCACCAGGATGGGAAACCCCCCAGGAATATGCTGCTTTTGGTGTGCTATTGTCCGAATGGAAAGCACTCCCTGAGCTCCACATCATCTGAACCATCTGCTCCACAAAACCGCAAACTCGCCTCGCAACTCAAATTCGACAATTTCATCCCAATTTATTGCCAAGATATTGCCTTTTCAGTGGTTGACCTCTGAAGCTGGATGTCAAGCACTCAATTATTTTCTCACGTCGGAAAGTTCTCCCAAGAAGTGATTGAATTCTTCTGGAATGAATTTTTGCTGAGGCACACCAAACTCTCTTATGAGGCACTGCAGCTTGTACGGCGCTAACACTGTTACAGGCTCCCTCCCTCAGCACTGTACCTGCCTGTAAAACGGGTTATCCCCCCAAATAGCGACCTTACCAACAGCCCAGGATTAAAACTTATCTCGCCATTTCATTTTAATCTTTCCAGGAAGCTTTCAGACTGTTTTAATAAAAGATTGTCTAACAATTTAATAGAGAACAACTCAGCATGGAATGTTTTTTTTATGAGGGGCTGTGGAAGTACTAAGGATATGATTACAACCTCTGGTAAGAATTTGGGATTCATTATAAAAAGTTATAGCTTTTACAGTAATTTCTGCCAAGCCTGGCTGGTATCAGCACTGCTGTATCATAGCAGAGGCTGCAAAGAGTAACTAAAACACTGGGAAATTGAGATGCAGCCCCAAGCCCCTGGACCTCATTTACTGTCAGTGTCCACTGCGCTTCCACATCTTGACACATCTTCCAGCTAATGAGCAAGAACAAAGTTTACAGGCATCACTCATTAAAATGCAGAGCCCAAGTTCTCTCATTTGCATGAAGCCCAAGGTACATTTCTGCCCTTAACAGTTCTTTAGGTGCTCTCTTTCAGCCTATCACATAAAATGAGGGAAAATGCACCTTCCACTAATTGAACAAAGGGACGAGTTTAAAATGGGTAAATTCAGTGCAGCAATGCACTGAATTCCCAGAGGCACCTGCCTGAATGGAGGCAGCTCCTTCGGAGCACTGCCTTCTCTCTGCTTCCCTCTGCTGCCGACTTTTTCCACTTCCCAAAGGAAAATTTATAATATCTTAAAATTATAACTCTACACCTCGTGGCACTTCCAGCCAGCCTGTAAAAAGCAATTAAAATAGAATATGCAGAAGGAATATAAACCCTTCTTGATTCAGATCTTAACTAAATCTCCAATTAGAAGTTACAAAAACACTTTCCCTGGAGGTGAGTTAGTCTGTAATTGTCTTATTGCAGTTGTCAGGGACTTTTCCCCTTTCTATCTAAATTCTTAACAGGGTGAAGGGTTTGGGGCTTTCAAAAACTAATAGAGATCAGGCAAGCAGAGCAGTGTCACTGTCACTTCGTCACCAGGTTTGCTCAGTGTTTCACCTGAGCCTCAGCTAAATGCTGAAGGTGGGAGTTACGCACTTCACTGGATGTACCAACGTCTTCTATGTAACATGAAAAACTCAAAATTCATTGTACCCAAGTTTCTTTATATTTGGGAGCCAAACTCATTGCATCTGGGGCTGGTGACTCACAGGGAGCTTCCCTGCATGTTGTTACAGTAATTCCAGCAATAATAACTCTTTTCTGGGAGTTGGGGTAGGAAGTAACTTGACTTGTCCTCAAGTTTTTTCTTCATTTCTCACACTCTTTTTTCAAGACAAAAGCCTTCACTAATGATTACTTTTAATGGAGGATTCCTTTTTCTTCTATTTTTTTCCCGAGTTAATTATATGCTCTTAAGATGAATTCTTAAAAAAATCCTAATTTTTTATTTTGAGTTTTACACACTTTGTGTAACTTTCCACTACACAATCAGTTTTACATCTGAAAGAAACTACTTGGCTGCATTTTCTTTTTTACACAAAACCAGGGCTTTCTTGGGTCATGTTACATTTTAAGTTAGTTTACTGGAACCAAGCCATTTTACTTGATTCATTTATTCATTTCATTTCATTTCATTTCATTTCATTTCATTTCATTTCATTTCATTTCACTGCTTGCTTATCCGCTGAAATACAGTCTATCATTTGTGTTCTTTACTGGCTTCACAATAATTATGTAATGTATTACAAGCTAAAGATTTCATCTTAAGCTTATGACTTAAGAAAATAATTAAAGCACTCTTCTTTTTGTATGAATGAAGCAAAAGTATATAGGATAAGATTCACAGAATTTCAAACTAAAGGAATCAGTATGAGGATCTTAAAGATCACTAAGAAAAAATAAGAAAATGAGGAGGAATAGAAGAAAATTACTATATCATTAGAAAATAAACACTTCACGTATTGATCTGGTTTTGTGCAAATACACAATTCATATTGCCAAAAATATCAAGTACATTTCAGACTTTTATCTTTGCAACATACACATAGAACAATTATTCTTTGTACAAAACCAGCAAGGTGTATAAACTAATTTACTGCCTCAATGCCTGTAATTAATGTTTCCTAACTCAGCTCAGGTCATACAGACCACATTACACCTGTAATTCCCCCAGGTCATTGGTAGTACATCACTACAGAGCTGCTCAAAACCATTCCCAGGCCGTGTTTTCTCTCTGGAAAGCAAAGATTACCAGTCCTGCTGTTTCCCTGGAGGACTGCAACATTACCAACACCATAAATTCTGTAAAGACTGTATAATTTGACAAAGAATTAAGCAAATTACAGGAGAAATTGGAGAAATTACAGCAGAAGGAAAATAGTGCATTATTTCAACTGCCAGAGGGCCAGGCTAGATGGGATATTGGACAGCAGTTTGTCCTGTGAGGGTGGGGAGGCCCTGGCACAGGGTGCCCAGAGAAGCTGTGGCTGCCCCTGGATCCCTGGAAGTGTCCAAGGTCAGGTTGAAGCACCTCGGGCTTTTGGAAGACGTCCCTGCCCACGGCAGGGTGTGGCACTGGATGAGTTTTGAGGTGATTACCAACCCAAACCAGTCTGGGTTCTGTGAGACCAGGGTGTCAGTGTCTTTCTGATAGGGAATTTCTTGTAAGAATTCAAGTCTCCAGAAATGCTCCTTCCAGGGAGGCCTGGTGTGGTGAGGAGCTGGGACTCGTTAGGTGAACGCTGCACAAGCCAAGAAAGTCTTGCACACCATCAAAGACCCCTTTAGGCCTGGAAGGAAATCTCTCTATCTATCAAGTGGTCCTTTCTCTTTTCTTCCCCCATCCATCCCACATCTCATTAGCCCTCCCACGGCAGGAGTTGTGAATATCCCTGCCTCAGTCTCTGCACTTTCCCTTTGAACATTGGCTATGACAGACAAATGATCCTGCATTAATTCCAGTGTAATGTGCTCTCATTGCAATGTAGTCCACCAAAGGTTTTAAAATTCCTTCAGCGGATGCAGGGGCTCATTATCCATCTTCATCTGTAGCTCCAGCACATGTGGCTGGGGTATTGCTCTATTAATCATGAGAACCCAAAAAGCCTGTCTTGATTTAAGAACCCTGAACTCTCCATTAAACTAATTTCTGTCTGTCAGTCATAACATTAATGATATGATTAACACATGTTAAAGTAACATTAAAGGCTCTGATTTCAACTTGGAAATGAGAGGAAGCATGTACAGAAAGGGTTTTTCCTGGCTTTTGTCTCGTGGAACTTTTGCTGATTATTTTAAATATTTTGCTAGTGGCTATAAGGGAAAACAAGACATTTCCAGCTCAAAAGTGATCAACAGAATTGCATTGTGTTAAGAAATGGGTGGTTTAATATTCAGGTGTCTAAGTGCAGTTAGAAAGATTGTTTTCAATACGACAGAAATTCCGATTCTAATTTCTCTTTGAAAGTAAAATTAAACATTAAATAATAATGTAAAAAAACCATGCTCTTATTGGCATATGGACAGCACAATATTCTCAGATGTTTCTGTGGAAATCCTGGCTGAAGACATATTCTACATTTGTGGCATCTATTTACTGTATATATTTAATATATAGATCATATATTCATTGCAGATATTGCATAATTGACAATGTTACAAGAGCAGAGAGAGAGAGAGAGGAATATGTCACATGCTATTGCATGGAATATGGTGGGATTTTATTTTAAGCCAGGCTTTGATTTTCTAGACTTTTATACATTCTGGTATCCTTAATCCAATTTTTTGCAGTAATTTAACCAATTCAAATGTGGTGGTTTTTTTTGCTTAATCTTGAGAGAAAAAAAAATGGAGAAAGAATTTAGGAAGAGATATGAACAGAATTCAAGCCGTTGAAGCTGTACAGATATTGATGAAACAGCTGCTGAAATAAAGTGCTTAAATATCTTTAAGAATCCAATGGATTTCTCAAAGGTAAAGGAATAATTCACATTGAATCCAAACACAAAGCCTAAGTACATCACAAGTGCAACTGAGGTCCTTTGGAAGTCAAGGGTGAAGTTAGATTTCTTTGGAGCCAAGGTCACAAAGCTGATTTTTCCTTCAGGCCAATTCTCAAAGGCAATTTTATTGTTCCAATGCTAAAGTTGATTAAAAGTTTTTCTGCAGTAATACATAGCCCAGTAACCTGCAGTAAGCCAAGTCTGCTATTATTTTACCAATAACTGGAATTTTCATAAAATCGTTTAGGTTGGAAAAGACCTCTGGAATCATCCAGCCCAACCATTAACCCAGCACTGCCAAACCCCCACTAAGCCATTCCCTAAATAATGACATTTTATGATCCTGCATTTGGCACAATGCAGTGATCACATCCAATAAACACCTGGTAAGAGCTCGGCTGCTGGACAAGCAACATTTTAGGCAGAGCAGCTGAATTTTCTTGGCTAAAATTCTCTTTGTTCATCCTCTCTATTGATTATAAATTCAGGGAAATATATATTTTTTTTTACCCCTCTTACAGAATTATGAAATTACAGAATGGTTTGGATTGGAAGGGACCTTAAAGATCACTCTGTTGTACCTCCTGCCGTGGGCAGGGAACCCCTTCCACTGTCCCAGGTAGCTCCAAGCCCCATTCAGCCTGGCCTTGGACACTTCCAGGGATCCAGGGGCAGCCACAGCTGCTCTGGGCACCCTGTGCCAGGGCCTCTCCATCCTCACAGGGAACAATTCCTCCCCAAAATCCCATCTGAACCTGCTCTCTGGCAATGGGAAGCCATTCCCTATGTTCTGTCCCTCCAGGCTCTTGTCCCCAGCCCCTGTGCAGCTCTCTTGAAGCCCCTTTAGGCACTGCAAGGGGCTATAAATTCTCCACACAACCTTCTCTTCCCCAGGTGAGCACCCCCAGTTTTCCCAGGCTGGTTCTAGAGCAGAGGGGCTCCAGCCCCACGAGCAGCTCCATGGCCTCCTCTGGACCCTCTCCAGCAGCTCCTGCCTGTGCTGGGACCCCAGAACTGGATGCAGCAGGTGGGGTCTCAGGTGGGCAGAGTAGAGGGGGACAGTCCCCTCCCTGGAGCTGCTGCCCACACTTTCCATCCACCTGAAGCCCCAAGTGCTTCTCCACAGGGCTGCTCTCAATTACATCCCCTACAGCCTGTGCTCCTGTTTGGGATTGCTCAAAATCATCTGCAACACTAGCTTGAATGCCACATCGAATTCCATGAGGAATTTTTTGTTATGGTAAGTTTTTTTGGCTGGTGCCAGAACAGGACAGAAAATCCGCTCTTTGAACAGTAGAGCCATTCCTAGTGGCTATTGCACTTTTCCTTCCTGTGGGCACAGAGATCTGGAGATCTCTTTCACTCTCAGAGGTGCCAATATCTTGGCAAATGTTGTCAGTTAGTTTTGGAATTGACCTGAGCCTCATCCCTAATTGGAAGACGAACAGCTCATCTCTGCTGGGTTTCTTCAGGTTCTAAGTGCTGAGATTCCAAACTCCTCTGCTGCGTTGCAATTTAAGTCCCACCTCTTGCAATGTTTGCTTTAGAGTGGTTGTGCTCCCTTTTCTCCAGGCTGAAAGAGAAGTTCCTGTTATCTCTGGTGTTCAGATACTTCCCCTTAGTGTTCAAATGTTCCAAGGATGATTGCTTGTACACAGACTTGTACACAGGCTGCAAGAGAGGACTTCAAGCACTACTAAAGGCCTTGGAGTTTTCCTGGTAAGCATATCCTCATCTGTTCATTTCCATTTAGACCTTCACACTGTGAATATTTTGCCTTCTACATCCCAAGTGACTGCTTAGGCTGTGTTTAGTACAGGGATATTGTCCATTGTTCTCCTTATTCCCTTTGTGGAGGACAATGATTGGGATTGTGGCTTTTGTAACATGTCCTGGAATATGAAATTCTTTTAAAACCTCAAAGCAGTTCACTTTTGATAAGGAATGTGCATTTCAGAGTTGCTTCACTGGTTTGTTTCAGCAGGGATTCTCCCCTGGGTTTGATGTGAAGCCCAAGACTGAACTGTGCTGTGCAGTAAATAAACAAACCATTCCAAAGGTTTTTCTTGGCATATGCTGGCTGCACCTACAGATTCCTGTGGGTTAAGGTGGAAGACACATTTCTAGCTCAGCACCCAAAATTATTCTTTTCCCAAAGCAGGGATGGCTTTCAAAGACTCTAATTTCACAGGCTTTTTATTCTGAAATCTTTGCATTTTCTTTGCAGATCTTTTGAAATCTTTGCAGTGAGTCCTCCACTTTGAGGAAGTCAGTATTTTAAGTGGAAATCTTTGAGGGGAGACAATTAAAGGTGAACTTTATATTTTTTTGAGTCTCTTCCCATGCTGGTACTGGGTTTACAGATGTTCAAAGGGCTGGAGCCCCTCTGCTCTGGAGCCAGCCTGGGACAGCTGGGGGTGATCACCTGGAGAGGGGAAGCTTCAGGAAGACCTCAGAGCCCCTTGCAGTGCCTAAAGGGGCTCCAGGAGAGCTGGAGAGGGACTCGGGACAAGGGATGGAGGAACAGGACACAGGGAATGGCTTCCCACTGGCAGAGGGCAGGGTCAGATGGGATACTGGGAAGGAATTGTTCCATGTGAGGGTGGGGAGGCCCTGGCACAGGGTGTCCAGAGAAGCTGTGGGTGCTCCTGGAGCCCTGGAAAGGTGACTTTGAGCAATCTGGTCCTGCTGTTCCTGCTCATTGTAGGGAGCTTGGACTGGACAACTTTGGAAAGGTCCCTTCAGCTCAAACTATTCTGTGAATCTGTGATTTTCTTTTAATGTACTTTTAAGGGTCAGGCTGTGAATGGAACATGAAAGGTGACACTGCTGAACATTCTTCTGGTGAGCAGACACAGAAATTGTGTCTGAAGTGTGGAGATTCAGGTGGTTTCACCAAACAGACGCAACTTCAGTTCAGACTGGGAGTTCTAGTGGGAGGTGTTCCTGTCTGTGGGGAATGGATGAGCTTTAATGCTGTTCCAACTCAAATTATTCCATGATTCCATGGTTCTGTGAACACTGGGATACCTTCAGCTGCTTTATTATTTTATCCACATGCAAAGCCGGTGCTCAGAGAAAATCAAACATTTGGAAATCGAATTTCTTTAGTCATAGCATGCAAAAGTAAATGTTAACATCATGGTGGTAAAGTCACTGAGTTTTTATCTGAAACAGAAACTCTTACATTCTACTGTGTGTGTTGGGGGGAAGGTGTATTGCTATTAATTATTGCGATTTTTGTCTCATAATGCTTATCTGTTGTCTGTTATTTTATTGGATTTGTAAAACAAATAGGTTTAATTGTGGTTTACCTGCTTTCACCTCCTTGAACTTTGGCTGAATTGTGATTTATTCAGGCCTCTTCTCTGAGTTGTGCAGGGAACATCGCACTCTATAAGGTGCAGTCCCAGGATGAGGGATATTAATGGAGCTCTGAAGGTGCCTAATGCCATTAAACTTCTGCTGAATCCAGGTTCTGTGTGAAGCTGCCCTGCTGATTAAGTTATCCCAGAGAAACAATCTGTTTCCTTCCTAAAAGGCATTGCAAGCCTTGTGATCTTTGCAGAAATCCTCACAAATAAGTTTTCCTTGCAGCATATCTGAAGATTAAAACAATTGGCTTTTGCAGAAACAGTGGGGAATGTTGCAATTCCTGCTTAAAAGCTTTTCTTCCATTCCCCTTTCTCCAGTGCTGTAACTTGGAGGCAAACAGGGTGTTCAGCCTGGAAGATGCTGACAGAGGAGGATGTGGGATGAGAGGAGGTGCTCCAGGGGTGGAGATGATTTACTGGTGATAAACCCTCTGAGGGCTTTTGGGACATCACAAATGCAAGCAGCAGATCCTGCCCGAAGGCCTCGGTCCTTTTGCTTTTAATTTGGATGAGGAAAGTAAAGTGATCAGCAGTTTCCTCTCAAAGGCTTTTAGTTTTAAAATAAAACAGTATTTTCTCTATATATGTTTTTATTTTTTCTTTCCCAGTGAAGAAGAGAGGGAGGAAAATTCCCCTGCAACCCGTGGGAAGGACCCAGAGAGGAGCAGGTTTTTTCCAAAGGATTTGTGGCCCATGGAGAAGAACCCTGGCCGAGCAAGGGAAAAGCGTAAGGAAAGGAGCAGCAGAGAGGAGCTGTATGAGGCTTGTCACAGCCCCCATTCCCCATCCCCAGCACCACTCAGGGGTGATGTGGAGCCTGGGGAGAAGGGGTGAGAAAGGTTTTGTTTTAATTTGGTTTTCTTTCTCATGATTTAGGTCTATTCCTATTGGAAAATGATTTGATTTTCCCTGACTGTATTGTGCCCACGACAGCCTTGCTGTTGTCTCGTGGCCCTGAACAACCCCTGTGAGCCACCAAACATGGATCTGCTCAAGGCTCAAACTTCCCACCTATTCCCAAGATGATCAGAGGGATGGAGCCCCTCTCCTGTGAGGAAAAGCTGTGAGAGCTGAGATTGTTCAGCCTGGAGAAAAGAAGCTTCAGGGTGACCTCATTGTGGCTTTCCAGTGCCTCAAGGGGCTGACAGAAAACATGGAAAGAGACTGTTTACAAGGGATGGAGGGACAGGACAAGGGGGTATGGACTCAAATTAAAAAAGAGTGGGTTTAGATTAGATATTGGGAAGCAAGTCTTGGCTATGAGGGTGGAGAGGCCCTGGCACAGGGTGCCCAGAGAAGCTGTGGCTGCTCCTGGATCCCTGGAAATGTCCCAGGCCAGGCTGGACAGGGCTTGGAGCAACCTGGAACAATGTAAATGTCCCTGGCTATGGCAGGGTGTGGCACTGGATGGGCTTTGGGGACCCTTCCAACCCAAACCATTCTGGGATTCCATAATACCACAAACTGCTCCCTGTAAATTCAACATTTCTGAATCATAGAGTCAACTGGACACCACATTCTATAATGAATAGAAAACGTTAAAAGACACAGGGAAAATGGGGGAGATAATGATGTTAAAAAAAAGTTACTGGAACTTCCAATTTGTGAGCTTTTCATGGGATATAAATGTAGTGTGGTGGGGAACAGCCTTATTCTCATTCAAGTAATCTAGTCAAAAATAGAAAAAAAAATTCCTTTATATTAAAAATAATGAAAACATTCCAGCTTGAAAGCATGGAGAAAATGTAGAATTGTTCACTTGGATTCTTAAGAATCTAAAACATTCTCTTTTCCCTTTTATTCCTCTAGTCCTGAACAAAAACCCCTTCGCTGCTATCTTGGGAACTTTTTCTGAAACAGGAGGTGCAGCTCTTCCCTCCTGTCAATCAGCCAGGATCAGGAAAACTACCACAGCAGCACAGGAGAGGCAAAAGAGATGGTGCTGCTTATCTGAAATGGGATTTTATCCTCTATATACACATGCTTGCAACTTCTGGAAGATTCTAGCCCTAAAAACTCAAATAAACATTGCAGACTGAAATTCTACCCCATCCATTAGTCCTGGTAAGATCATATTCCTTAAATGAGGTTCCATTGCATTTTTCATGGTTTAGACATGATTTATGAGGAAATTACCATCATCTGTCATCCTGAATGTTTCTAGAGGGCACAATAATCATGGCTGTCAATTACTCTGCTGCTGCATTTTGGAGATTTGTAGAATATATGTATTTTCTGATATTCTGAAGATGACAGCACAATTGTGTCCTTTTTAGGACTAACTACCCAACTATAAGCAAGCATTAAATGTAGGGACAAACCCACATCTGCTGAGAAAGTTTGTGGACTATAGCAATTAAGTTGTCATATCATTGTTCTGTATAATATAACCACAGGAAAAACAACAACAAAAAAACCCACCTCTCTGTTAATATTTCCTAAGATGCTTCATTAAAAAAAAGGCAAAAATTAAATCAAAACTGGGTGTGTTGTATTCTGCCTGTAGTGGAAGATGTCCCTGCCCATGGATAAGATTATATTTAAGGTCCCTTCCAACCCAAACTATTCCATGATAGCAATCTTCAATTTTTTTTTGCATCCTAAGAAAGAATGTAATTTATTTTAACATCCTCATGACTTAATCAAGAATTCCAAAGGCAATTATTGCATTTCAGTGACCAGACCTCCTGGGCTCCTTTCAAAGCCCCCTGTTTGGTTTCAAGTACAGCAAAGACAAGCTCCCTGGCACTCTTTTTGGATGCTCACCTCAGTGAGGAGCTGTCCAGCTCCACAGGGGCTGGAAACGCTCAGGCTCTCTATGGAGAACTCCATCTCATTGCCAGTGGAGTCTTCAGTGCAATCCAAAGGCCACCAGAGTTAATTGAACGATCTGATCCCTTCTGTTTCCAGGGGGAATTGAATGAGGCCCCAAAGACACGACAAATGTGTGATGGCATTTAGCAGCAGACCTCTCATTAATTAGGAGAGCGCCTGAACTGCTGTAACCCCACCTAACACGGGGCACTTGGCCTTTCCCACATTCAGATCGCCTTTGTAATGAAGGCATTTCCATCCTTTTTCCCCTGAGGAAACCTCCAATCTGATTGGTACCTCGATATTGGGAAATAAACACCTGAGCCTCTGCAAACATCCCCTTCGCTTTGATGGGATGTGCCGGGAAAAATCCCGAGTCTGCATGTGCTCAGCAGAGCAATTTGTTTGTTTGCTTCTCCTGACGGAGTGTGAGGGTTTGCTGAGAGCCGTGTCCCTGTTTTACCACTGGGGTGTAGGAGAGTGTTATCCTAAGGCACTGAATGTCCGCTGCCTGCTCCAAGAGTCGGGATGGTCTCAGAGCAGTGCTGATGGGAGCTTGGTGTTGATCGCCTCGCTGATTGGAAACTTAATTAGGGAGAAATAGCTACCTCTGGCCTTTACATCCCTGCTTGTTTCTTCTTCTTCCACCTACAACACAAACATTTGTGTCCAAACATACATATATATTTATATATAAATATATATATATATGGTGATTTATAATATTAGTCAGTTTCTAGGCAGTGATAGTTTCTGTCATGGTCTTTGATTTTTTTTTTTTTTTCACCATAAAAAGTGCTTACATAACAACCTCAACTTAAATGACTTCCAAAACAAGTGGATTATTTTTAATTCCACCCGTCTGCTAAATTTAGACCTGTGCTGCAACACGAATCATTTCTTAAGAAGCTTTATGGAATCAGAAAATCGTTAAGGCTGGGAAATATTTTTAAGATCACCAAGTCCAACCACCAGCCCAGCACCACCACCGTGTTCAGCACTGACCCTCGTCCCCAGGTGCCACATCCACACGATCTTGAAATATTCCAGAGTTGGGGACTCCACCACGCCCTAGGCAGCCTGTGCAGTGCCTAACAGCCCTGTCATGGTTGGATTTTTCCCAATATCCAACCTGAGCCTCCCCTGGCCCAGCCTGAGGCCGTTCCCTCTCCTCCTGTCCCTGTTCCCTGGGAGCAGAGCCCGACCCCCCCTGGCTGTCCCCTCCTGTCAGGGAGCTGTGCAGAGCCACAAGGTCCCCCCTGAGCCTCCTTTTCTCCAGGCTGAGCCCCTTTCCCAGCTCCCTCAGCCTCTGCTCATGAGATTTTTCCTGGAGCACAGTGTTATCACCCTGGAATACAATTCCACTTTCTTTTGGATTTGCTTCCCAGGTGATCAAACACTCAAAAATAACCAAAAACCCCTGAAACGAAATCTCAAAACCTCTCCCCATCCCTCTTCAAACAGGCTGAAAAGGCTCCTGGAAAGATTTCCTGTTGTTTGATTCAAATGTGTTCTTTTGAGGGTTAAAGGTTTCTCCATTCCTGGATAAAGATGACATTTTGCATGGGATATGTGGTTCTAAACTCCATTATCTGTTAGAGGCAGCAGCTGCTTTGGTGTCTGGTCACCTTAACTTAAAATAGATGAGCAGAGCAGATGAGTTCTTAAAGTTAAATTTAATACTGCTTTTGGAAGTGTCAGCTTTAATTAATGAGTAAAAAAGAGTAAAGATACAGCACCATGTTTTTTTCTAACAAGCTGAAGTACAAATACAGTCGCTTTTCTGTTTTTTTACTGACTTTTTTCCCCTTCACCTCTAAACTTATTTATTTCCAGGACTTTCTGGACCCAAACAAGTGTCCTGAATATGAAAATAATAGACTGTTTAGTGTGATCAGGACTTCAAAGGATCTTGTTTCTTTAAAAATAAAAACAAAGCAGCAGACAGATTAATTGTAGGGTTTTATTTAAGGCTATGTGATAATAAACCTCCTAAGAAGCCTATAAAATTATGCTGATTTGTCTTAGAAGTTTTGATTTGGTAGAAATAATTAAAAGAAAATGCATTTCAGGTTCTGTTCCTTTACACTTCAAAAATAATTTTCCCATATATAACAGTTTTGTTTCATTGTCTGAAAAAGCAGGTGAGGATAAACTCTTGGCAAAACAAGTGATGGAATTTTTCCCCAATCTATATTTCATCATTAATTGAAAAACCAAAATGATAGAATTAGTGAAGACAGTAAGAAGAGCACAAAGTAGGGCAAATGGGATGCAAACTGAAGTTATTTGGGATATGGAGGAATTTCAGGAAGAAATAGCCAAAGTGAGGCTTTGGGGGCTGCTTTTGTGTGAGGTGAGGGAGGGAGAACCTCTCCCTGAGGGCCAGGGAGAACCAAGTGATGTCCCTTTGATGTCACTGAATCTTTGTCCTTCCTAGTGGGGCTGGAACTCACAATACTGGAAAACTGATTATGAGGTCACTTCTATTTAATAACAGAATTTCGGGTTAGTGTTCCAGCCTTCACTATCAAAAAGTGTTCCCAGGATCTACTCTCTCTATCCCTTTCTGCATTTTAAGCCCTAAAGCACTGTGAATTCCTTTTATTTTTTTTTTAGTTGCCTCTCATGTATTTGAAGACCAGTATAATTTTATTGTTACATATCCCTTCAGTCTTATTTCTGGACTAAAGAATTCTCATTCCTTCTTTTTAGCTGTTGACAGGAATTTATACCCATAGCACTGAGAAAAGGGAGGACTTTCAAACTATCTCTTTGGAGCATAAATTTCAGTGCCTGCCATAGATTAAAGTTTCTAATTCAGTCAGGGTTTTTGACACCTGCCTCTAAAAAGGTCCTCTTGCTTCTGGAGCCATTGATTCCACCCGTGACACTTTGCTGTGCATTGATTCATAGACTCCATTAAGAGGATTTTACAGGAATGTTTGCACGGCACATGGGAGAGAAACCTCCAGATTAATGATTTATAAAGGGCTGCTGTAAAGAAATGGCAATGAAACCTCCAGCGCGGGCTTTTAAAAAAAGGCCTAATTATGATTTGTGCAATTGTTAATAAATAACAGTGTGAGCTGGAAGCCTAAATCTTGTGCTTCTTGGGCAATATCAGCCTTTGCATATTTATATTTCACTGGTTTTCAGCTTGTGATTAGACCCATAAGAATGGGGCACATATATTATATGTACATATTTTATATATATATTTATTGGGTTCATGTCATATATATGCAGTGTAATATACTTTATCCAAGTATTGTTGATGAATGCTGATTTAATAATAGGAAAGCAGGCACAGGGATAATGTAACTTGTCTTTATCACTAGGAGTATCACACTAAGAATTCCAGAAATTTCTGATTGTCCCTCAGTGCATAAAATTCATTGTTGTTTCTGTGCAGACATTGAAGGCCACAGATGAGAATTGATTAATATTGGCCTTATTGATTTAATGATTGTTTATTTTGCCCCATGTTTTAAAAGGTTGTTGAAATTTTTTTTTCATGTTTTAAATGATTGTGGAACCTTCCAGCTCTTGCTTCCTCCAAATTTATGTCATTTCTTCTACATCATAACCCTTTTAGTTTAAAACTGTGTCAGACTGATCCAGAAAGTGTGGTGCTACAGGGAAAGGGAATACAGGTGACCTCACCCCTGTTAAATGACAGCTGTGTTAATTACCCAGTACAGCCTCACCTCTGATGAGTCACAGCTATAGCCAATAAAGAAAACTGTGATAAAAGGGAGTGGGACAGCTCATGAAGAGGGAGGGACCTTGAGGAAGGAGAGGATCATGAAGAAGGAGCCTGAGGAGAGAGAATCCCTGCAGTGAGGTCAATGTGGGTCTGCAGTTAGAGCCTGTTGCTGGAGCCTGCAGTCATAGTCTAGCTGGGTAAAAGCCTGCAGTCACAGTCTGCAGACTGATCCCTGCAGTCAGAGTTTAGCAGGAAATAACAAGCAGTCAGAGGCTGCAAGGGAAACCTCCAGCAGGAGCTTGCTGCAGCCAGAGCCAGTGAATGGCTGGAGTCAGGAGGGATGAGCTGTAAAGAGGAATAAACCAGGACCCTTTTCATGCTGAGATAAACAAGAAGTCTGTGTCTTGGCTCGTTTCTACCCTCTAACAAGTGGGCTGCTGCAACATGGTGTGCTTCCTTTTGCTTCTCCCCCATAATTCCTGTGTGATAGTTCAAGAGAGATGTGTTGTGATGAGCCCAGACACTGCCGTGATGAGGGCTTCTGCTGCCCAAAATCATGCAGCACCTCCTGGTTTGTGGCAGGTTGTTTACGTCAAAGGTGACTGAGAACTCCCAGACGGGGATTTAGTGAATCAAGAAAATGGTTTTTAACAGCTTTCAAGTGGGCTCAAGCATGAGTTGCTGTGTCTGACACCGAGTGCCTTCCAGAAGACACTTATATTATTTCAGTATCTGAAAGTGCCCCATATATACATATGTATATATAAATCTCCCATTCTTACTATTTATTGATAATAAATACAGAATTTCTCTTAACAACTAAGCGTTACTGTGTGAAAAACAGAACACAAACATGATGAGTAGCTGGGCTTCCTTCTCCAGGGAGCACTGAGCAGAAAACTGAAAATTACTTCCCCACCTCATCCCTGGCAGCACTGGAAAAGGTGTGGTGAGAATGGGGTAAAGACATTTCCACAGAAGAAGGTTCTCTAAACTGGTAACTTGTTTCCCTGTCCCTTCCATAAATCACCTTTGGCAGGGCATGTTGGCCCTTTTTGGCGATCGTGACCTCAGCACTCGAGTGGTGATTAGATTCCTGCAGCCCCCAAACGACCTCAAAGCACCTGGATTTCAGCTTTCAGATGTACACCATGGAAATTTCTGTGCTACAATATATCCCAAGCCTTTGGAGACAACGTCTGATGGATGGGAGAGGGGGATAGGTGACACTGGTTTGTGGTGAGCTCCACCTGGATTGCTGGAAGCATCACTTTTAACCAAATGGCACCACCCTCTGAAAGAAATGGAGTCCAAGATGCTGCTTAGAGCAGAGCCAAACTCAAAAATTTATTTTTAAATTTAATTTTCCTCCAGACAGCCCTCTCTTGTACTCAGTGGGACAAGAGGAAAAGCCAGGGGAATTTGCATGTGGATAAGATTGTACTTTATAGGTCCTGGAAATTGACCCTCTCACTTAAAAAATTGTTCTAGAAAGTCCAAATAAAGGCAAATTTTGGCCCCTGAGCTCAACGAATAATTCATTGTGTGAACTGCTGCACTTCCAGAGTCTCGCTTGGAGCTCACCTGCTCTTCCACTGCATCCTAGAAAGCACAAGCCCTGGATTTATGGAAGAGTGGTGGGATTATCTTCTCGATTTTCACTCTGTTTTGAAGTCATTTGATTGCAAGAACGACATAGACAGTAATAACAGATTCAAAATTCTGGTGGCTGCTCTAAGGCTGCTGCTGTGTCTCACCCGTGTCTGCTTTGTGCTGACAGAGCTGGACCTGTGGCAACACCACATCCTTGCCAGCTAGCTCCACCTGGAGCTGATGGATCCACTTTTCCATGGCAAAAATGTCAATAGGGTGTTCAGTCAGACCTCTGTGTTCCCTTTTTTATATGAAGAAATATTTCTAATACTGTACCAACTCTGAGGCTGAAATGATTAGTCTGCAATAAACTTAGAAAACCCTCTGGACAGAAAGAGCTATTCAGGGCCATGTAAATCCAGAAGCATATCTGAACTAGCCAAATAGTTTGGAATGTCACAATGTATTTGGAGAATTTTTTAATTCAGTTGAAGATAGTTCTTTTCAAACTCCTGGGCAGGAATGAGTCTCCAGAGGCCAGAGCTGCATTTATTACAAGCTCTTTAAGGGTCTTGTCTTGATTCTAGGCTCCAGCAAAAAAAGAGCAAAATATTGATGAGTAGGCAGTGCAATTCCCTCTCCAGAGCCTTGTGGTCAAATTAATGGAATCAATGCACCACAAACCAGCAATCCCTTTGTCATATTTATGTCACTTCTATAGCATTTACCTATAAGACAAAATGCAACCATTAGAATGTGGCTGCACTACATGGGCACAGCTGTGAAATGGAAGAGGATTTTAAATCACCTTCCTCTTCCTTATTAGCTTCATATTTCCTATTTGGAAAGCTTGTGGCCAGAACAGATAAGGAATAAAGAGGGCAGGAGCAACAGGGAAGGCTCTGTGCTGGCGTGGCAGAGAGCTCAGCCTTGCATTTTGAAACTCACAGAATCCCAGACTGGTGTGGCTTGGGAGAGACCTTGAAGCCCATCCAGTGCCACCCCCTGCCATGGGCTAGACCCTATTACACTATCCCAGGCTCCTCCAAGCCCTGTCCAACCTGGCCTTAAGACTTCCAGGGACGGGACAGCCACAGAATCTCTGGGTTCTCTGTGCCTGCGCTTCATCACCCTCACAGGGAACAATTCCCTCCCCAAATCCCAATTAAGCATGCTCTCTATCAGTGTGAAGCCTCTTGTCCTGTCACTCCTGGCCCTTGTCCAAAGCTCTCCAGCTTTCTTGGAGCCCTTTTAGGCTCTGGAAGGTGCTCCAAGATCTCCCCAGAGCCTTCTCTTCTCTGGGCTAAAATGCAGAGAGCAATGATGTGAAAGGATCTAAAAATCTTTGGTTTAAAATATTTGCTGTCATCTGCCAAGTGTCAAACCTCCATGTTGGTACTAATGTGATAAAGATATCTCCTGCCTGTCATCCTTCCTGCCGTGTCTCGTTGTCAGGATGGAGGAGGAACAGAAATAACTTTTTTGCATTAGCAACAGTGAAGTGTTAAATTTAATTCAAGTCTAGAAAAAGAGCTCTCTGAGGTCCTGTGCATGCAGGGCCCAACACAGTGAGCCTGAGCAATGCCTGTCTGCTAAACAAAGGCGATTAATGCAAAAAGCTGCCTGATGTGTTAATTAGAAATGACCACAATGACCACACCTAAAGGGCTGGATCCATTCTTGTGGTCGGAATGGATGGGTGAGCATTGTAACCTACTCAAACCATGGCACTGATTGAAATCCTCCCAAACTCTGTCTGTAATATCACTCCTAGTGAATCCTCTCCTTTGATAGACTCAGCTCCCAGTGATTTACCCAGAAGAAAAAGTGTTTTGACATTAGATTCCTGAAAACTTAAGGCTTGGGGTAGAGTTTGACAAGTGAAAAGCATTTGGAGTGGGATTCATTCATCTTGCATTGAGTAGCGGATGGCTCATGTCTGGGTGGAATTAAAAATAAAGGGAAGACATTAACTTGCTTTATGGGTTATTATCATCTATGATGTCTCTCTGATAGTGTGCTTTCCTAGATTGCTTTAACGTTCACCTTAAACAAACTGGAAACTTTTCACATCCTGCAGTAACATATGAAAAATACAGCCCAGGAAAAAATTATGATTACAAATTGTTCCTTATCTAGCTGTGATGGATTTTAGGGGTGGTTTGTGGATTCTGGTCATTTTTGGGGATTTTCTTGTTCATTTGGGGTTCTTTTGGTTTTGATTTTTTAGTTGTTTCTTTTTTTTAGTTTGTCTGCTGTATGCATTATCAAGAGAAAGTCTCACTTCTGACACTGGTGCAGAGGAGGCACCAGGATGATCAGAGGGATGGAATAGTTCTGCTGTGAGGAGAGGCTGGGAGACTTGGGATTGTTCAGTCTGGAGAAGAAAAGGTCTCTCCCACAATGTGACCACATTGTGGCTTTCCAGGACCAGAAGGAGCTGACAGGAAACTTGGAGAGAGATGATTTACAAGGGATGCAGTGACTGGAAACAGAATACCACTCTGACATTCACATACTTGTCAGAGTGGTGAATGTCTTCCCACTGCCAGAGGGCAGGGTTAGATGGGATATTGGAAAGGAATTGTTCCCTGTGAGGGTGGGGAGGCCCTGGCACAGGGTGCCCAGAGAAGCTGTGGGTGCCCCTGGATCCCTGGATGTGTCCCAGGACAGGTTGGGCAGGACTTGGAGCAATCTGAGCTAGTGGAAGGGGTTCTCTGCCCATGGCAGGGGGTGGAACAAAGTGATCTTTTAGATCTCTTACCACCAAAACAATTCCATGATTCTATGAAAATTAAAACCATGTACAAGAAGAAAACTGCCTGCAGAAACTCAGGTTAGCTAGGGTATTCATGTGCTTTCCCCCACCTTGTCATGAGAAATCAGCAGCCCAAAGCAAGCCATGAACAATTCAACAATTCAACATTTCATTAATGTTGGTCACAGAGGAGTAGAAAAATTGTGTTTCAGTTCCAGGGATGGAGGAACTCGTTGTCACTTTGGTTGGTTCATTGATGATGTTTGAGTGTTCAAGCAAGGCATGTTTGGCTTTGTGAACAAATATTACTGTGGTGCATTCTGCATTTCATCGGAGAAACCTCAGCCTCAAAGTGATGTCCCCAAAACTTTGTCATCAGCATCACCAAGATCTACCATCAGCTGGAAAAGAAATAGGGATTGGTGGGCAGCATCCCTACCAAGAATGGTTTGAAGCATCAAAATTCTCTGCTTGTGCAAGTTCTGTGTTAATTTCATCCCCATTTCTCTCTGACTGAGCCCAGCTTGGTCAAACTGAGTTTATTCTGTTGTTCTTCCACTTGGTTTTCCTCATGCAAGGACTCTGTGGTGCACAAAGCAGAATTGTGCCAAAGGGCTAAAGGGGGCAGAGATGCTGACCAATAATCATCAATCTTGTGACGAGTTTCTCAGGCATAACAGAAAATAACTGGCAGTAGCTGTGCTCTCTGATTTATTTTCTATGCTAATGAGATCAAAGTGCTGCTTCGTGCAGCCCTTGGAGCTGAATTAATGGGGAAAATCTTCATGGCTGTGATTGCGTGGGGCTGTGGCAATTAAAAACATATTGTTTAGCTGGAGTAAAGTCACTAATTAAAGAAGGTAAGAGCAATGAGATGAGTAAAACCCATTTTTAAGGATTCATTCAGAAAAACAGGAAAGTTTTTGATCGGTATTTGCAGTCACTACAGCCTAAGTCACAAAGCTCCTAAGAAACTCAGCTCAGAATAATAACAGTAACAGTAGTCAAATCAGTAATGTTGAAGGAACTCGCAATATATTTTTAAAAATAACCACCCCCCAAAACCAGGATTCTAAACCACCCAGAAAGCCTGAGGGTTAATGGGATTAGAAATGGGCTAATGGGATTAGTGGCTCTGCCTCAGGAACTGTGTCACTCCATCAACAGGGATTGTGAAACTGGGAATCAGATATGGCGTATTCCCAGGGACCAGCTCCCGGTGAGATTCTGCTGGAGTTGCAGTCACTGGGAATTCCCAAGCAGTGAGGGAGCCAAAATTAACCAGAGCTTCATAATCCTGATGTAAAATATTGGAAAAAACAGCTCCTTATTGGACTGGTGGCTTTTGGGAAAGATTTTGATGGTGGTGGTGGTGACAAAGGGGTTTAGCTGGATTTTGCTTTCATTGTAGACCCCATGTGATTCCTTTGTGGTCACCAATTGTGGCTCAGGAATCCACAATCCTTGTGGAGGCTGCAAGTGGCCTCCACAAGGAAAAGCACCTGCAAGGAATATGAGAACCAGAAGAGGTGTGGAAGTGCTGCCCTGAGCCAGCCGTGCATCTGCTGCAAGGATGTCTTGGCTCAGGGTAAAATGTGGATAAAGACAGGAAAACTGCTGTGATCTGGCAGAAATGAAGGGCACAATCTCAAAAGCCATATTAAAGTCCAGCTTAGTGAATAATCTACATCACTTAGGGGTGTAAAAAACAATATCTAAGCAAGAAAGTTTTAAGGACTTATGACTAAGTCTATAAAAATTTTGAAGATTTACTAAGGAACAAGAAATTGACCTCCATTTCTGGAAAAAAAAATTATCTATATAAATATAAATATGTACATATATTTTATATATTTTTCTGTGAGTTTCAGTCTCCAGCATTTTTTATTCCACCACTATAAAGATAATATTTTTTTTATCCCACCACCATATTGTAGTGAAATACATTATTTTATTGCACCTTAGTATAATAGTATGAAAAAAATCTGTGTTTCTATACCCCTGCCCAGTGCAGCAGGATTTTCAGTCAGATTTTACTAATTTGATACTTCACATGATGAAAATTGAAGCCCTTTGGTTCATCCAGATCACAGATTTCTGGACATTATCATCTTCCTGAAGATGATTGAAAGCATGGAAGCAATAGTAATGTCTTCATTACTAATTGGGATGTTCATAGTCATTAATTAATTTTATTTTTAGTTGCAAATAATTATAAGTACCCATTAATTTCTGTGTTGATTTGCTGTGGATTTGGGTTTCCTCCTTCTTGTAATCACTTTCAGTACCAGAAGATGGTTGGTAGAAAGTTCAGAATAAATTTCGTGTGCAGAGGGGCTTTATTTGAGTCTGGTGACTGTCAAGTTGATTTATTTAAGTGTTAAACTTGGGGACTGACTGATGAACAACTCCCAGATTTGGAAGAGATAAGAAGGAAGATACATTATACAGAAAATATAGGGAACTGTGGATGCATTCAATGTTTTACCAAGGCAGAAAGGTGTTACCTGCTTTAACTCTTTCTTTCCCAGCTGGCATTCCCTGACCTCCCAGAGTGTATAAAAGCAGCTTTACAGTCCATTGTTTGCTAAGTGGCACTTCTGGTACCTTGAGGCTGCACTGGAACTCAGCTGCTTCTCTGTGTTCTTTTCCTCCCCTTCTGTTTTTTGAAGGGGTATCAGAATTTTGGTGGCCCATGGTGCCAGCACCAATGGATTGGCCAGGATGGAAGCTGATCAGCTCCTCAGAAAAATATTTTTGTAGAAAATCATATTTGTCACGAGTAGTCAAAGGAAAGATTTTTTTCCAAGCTTTTTGACATCTTGGGTATCCTCTTGGTTTCTAATCCTATTGAAACTAATCAGAGTCACATACTTTGGAAAGTTTTAAGTCAACAAGAGTAACTTGTTAATAAACAAGCTGCGTTTCAGTAATTGTTTTGGAACAAATCCTCATTTCTAAAGTCAGAATAGAAGGTGGTTCATGCTTTCCGAGAGGAAGGAGAAGGCAGCGTTTGGTGTGATCCTTTCCCTGCACTTCCTGTGTCTTGCTCCTTGCTGGAGTTTCTGCCAGCTGCTCTCAAAGGTTTCATTCCTACTTGAAACTCCTGACATGGCTCCATGACCTGGGCTGATTTAACAAGGATCATTATTATTCCATGGACATGGATAATTGCAGCTCCATCCCAGGCACAAAGCCCTGGAGTTTGCAGACCATCCAAGGGATGTGTTCTGCCCTCCTAGCCTGAACGATGTGAAGTGAGCAATTCCTTCCTTGCTGACTCCTGCAAGGAGTGAAACCAGGAAAAAAAAAATAATTAGCTGCATGAAATATGAAGTGTCTTCCCTTTTCTGAGCATTACAAGCACTTCTGAGTGTTACTCCTTTATAAGATGCCTTTCCAAAAGCTTTTAATGAAGGCAGGATGAAAGCCAATGGAATAGTAGCTGAATGCTGCTTTTTTTCTGGTTTAAAATAGACATTCATTTTCTTTTTACCTCTCACTCATGTCCATACATCATTTTGCCTCACTCCTACAAATGTGCAATGTTCCAAATCTGGAAAGTGTTCTCATTACTTTTACCTTCCTATCACACAATTCCAAGATCCATTGTATCAAAGATGCTACATAAAAAGGCAAATTAAAATTGAATTGCAGTAAAGCTCTTAAGAGAATTCAGTGCACTTCAAAGAGTTTAACAACTAAATGCATTATGTGGTGGGAATGGACAATTAAGTGCAGGGAATCAGTATTAATGTGCTGGTTTGTGTTAAGTGGTGAATATGTGATGGTGTGTATTTTATTTGGGACCTTTAATTGCACATAATAGTGCTGGGTCATATATGTTCAAACGTGTGGAAAATCTGCTTTCCTGCAAGGTGGAATGGAGGAATTGTTTCCTGACACACACACTAAGGGATTGTTTTGCAATAACTCCCCAAACAATCACTATTTTTATATATCTTTATGTTTTCAGATCTCTTATAGAAGAATTTAATAATTGGAGATTGCAGGAAGACAGATGGGTGAGGTGGCACTGAAATGGGGGCTGGTCTATTCTCCCAGGGAACAAGTGACAGATTAAAGGAAATGGTCTCAAGCTGTGCCAGGAGAGGTTTTGATTGGATATTTGGGAAAAATTCTTCATGGAAAGGGTGGTCAGGCACTGGAACAGGCTGTACAGGTTAATGGTGGAGTCACTATCCCTAGAAATGTTCAAAAAGAGAAAGAAATTAGGTAAAAAATCTGCTTGGACATCTATCAGCATAAAATTTTATTATTATTGCTCTTATTAATAAGAAAAATGATGTTTTAAAAGAGGTGGGTATTATCATTTCAGTCATTCTTACAGAGTCCTTGTCTGAGTAGTGGAAATTAATGCAGCTGGACTTTGCCCAAAAATAATAATCTGACAATTCCTGGATTCAGTGATTCTTTTGGAACAAATCCTCACTTTTAAAGTTAGAATAGAAGGTGGTTCTGTGAGTTAGCCAGGCTATAATCTCTATCCCAGCAGGATCTGCAGTTCAGAAAGGCCAGGTGGAGAACACTGCTGCCTTTCCAGAGGTCCCCACTGAGGATAACAGCAGTAATTATCCTCAGGATATCTATGCCCATCTCAAGTGCACCAATTAGTGACACTTGAGCCCGAAAGGAGGTGAAATTCTTGTCTAGCAAATGGTCCTGTTGCCAGACAATAGGAAACTGTTTGTGTTTCCCGGTGGGTTACAGACTCCGTGGTTAATTAAGATCCTTATCCATGTCTGAGGCCCTCACCCACAGCTCCTTTGGTGTGCTTGGGAAAGGGAAAACACAACTTGCAGCTTCTACATTTGTTTTTTGCCCTGAGTTAAATGTCTCCGATACAAAATTCAGGGCACTGAGCACGTGTTTGGAGACTGGACTCAGGAGGGAGTCAGGACAGTCCTTTGTGGAGATACCTCTGAACGTGTCTCCACATTTTCCAGCTGGGACTGGAAATCAGATACAATGATGAGCTTTTTAGCAGAATGTTGGAATAAAACAGCATTATGGAATGGTTTGGGTTGGAAAGGACCTTTAAAATCGATCCATCCCACCCCCTGCCATGGGCAGGGACACCTTCCACTAGCCCATGGTGCTCCAAGCCCCATCCAACGTGTCCTGGGACACTTTCAGGGATCCAGGGGCTGCCACAGCTTCTCTGGGCACCCTGTGCCAGGATCTCATCACCCTCTGACACCACATTCCAAACTATTCTATGATTCTGTGATTTTGGGGATCTGGGGAAATTCAGAAAAAAATAAAAAGAAAATTTTATATCTATATATATATATATAAAGCATCAAAAATAACATCAGCCATTAAGTCGATGAGCTATTTAAATAAGCTAATTAATGTAATGATTTTTAAAATGCTATTATGTGACACAGAGCCTTGGAAGAGGCGTGTCCTTCCTTCCAGAATATCAACCAAAGATCATCCCACAGGAGAAAGGGAGGAATTCCCCCAGCCCTAAGGAGTTGTATTGTAATTTGCAAAAATAAATATAAAAGACATTTTCTGACGGAAGGAAGGGAATGCAAAGCACCCCTAGTCCTGTCCAGCCTGACAAATCACAGCAGGGATAGGGCAGGACAGGAACAAGGAACTTTTCACCTTCTCAGTGAAGAACCTTAAACACTTCTGTTTGCAGCCCTTATCGGCAAAACCCCACAACACGAGGCAGATTTGATGCAAACAGTTTGGTTTTGTTTCTCTGATGGCAATGAAGGAAAATCTGCAGAACAGAATCAAAGAAACCCTTCCTGTCTTTGTATATGAGGTGTATTTCTTCCACATCAGCTGCATGGGCAGTTGTGCAACAAATCCATGGAAAACTGAAGACTGAGCTCTGGGAATTAAGAGCAAGAAACTGGTAGGTGATGCACCAGCAACAGATTGTTAAAATTTAACACCACAAATCAGCAATACACAAATTTCCAGGGAACAAATCCTTTCTCTGCAGGGGCACCTTTGGAGTCGTTAGAATGAGATAAATTCCAGCTCTTTGTGTGCTCCAGCTGGGAATCTGCTCCCATTGGGTCTCTTTGAGAAGCAGATTTCCCTGCAGCTCCCTCTCGGTTTTCAGGTGCAGAATTCCTGCCCTCATCTGTGCCCTCACTCCATCCACACCTTGTCCAGCAAAACAGAGGGAATTTCCTGTCCATCCAGGCTGGAATCCTGATCCAAGTGAATCAGAACATTGCCTCTACACGGCTCAATAATGAGATAATTTGAATTCTAGCCTATTATTAAGCCTTTGAAACAGTGCAAGATGGAGTTAAATTGGGATACATTCTGGGTTCTTTCTTATCCGTTATGTTTTCTCTTGACATCTACCTACTTAATTTTTCATTCCTTAAAAAATAGAAAAAAAAAACCCAAACCCTGAATGTGCCACAGTTTCTCCTAAATATTTGTTATGCTTTGTATGGTGCCACAGTAGGAAGAAAGGCTTTTTTTTTCCCACTAACAACAGCTTCTCCCAGTTGCAAGTGGAATTTAAAAGATTCATGTTCTTTTTCTGTATTATTTTCATGATGATGATGCTGAGAAGGCTGTTGGTTTTTTTCCTTAATCTGCCTCACACTCCAAATATTCAATACATTCAGATTTTCAGCCTAGGGTTTTATTTTGTATTTACTGCGAGGTACATGTCACTGTGGGTAAGAGAAATGTGAATTGTAAGGCTAAACTGTGAATTGTGACTCATTATTATGAAAACAGAGGAGTCCTGCATCTCTAGGAAAACGGGGAAGGAGGCAGTAAAGAAAAGGGAGAAAATAAAATTAAGCATTTTGAATTTTTTACCATTCGTTTTGATATTCCTGTGTATGCTGTCAGCATTTCTTGTGGGTTTAACATTTGTGTCTTGCCTCTGAGTGCCAAGGAAACTTTCTTTTGGCTTGCTTGCCCTCCTTAAACATTTCCAGATTGGGAAAAGTTGCCTTTATGACAATACTTTGCTTTATGGCAACAAGATCATTACACTTTGATGTTGCTGCAGTAAAATTAGGGGATGTGATGAAGTTAAGTGCAGAAAATGTTACCAAAGCTGCATAAAAAGGTCATAAAAAACTCTCTTAATTGACACTTTACTGGAAATTTGAGGAGTGGGAGAAGCAATGGAAAATCTGTTTTCCTTTTGGCTTATACGATCTAATTTCTCAAAACTGGATCGTATTTCTAATGGTACAACTCCTGTGCTTCTTGCAGCATTACTTTTCCTGAGTCTCCCTCTAAGCAAGTTAAAATCTTGATTTCACTCTGGTCCAGATGAACAACAATCAGCTGGAATGTTACCTGTTAAATTTTGAGTGGTCAGATCCCACCATTTGAGAGTGACAATTGGATGAATTTCATCCATCCTTCCGAAACCGCACTTACTGTATTTGTTATTAAACATAAAGAGGGGAACTGCTTAAAAAACGTTCTTTGTAAGTGGCATCTGGAAATCAGATCCCCAACTTAAAAAAACAATCTACTTTCAAAATAAACTCAATTTTAGCAAACTAAGTTGAAATTTGTCATACTTGTCTGAAGAGTAGAGACATTCAAGTAGCTCTAATTCCAGTTCTAAATCTTCTGGTAATGGATCTGGTGTATCTTTAGAATTCTGTTGCTTGAGCTGTCATATTTTGAGGAAAGACTCTTGCACAGCTACCTCTTTTTACACCTGGCACCTGGCAGAGAAGAAGAAATACAACAAAAACAAGAGGAAAATATTAAAATGGAACTCCCCACTTGATCAAGTGGTTTTGGTCTGGAAAGCTGCAGATTTGTAAGATAAGAAATAGCTACCATGCCACTCAGACAGGGATACTTGGATTTATTCCTTATTTAGTTTGGGGTCAATGTCATTATCAGTCCTTGAAGATTAAATTCATTTGTTTCACACCAAATTTTTAGTAAATAATATGAATAGAAGGAGGAAGGGAATGACATTAACACTCTGAGCACTGGAGCCTGCTTCTGTGTATCCCTTTTATCTGATATTTAGGGAACATTTCCATGGAGGAGGAATTTAACCAGATTTGATAAAAATGGGTTTGCATCCTCAGTATCATTCAAGAGAATATGAAGAAAAATGTACTGAGTTTAGAGCTGAAATTTTGGCTGATGTCTCCACATTTATTGATCCCTCCTATGTTTCTCCCTTAGTTGTCTTATATAATTCCATAAGATCATTCTGGGAACATTTATGTTTAACCTCCAGCTGGGAGCAGGCATCATGTGGCTGCTGAGCTGACACTCCCAGCTCAGTAATTAAGTGATGTCCATTATAGATCTACAGGCTTGGGACACCTTTCCCAGTCATGACAGTCAATCATTCCCGAGAGCAGCTCAACCTTTCCTGCATTTACTTTTCTGTGGATTAACATCTGCCTATAAAAAAGGCATTGCTGTCAGGGCTCAGCTGAGGTGCTTTCATATGGAGCTGGAGATGATTGAGAGCTTTGCATGCCAATGTAAAACAAAGTTTCCAGGAAAAAAGATTTTCCCATTTCTTTAGCCCAAATCGGAATCTTTTAAAATCCACTGATGCTGATTGAGCAGTGATGAAAAGACGGGGCTGTGGCACCAGACCTCTTGAAGTGCTCACAACTTTCCCTCCAACTCCATCCAAACAAACACTTTGAGACTTGTGAAATTAAATACTGTTTTATTATTGCAAAAATGAGATTTAATTTGAGGAAGTTCCTAGAGCATCTTATGTCAAGTTTATTTGGGGAAAAAGACTTGTTCTGGATATACTTTTTTATTTTATTTCTTCATTCTCTGAAGTTTTTTGGTGAAAAATGGGAATTAGAAACACTCCCTCTCCCAAAGAAGAGAAAGTAGAGAAAAAAATTTGGGTAATTTATGCAATGGGATCCTTGAACTTTTAAAAACTTTTCTGCTCCTGCTGTAATGTTTTTGTTTGGTGGTGATATGGATTGGAATGGCCAAATCCACCCTTGCTTTTTTCCTCATCTCACACTCAAATGGCTTCTCGAGGAGTTCCTTCTCAG
The DNA here is from genome assembly GCF_009819655.1 of Sylvia atricapilla. Taxonomy (NCBI): domain Eukaryota; kingdom Metazoa; phylum Chordata; class Aves; order Passeriformes; family Sylviidae; genus Sylvia; species Sylvia atricapilla. The sequence goes on from NC_089148.1 coordinate 6,321,979, forward strand.
GAGGCTGGGGCCAGGTCAGGGTTGGGCTCTTCTCCCAGGGAACAAGGGACAGAAAAAGAGGAAACAGCCTTAGGTTATGCAGGAGAGGTTTAGACTGGGTATTAGGGATATGTCTTTTATGGAAAATCCCAGAAGAGGCTGCCTGGGGCAGTGGTGGAGTCAACACACATGGAAGTGTCCAAAATCACATGGATATGGCACTTGGGGACATGGGTTAGTGGTGAACCCAGTGGTGCTGGGGTGATGGTATTAAAGGTCTTTTCCAAGGTTAATAATTCTACAATTCTGTGGGTCCATACTTATTTCTCTGGGAATAAGGACACCACCATCCTCTTCTTCATAGTAATTACCCAAAGGCCTGATGGAGACTGGGATTATCTTCCCAAGCACACTCTCCCTTCGTTGGGCAGGTTCCTCTTCCTTAGAACATCTCTGCCAAATACAGAACACTATCAATCTCTTACAGAGGTTGCACCAAAAGATGTCTCATGAGAATGAAGGAACCAAATTAACCTTGGCTAGGGATGAACCTGCCTTCTTCTCACAACCACTACCAAGTGGTTGGGGTCTTTTCAGCCAGTCACTCTCAAAAAAGGCCATGAGAAAGTGAGGTGTCAGGGGGCTGAGGTGTTCCAGCTGGGCTACTGGAAAGGTGGGGCACAATTCCAAGCCAAATGACACCTAAACCACCTAGAATAGGTTTAGTGTGTGTCTGTGGTGATGCATTCCCCCTGCCCTGCCCAGGCTGCTCTGGATCGGAGAAATGCTCGGCATTGAAAACAGCCCCTGGGCTCAGCTCCTCCTCAGCTCATCAGAAACACTCTCTGCTCCCAGCAACTGCTGCTGTCTAACCAGCTCCTGTTTTCCTTGGGAACAGCCTTGCAAAACGATTTTTGTTATAAATGCCTATTATAAAGCTGTTTTTTTGCAAGATGTGTGCTATATGATTAATAACTTTGTGGTAAGGATATAAGTTTTTATTTCTGCTGTTAGTAAAGAAAATTAGGCATAGTAGTAGTATTGATATAGTATGCTTAAAGAGTCTGTTTGGCTGGGATAACACCCAGTGAACATGTAAAGAAGACTCTGCTATTGATACACCAGCTATCAGCATCTCCCATCTGAAGAAAGCACAGACCAAGGCCCGAGCTGGAGGTGATGATGAAGACGCAGCCAAGAAACACGCAGCTCTAAAAAGGCAAACCCAAGGAGGGGCCCTGCAAAACAGTCCCTGGAATATGGAAACTAGTTTATGGAAAAATATGAATATTCAACAGATTGATACAATAGAAAAGGTATTTAAAGAAAGTCTCTGAAATAGCAGGTTGTGGACTTGCCAAGTCCCCCGGCCGGCCGTACTTGGCTTTTTTATCTCATAATTGTCCTATCTTTTATTAAAACTACTTAAAATCTACAAAAAAAAAAAAAAAAAAAAAAAAAAAAGTGAATCTCGTTTTTCACATTTTTTCTTGCCAGACTGGCAGAACACTCCCGCTCTCACACTTCCAGAGGAAGCGCCGTGCTGCAAGGGGCCGGGATGAAGCATCGCTCTGACCAAAGGGCCTCTCTTGGGGCCCCCCAAACAGGGCTCCAAAGGGGCCCTTGGAGCTCTCCCGGGCCGCAGTGGCTGTGAGCAGAACCTCCCCCTGAGGGGACACCTGTCCCAGCAGAACTCCCAGTTTGTGCCCTGGGCCATCCCCGGCCGCGATGGGCCGACAGCGGCACTGCTCAGGGCCCGACCCTCGGCTGGCGGGAGCTGCAAAGCTTCCCAAGGGAGCCTTTTCCTTCTCTGAGGGGAATTCCTCACAGTGCCCTGCCTGTGCTGACCCTGTGTGTCTGTGTGCATGCGCCTGTCCGTGTGCTGCAGCAAACCTGGGAGAAATGCTGCTCTCTTAGATGCTTGAACTGCGGGTATATGAGGAATTCAGGCCTGTATCGAAGATTGTGATGTATGACTTAACCTTACTTAAAGGCTGCTAAGTGTTCTTTGCTAAGTTGCTAAGGATAACTCCAAAATTATATTAAGTAAATCTGGTTAAGTGTTATTCCTCTGTTAAATTGTTAAGATTAAGTTACAAATTAATTTTAAGATGTAAGTTATGTTAAGTTAGGTATAAGTTAAGTCAGGTATAAGTTAAGCGTTATTTCTTTGTTAAATTTTTAGGTTTAGATTAAGTTAAAATACTTTTAAGTTCGAGTGCTCATAAGTTTTTGGGCTGTGTTCCTTATTATCGTTGCCCTCATGGCCTTTTGTCACACATGCACACACACATTTCTCAGTTCATTTCTGTTTTGATTGCTTAGGTTTTATTTGGTTTTCTTATTTTTTCTTGGTGTGTCTTAACTGTCCTGTAAGTGGTAGAGTGCATCTTGCCAACAAACATGTCATGCTTTCATTTAATATAAAATCTGGTTTTTGCTCACACCCTTGCCAGTGATTTTTTTAAGTGATCTGAATGAAACACTAATTTGTAACAGTGCTGCATGGCATCAACTTGTAGCCCCCAAATCTTTAAAATGCTTGCAAAAGAGCTCTTGTTGAAATACTTTCAGCCTCATCTGTTCATAAAGGACCTGTCTGTGTTTGTGGTGGGAGAACTTCCTTCCCAATATCCCATCTCACCCTGCCCTCTGGGAGTTTGAAGACATTTCCCCTTGTCAAATCACTCCTTGTGAACTGTCTTTCTCCACATTTCCTGTCAGCTCCTTCTGGTCCTGGAGGCCACAATGAGGTCACCCTGAACTTCTCGTCTCCAGGCTGAACAATCCCAACTCTCCCAGCCTTTCCATCCCTCTGATCATCTCTGGACTCTCCAACAGGTATTTGTGGTAACTGAACTATTTTGGACAACACCACAATCAATATTTTAATTAGACCACATTAGTATTGTTATCCAGCTGTTTCTGGAGGTGCCTTGGATGTGCCAGAGGGAAATTAAGAGAGAAAAAGAAAAAAAACCTCAAATATATAAATGTGTATGAACAACATTATGGCCAGGACAGGAGTAGGTGAGCAGGCTGGAGAGAACAATCATGGTTTAATTAAAAATACATTTTCTCCTAGACTGGATGATAATGAATGTTTTGTATGAATATTGCTGATAAATAATTTGCCTTTTGCTATTTCTCTATTGATAAAACAGAGGTACTGATCATTATGTTTCATAAAATCTCCTGCAATCTACTACTGCTATATAAAAACACATATCTGTATGGAGATATGCACATCTTTAATGATTGTAAATGAGCATGGCAGTAGATTGACATTTTATGCATAATATGTTTTCAATTTACTTTCTTAAATGACTTAACTATGATGATGATTTGATGTGAAAGGGTCTAATGAACTGATGAGGGCCAGCATGACACCAAACCTATCAAAAATAATTATCAAACCCTCCTATTTGTGATGAGTAACTCCAGAATAATGTGACATTTCAGGAACACTGCCATGCCAGTTCAGGAATTTCCACTCCACAAATGTATTGCAAATTGAATAACATATACACTGAATTTTTCAATTTGTTCCCTGAAAAAATGAATCCTCACACCTTTACTTCACAGATCTACCTCTGTACCTTGAATTGCTACTTGCAATCCAGGGCATTAATTTAAAAGAAGATGCAAAATAAGCTTCCCTGTTTATTTTTTTTTCCTTCTCAGCATGCTTTTAAAAAGCTGCTTTGAATCAAGGCATGAGGTGTTCCTATTTCTTCCCTTGAAAAACCCATTCCAGCAAGTGCAAACTGCACTGCTTTATTCAGGTGTTGCTCTCATCCCTTTGAACAGATGTCACAGCTTTCCCTGTGCACAGGACACTGGAGGTTCCCATATGTTCTGTGTCACTGCAAACCTCTGATAAGGCAGTTTCTACTTTATTCTGATATCACTGGCTGGTATTTCAAATGCAACCAAATTGTAAATCTTGACATTATAAATAACAGCTGTAGCACATGAATTCTGTACTGATTTCCCAGTCTAGGAAAAAGACCCAACCTTCCCAACCTCCTGTTTGGTTCCTCTGCAGCTTTGATCCCCACTAGACTCTTTTCACAGAATGCTGGATACACTTTGGCTATCATGGTGATGACTCCTTACTACTGTTTATTTGCCTTCAAGGCTACCTAAAGAGATGTATTTAAATTTAATCTGAAATTCACCCATTTGGCTCACCACCCAAAATTCCTCTGACACTTTGGTTTGCTTGTTGCTATTGACAAGTGGCAGTGTTGCTGTGACAGTGGCAGTTCTGCTGCCCTGTCACCAGTTTTGTGGGGTCTGTTCTGGGAAAAAAAATGTTCCTTAACAGAATATTCAATTCCTGAGTTTTAGGTGTTTTGCTAAACACTTTTCCTGTCCTTTATCTCATTGAGGTTATGAATTCCACTAGAACCCAAGCCATTACTGATCTTGACCTGTTCAATATTAGTGAGCAATGGGTGTCTCTCCCCTGGATAAGAATCTTATCTCAGTGCCCTCCAAGGATGTCCTACACAGCCTGCAGCGTGTTGTGCCCTTTTCCCAGGATCCATAGTGCTATCAAGTCCTCTAGCAGGATCAAGAGTCTCTAAAAATTTCCTCTAGGTGTAGGAAAATTTTCCAGGCTGCATTGAAGTAGTCATGGAAACAAACTCCTCATCCTCAAGAATTGTATGGGATCCCCTACACTGTCTGTATGTTCTTCAGACTGGTGCTGTGAGGAATTTCAAACCAGGGGTGTTTGATATCTTAGAAGCAGCCTCAGGTTGGAAGAGCTTTCACTCCACAGGGAATTTGAGAATAGAAACAATAAGGCAAATAGATTACATTATTGTTGTTGTTGCTATTATTATTATTGTTGTTGTTGTTGTTATTTATTCAGTTCCTTTCTAGGAATTGTCCATTGAAGATCCTCAGCTGGTAGATACCACTGCAGACATAAAATGGACATTGACGGCTAATTAATGTGAGGGAATAAACAAATAATCGAATAGTAATTATGTGAGCAACTTCTTGCAGAAAGCTTCCTTCTGCAAACATTTCTGCTGCTTTAATTTCTTTGATTTTATATGTCTACATATGGTGAGTGGCTCCTGGCTGTGCTCCTCATCCCCACAGCTGCTGGTGTAAGAACTCAGAATGAATTATTCCATTTGGAAAATGGGATGAAAATATGGAGAGAAGTGCTCCAGGGGCCCTGGCCATGGTGGTGTGTGAGGAGAGGAGACTGTTCCTGTGGTGGTGTGTAATTTCCTTGCCTCTCACTTGTGTACATTTTCAATTGATCTTTAGAAATCCTCATGCACTCCCTTTCAGATCTGGGTTTAGCCTGCTTGCTTTTGTAGATCTCTCATTTCTGCTATGATCTGTGACTGGAGGTTTCATGGACATCTGCTAAATGAGATTTTGCAATTTTGCAATTGTCTCTCTTTGTGCTGGTTTTGGGTTTTTTTTCCTTCAAAGTTATTTTTTCCATTTGCTCTCAAACCTCAGCCATGTTCTTCAGCTATTTATTAATGTGTGCATTCAGGTTCAAATTTACTTTTGCTTTGCAGAACTCTGTTTCTTTTCAATAAATATCCTTAGCCTGCCATTCCCTCACATTTTGGATTTCTGTTGTAACCAACAAGTTTTGCCAGAGCACAGAGATATGTCCCCCACCCCTCTTTATCTCAATTAATTGCTGCACTTATTAGAGACTGTTACATATTTAATATTTGCCTCTCTGAATAATTTTTGAGAGAAGAGAACTTTTTTTTATGGGACTTTTTTGCCCCCTTTGGACTGGGTTGAAATTTAAGCAGTTTTTTTCTTAGGTGCATTTGGAATGGGAGTATTTTAGAGCATCTTTACCTCTTGAGAGCAGGAGAGCATCCCAGTGATTACACCACCTTTCCTGGCATATGGAGCCTTATGGCAGCTTTTTTAATGAATCTCTGTGTTTTTTCTGGCTCCTTTCTTAGGGGTCTGATAAATATGTGTGAAAGTCTCATCATCATAACACCCCAGAACATTTCCAGCAGCACTTTTCCTCAGAAACTGCCTTCCACAAATATTTTAAGCCTCTTCCTCGACTTTGCCCTCAATGTGTGAGGATTCTGCATGGAATTGTGGTGGCTGTATTTCTTCCTCTCTCAGGAGTTCTACTCCCTGATGAGAAAGTCAGGATTTAATTCTCAATTTTTGCTCATTCCTTTGCTGAAGATCCATTTTTGACCTGTCTTACATTGAATTCATTTTGGCTGGAGGTTACTTGGGGGCTCTGCTTCCATTCCTGTGTCAAAGGTGTTTTGTAAAAATACTCTCTGATCTTGTTTCCAGGCTTTTGATGTTTTCACAGCTAAAGCTGCCTGAGAATCATATAAAATTCCCCATATTACATTGCTGCATAATTTAGGGATTGGCTTTCAGAAGTTTGGAGTCATTTTTTCCCAATAATGGTACATGATTCTCTATATACAGACCCAAGAAGAGAAGCAACAACCAAGAAACATGAAAGCAAGTTGTCAGACTGCAAAAGGAAATAAAAATCCGGTTTACTTGCCTTGGAAACAGTTTTCTAAAAAAACCCCAAAATAATTCTGTGGATTCAGACATTAAATGAAGCCTACAGAGGTTAACATCCATTTTTATGTAAAATTACTGTTTTAAGGATGACCACTCCAGCCCATCATTGGGGCACATCCCTCCCTTTATGGCTCAGCTATTTAGATGAGTTCTAACACAAAAGTCCAAAGGATTGTTAGGAATACACTCATCTCAAGAAATTTCATCCACCAATTATTTATAAAAAATATAAAATTCAGCTGATGCTCCTGAAAGATCAATATGGAGAGTGAAGAAGCTCTGCAAATAACACAGTTCCTAAACTGAAAGTGTTAAATAGGATTGTATTTTTTTGGAGATGTTTTTGACACAAATGTCTGTTGCTGTCCCTATTTCAAAAGGATGAAAATGGAAGACTTGAGGCAGTGATTGCATGGTTGAATATTTCTCATCGTGTTCAGGCAGACAGCGGACAGAGCATCTGATCAAACCCAGCTTTAACCTTCCTGCAACAGGAACATTTCTTTTCTTCTGCCACAGTTCCCACATGAGAAAATCCACTCATCTACTGAAAGATTAGACCTTCAAAAATCCTTTTCTTTAACCCACAGTGGCACTCAGACTTTTGTTAGGTGATACCAGCTCTTTCAGAGACATTCTGTGTCAGTTCTGGAGCATTTTTTGAAAAATACAGTCTATTCAGCTAGCTATTAATTATTAATAATTAACATCAGAAGGTTTAATGCCCTGTTGAATTAATCAATATTCATGTTGAGCATCAGCATTCTTTTTGTGTTTTTTCCTCTTGTTTTTATGAATGTTGCCCAGTAAGACTTATTAGGGGAACACATGGAAAGATGTGTGCAAATTTTGGGGAACTGCAACTCTCAGAGGCCAAATAATGCTATTTAGGACTCTCAGGCTGCAAAAGGAGAAAGTGTGATGGGGAAAGAACTTGTCACACGTTCCTGACAGACAGAATAACTGCTGGATTTGCTGGAGGAAGCATCAGTGATGAAAAGCTTTGGAGAGGACAAAAGCAAGGCATGATAAGCCCAGCTGAGGTAAGGAGGACAGAGGGAAAAAGCAGAGAACATGCCTGCTGGTTGGCTTCTTTTCTTTGTTTAGAACTTTGGTCCATGCCAAAGCCTGCAAAAAAATACCATCTAATAGTGGAGATGAGCAAAAGGAGAGCAGATCCCAGGCACAGTCAGAGCACAAACCCACCATAATCATGCAGGATTTATGAGGCCTGAGCCTGTCAGAGCCTGCAACAAATCTCGGCCTGTCTTTAAATATTGAATCATTCCCCAAACTTCTGCACCCTATTTTATGGATTTGTGTTTGTTGCAGATGGAAAAGACACAGCTAGATATCTTGTATATGAACTTGGGAATGTATGTTTTAATTCATTTTATTTCATTTTATTTAATTTTGAAAGACCATTCCTTGCCTGATAAAAATTAACTGACCCAGTGGAAGCTACAGGACCAGGTCCATGAATATAGTCATCCCACGGATGTGAAAGGAGCTATTGTGCTATGGAATTAGGTTATGATAAACATGTTTTTTTCTGCCTACACCTGTACATATATTTGAGCACATTTTTATTGATATCCATATTTCTACTTATATATATATTTATGCACGTACCTTTGCATTACTTAAAACACATTTTTCCTGCAGTGTTACATATCATTTATTTCCAAACTGCGTGGCTGCAAGTAATAAGAAAAGAAATTCTGAAGCAATTTATCAGCCTTACTTCTGCAGGAACTGAGGTTCTCGAGCCCAGATAATGACTTTTGTTTTTCTAAAATTAGAAGCTAATTCTTCCTTCCAAGGATTTCAACAGCTACTTCTGTCTGGGGTGGATTTAAATGTATTCATTGAATGATCTTCTGTGCACTGAATAACACGGAAAATTTTTAGCCTTTTTTTCCTTAAAAACCACCTATTTGTAATTCAGGGGAAGGCTGTGGTGAAACAACACAAGAGCAGTGAGGGTGATAAGACATCTGGTTTGGGCAGTGTGATAACACAGCTGGATCAGCACAGTGTCACACTCTCAGCCCTGATATCAGAAATCAGGAAAATGGCAGAAACACTAATTGGGAAGTCTGTTACAAAGGGTAGATGAATACAGGCCTTTTGTCCTCAGTGAAATATTAACTTTCAAATCCTCCACATAGGGCTGTTTTAGGGCAATCCAGCAGGATGTGACCAAAATTACCTGGCAATGGACAAAGCTGTGTGCAGAAGTGGCTTCTGCATGATTTTGGGTGTAGAATGTGCCTTTATATCAAATTTGCAGCTTTTCTGACTTGCCATGAGCATCCAAAGAGTGATGTGTTTGGATGCAAACACTAATCCTCTCTGGGAGAGAGAAGCACCACCTCACAATGCTCCTGAAGCTGCAGTGAGATGTAAAAGCTCTGATTTATCCTTTACCAGCACTTTAATCAGCGATCTCAGGGAAAGTGTCATCACTGAGACAGTGGTCAAGTACTGGAAGGGGCTGCCTGGGGCAGTGGCAGAGTCACCATCCCTGTAAGGGTTCAAGAAATGAGTACATGTGGCACTTAGAGATACAGTTCAGGTTTGGTTGAAGGTTGGACTGGATGATCCTAGATGTCTTTTCCAACATTAATGATTCTGTGATTTTATTATTAATTTTTCAGTTAGTGAAAAATTTGGTGTGAACTGAGTCATTCCCTAGAATGGAAGAAGCTGCATCTTCTCTGTCTCCCGCAATGCCAACAGGAAAGGGAGGAAATGTCAATGTCATGATAACATCAGAAATACCAAATTTGGGTATGGATTCTACAAAACAGGAGCTATTGGACAAATAATAATGAGGAACAGGATGTTTATTTGGGTGGCAGTTTAGGTGACCTGGAGAAATGCAGTGCTCAAGGCTGAAGGAGAACCAGCCTGGGTTGAATTTGTGTCTATCAGGGTAGGGGAGGGAGGAACTCCAGGACAGAAAGGAGGGATTACAAGAAAAACTCCAGGGCCAGGAAAGGAAGGATTTCAACCCCAAAGCCCAGTGGCCTTGGCAGCTTCCTTTTCATAAGCAGCAATTCATCAAAGAGAGGACACTGAGTATAATAAAAAAATGACTCTGTGGTTAATGTGAGACTGAGATCGATCTGCTGAAGATTTTGCTTCTCAAATACGTTGACAATCAATAAGAAAACAGGAATTCATGCAGTCAGTGAGGCAAAATGAGACAGAGACAAAAGTATATGGCAATAACTGAATGACGAACTGGGTGAGCAGGGGGAGAAGAGAAGACAGATACAGAGTAAAATGAAGATGGTCAGTGCTGTTTTGCTGGTTCACAGGAGCAGCAGTTCAAGGAATACATAACATGGCTCTCAATAAAACCCTCTGTGTCACATACTACAAGCTGCTGGCAGCCTGAAAGACAAATTCATGAAGATACAGCTGGAAGACAAATGGATGATGGTGCTGCAGAGTCTTGTTGGGGCACTTACTACATCTACCAAACACAGCAGTGCCACAGCAACAGCCACTTGTCACATAAACAGCTCAGCAAAAAAGGGGATTTTTTACAAAATAATTTCTACCCACAGTGCATCATCACAACAGGCTTGTAAGAAAAGATCAGTCAGATAAAATATTGGTGGAGGTGTTCATAAAGTCTAATTTTAGTCCTGCAACATCAGGTGTCCTCTTGTGTTCAAAGCAAGAGCTGGTACCTTCTGGGAGATATTCCCAGCCCACATGGAACTGAATAAACCCTGCTGACCATGGCTGCCCTACCCCTGCTCCCTCACACCATAGTGACCATCCCCAAACTGCTGCTACCAACCAAACCCTGCCCAGGGCCTGGCACTCTGGCACGTGGGCCAAAGTCACACCAGGAGTGTCACCTGGCTGCTGTGGACGAGAGGCTGAGGCAGTGCTTGGAGGAGACCCAGGAAGATTAATTGTGGCTCCTATAAGATGATTATCATGTCCACAGTCCTTTTCATGTGGGCTGTGATTGTCACTGTTTCTGGGCTCTAACAGGATGCAGTGAGTGAGCCCTGTCATCCATCCAGAGGTCAGGCTGGACATTCCACACTCTCCAAGTGTCAGTGTAAATGAGGGATAAACCAGGACAGGACCCTGGCTTTGCCCTCCAGGCACAAGAGATGAGCATGGGGTGGAAGGTGCATCACTTCAGCATCCTATTTTTCAAGTGTGGGCATGCCAGCTTTCTGGGAGGAAATCATGGAATTTCGGAATGGTTTGGGGTGGAAGAGACCTTGAAGATCACCTAATAACAGATTTCCACTAGCCCAGGTTGCTACAAGCCTCGTCCAAGCTGGCCTTGGACACTTCCAGGGATCCAGGGACAGCCACAGCTCCTCTAGGCACTCTGTGCCAGAACCTCCTCACCCTCACAAGGAACAATTCCTTCCCAGTATCTCATCTAACCCTCCCCTCTGGAAATGGAAATCTATTTCCCCTTGTCCTGTCCCTCCATTCCTTGTAAATAGTCTTTCTCCATGGTATGATCCTGTAGAGAATTGGAAAGTGAGAAAAGACTCAATTGTTGCTTTTCTGCACTTCTGAGGGCACTGCTGCCAGTTAACTGCAGCAGTTAATTTGGGATTGTAGAAATGTGGAAGGAGACCTACCAACAAGGCTGTTAGGCTTGTGAATCTGATGGGGAGAGGTCTCCAACTGGAAAATGGTGACTTGGGAACAGCTTTATCCTCTTCAGCTGAAGAACAGACTTGAACCATCTATGGGATAAAATGAGAATGGCCTAAAGAGATATGTCAGGATGTTTAATTGACCTCACTCATTTAGAGTGGCCTTTAGGGACAGCTGAAGAAATGTGGCACTCTTACTGACACCAAGGTGACACTGCAAATATTTGTAAAAAAACATATGTGTCAAGGAAAATGTTGTCATTGTGGCAGCTTATGTTTTTTTTTTTTTTAGAGAGATTTTCTTAAAAAGAAAAAAGAAAGAGGATTAAAATAGCAGGTGCTGAGTGAGACATGGTCTCTATCTAACAGAATCAAGCAAGGATAAGAAATCCATGGATCCAGAATGGTTTGAACAGCCCCCCAGGTGAGTACCACAGTTAATTCTTCCAGCCAAGCTTCACACAGTCACTTTTTCCCTGGACATAAAAGCCAAGATTTTGGTTATTCTAACTCATTTTGACTCCATGAGGATGATTTCAGGGTCACCCCTGCACAAAGGCAGGTGAACATATCTGGGTTTTTTGTCTGTAATGAAGATAGTTGGTAAAGGTCTTCGAGCTCTGTGCAAAGTGCCCCAAAGGGGAATGCCAGTGACACTGCTGCATTTTACCAGCAGGCAGAGCCCTGGCTTTGAAATGCCCAGGCATTGCTGGACTCACCTGATGAATTACAGATGTGTGGGTGTTTATATGTGTGAGTGTGCACATCCAGCTAAAACTGTCCCCTCGCTGGGAGAGCTCTGTTTGATTAACACCCACTCATCCCTTACAAGGTGTCTGTGACTTCCAGGACTCAACGTTGTGCTCAAATCACGCCCTGAGGAAGTGCAGAGCTGGTGGGCTGAGGTCAATGACACAAAGCCACAGCAGGGAAAAGCACCAGGAGCAGGACAGGCTCCAGGGGCAGAACCCACCCCTGTCTCAGCAGGCTTTCAGATAAGGAACTGCCTTGGCAACAGTGTCAGGGAGGCACCGTGGTAATAATTATGGAACTGTGTCCCCAGAGACAGAAATCCCGTCCTTGGCAGGTACACAAGCTGTGCTCTCTAATCCCCTGCCCAAGCCTCTCCATGAGAGAGAGTCTCTCCAGGAGCCTCTCCTCATCTCCCTCTCCATTAATTGCACGGATGCCAGCCTGTGGTTGTTACCTCCACTTGGTATCCCTCTCTTTACATTCAATTAAAGCAGAATAAACGGTGCAGATGTGGAAACAGCCACCGATAAGACAGAGGCTCTGCTCTGCCCTATGACTCCTTTTGGGGAACTTTCAGATCAGCCTGCAAGCGAACACATTTACAAAAGATCATTATTTTCACTTGTGTTTCTCCCAGTCACACCTCTATGAAATTCAAATCACAATTTCTGTGTTCAATTTGAGGTTTAGGGGAAATATATTCTGTGCCTGAGTATACTCTTCTTTACTTTTGTACTTCTAGAAGGCACATTAATATAAGTGCAATAAATTATGTAGTCTCTGGGAGTTTGGGCTGAATAATGAATTCAGGATTTTTGAATAACAGTAGTATGAGGAATATCTCATCAAATGGTCATTTTAAACCCTCCCTTAAGCAGAGTAGTGCTATAACCCATTTAGTAATGGGGGACTAAAAGTTATTTCATCCTAATCACTTCGTTGTGGCTCCAGTGCCTTAGAAGCCTATTTATTACAGAGGTCATCTTTTAAACAATATTAAAAAAAAAAAAAAAAAAAAAATTCAGAGCAGTTCTTCATCCCCCAAATAAGCTGCTCCTGGGAACAGCTGACATCAGCTGTCTTCATGACCCTGTAAATGCAGGCAGCAAGCAAACTCAAAATTAAAACTTTAGCCAGGTGCTATTTTTTTTTTTCTAAGATGTCATAAATCAGCCCCACGTAGATCTAGAGCTTAGTTCTATGACTTCTCACCACATTAACTATTTTTTGACATCTAACTCTTTCCCTGCCTGTGGCCTGAGGAGGGGCTGTAACAGTTTATTGCATAGGCTCAGGCAAACAGCTTCCTCTTCATCATTTTTCCTAAACCTAAGCCCTGCCATAACCCAAGACTAAATGTGGCTTTAGGGACTCACATTTCCCACTGACACCATAACTGCCCTGGGGACCAAATGGCTTTTGTGCTTCCTTCAGCTCCAGGAACACACTATTATAATTTTACCTCCTGAACTCTGAACTTGCTTTTCCTCCAAGCATTAGGGTCTTTCTGTACAGGCAGCTCTTTGTGCTTGTCCAAAATCAGCTCTCTTCCAAATCTTTTGACATGGAGCACTGCTTTGTGAAGGTCCTTTGTGACGGTCCTTTGTGAAACTGCTGCTTTTTTATCCTGAGCACCATGTACACCCTCAAATCCAAACAGATGCCTTGGGGGACAGCTCCTGCTCTTCAATCAGCTGTTCTATCTCAGGCCCAGGTAACACTGAATCTCTTCCTCAGCCCTCACACTATCAACACATCTGAAGAAAATCAGCACTTGAACCTTGAGTTTTCTTGACCTTCACTGAAATCTTAGCACTGAGGACTTAGAACTGAATGGGCTCAAGAAAAAAAACACTCTTGCCATCTAGCAACCCCTAAAATACCCAACAGGAAATTCTCCTCTTAGATCTTAAATTTTCTAGTCCTGATCTAAATCTGAGCCCGCATCTCAACCTGTAAAATTACTAATTTTAAAGTTTTCCCTGCTAAAGAAACCCCGCTTTAAAATAGGTTAATATTTGAATTCACTCCCAAAGTGCTTTTCCATGGCTTTGTGTTGTGCGCTGAGTGAGCAGGGGAGAGCAGGTGTGTTTTAGCTTTGATAGCTGCAATCAGCTCTCATCTGGAAAGGCAGATTTTGTAATAACTTGATTAGGGAGAAGCATCACTGGCTGTATTTGCTGGTATAATTCTCTTTCTCTCTCTCTACTATGTTTTTTCTTTTTGGCAAGTTTCAGTTTTCACTTGAGAACACCATAAATTTCAGATAAACACAGTGCAGAGCATTTATGACTTGCCATAAACAACACTTAAGGATGTTAGAGCCATATTCTGTTTCCTGTTCGGAATCTGTTTTGTCTCTGGTGCCACAACAATCTGTCTCACTCCTGTGCACAGCAGCACTAATTGCCCTTAATTGAGAAGAGTGGAAGCTAAGACGCTCCAGTGGGTTTCTGCTGGGTTTGGATGATGAGGGAATCCAGGCACTGGAATTATACCTGTCTATTGCTGCTTGGACAGTCACAAACCCTGCTGCATGAGAGACCCCCTCCCTTTATAGGCTGTATTTTGAACCTCACATAATTGTCGACAGTTATCTAAAGGTTTTAATATTCCCTTCCATCTTCCTGACTGCTGAAATGCAATCTCAGTGAATATAATGAGAAGGAAGCAAATTGGTTTCGTTATATGGAACTAGTTTCCCTCCACGTTTCTGCTCACTGTTAAGAAATAGAGGGATAATAAAAATATTTCTGCCAAGGAAAGTTGATCTGAGCAGAGTTTTACACTCTCCATATTTCCCAGGTGGGCATATAAAGGAAGGAAAAGATGGAGTCGTAGATCCAATGGTTTCCACTAACACACATTAAAGCTTGATACAAACACAAGCAATTTCAGCCAAGGATGATTTGTGTGGATACACTCAGGTTATGGTGGTTCTCAGGAGGAATTTCTTCCTGGAAAGGGTGGCCAGGCCTTGGCAGGGGCTGCCCCGGCAGGTGGTGGTGTCCCCATCCCTGGAGGTGTCCAAGCAAGGACTGGATGTGGCACTTAGCGACATGGTGGGAATTCTGATCCTGGACATCTTTCCCGTAATGGTTCTGGGATTCTCCAATGGGGGCAAACTCCAAATGTCCTCAGTGGTCCTTGAAAAATAGATTTCAATAGCAGGACCATTTCTGTTTATAACAGATTTATCCTTTCCCCTTTCCTCTTCTATGTGTTGGCAACTCAACATAGCCACTTCACTCATGGTAATTTGCCAGACAAATTTTATTTTTTATTGCTGAGTCCACCACAGGAGCATTAGCAGCTCTGAAACACTCAGATATTGCCAATCAGATATCGCTATGCTTGTTTTCAATTTTGCAACCTGCTCGGCACTGTGACGATTAGGACAAAAGTTCTGTAGTGTGCCCTTCTCAGCACCGTGATAATGACAGGGTGGGAATGTTCTCAGCAGGATCTGAGTGTGGGATATGCAATGTCTGCTGGAGATGCTATCTGTGATGCCTCAGGAAGCATCAAAAAGCCAAAATACGGTAAAATATGTGTTTATATCAAATTCGAGAATATACCAATACAATATAATATACAAATATAAGAAAAAAACCCAGAAATTAAAGCCAACCGTAATCCAGAATTACTCAACTGTTCCTAGGCAACTCCTCCAATGAGAGCCTGTTTTCTGGTGCCTGCTGCAAGCAGTAATTGGAGAAGTTTTCCAGCTCCAAAGAGGATTCATAAATGAATTCTCGGAACAGAAGGTTATCATCTCATCAGAGGGATGAGCATTTGGACTGTCCTAAGTTACAGTATCAATTCCTCTGGCATTAAATAACCTTTCTCTCCCTGACAGACATTAATGGCCTTTCAGGCAGGGGCTTGGAGTTTTCCCTGCCATTTTCTCTCTGAGAAAACTCTTATATTGTTCCCAGTTGTTACAACTCGGTTGAAATCCTGCTCCAGATAGGGTAAAGACAGATAAATCATTGAGTCAAAGCCCATTAGAGACTCAGGGGGTAGAAAGCCAGTGCTAAAAATAGAGGGTTTTGCTTAATTGTTTGTTTGTATTCCACCCCAGCAAGGGAGGGGAAATTTGCTGTGGAAGGGTTCCTATGTCTGTGTGAGGGAAAAAAACCCCCATAGACTGGGGAGAAAAGTCTTTAGGAATTTGTAAGGGCAAACAATTAATTTATCTCCTAAGCACGGCTCTGGGTGCAATCTGAAATCAAACTGCTGAACCCTTCTGGCAGGTGGAAATGGCATGTAATATATAGCAATAAGGATGGAGTGAACCAGTTGCTTAAAAAAATAATCCAAAAAAAAAAGAGTCCTAAAACACCGTACAGATAGATTTAGTATTTCCTAGGGTATGCTCAAGGAGTATGGAAACATGAACTGAAATTCCTTCATTCCTCAATCTACATTGCAACATGACATATCCTTTATTTAATGATACAGGGGCCAAAGATACCAATATACTGGAGCAGTAAAAAATAAATAAAGCATTTCTCCAAAAAAATTGCAAAGGTGAAAAGCAATGACCAAAAAGAGGTGGGAAAAAAAAAGCTTGAACAGCTTAAAATTCACCTCTGTTGTTCTGACATTTACTATTTGTTTTGGGGGAATTTCAATTAGCAAAGCCTCATTTTAGAAGAAATAAAAGATTATTTACATGGGGCTGGATTGACAGGACACAGGGGAATGGCTTCCCACTGCCAGAGGACAATTAGATGGGATATTGGGAAGAAATAGAATACCCTGTGAGGGTAGGGCGACCCTTGCACAGGGTACCCAGGGAAGATGTGGCTGCCCCTGGATCCCTGGAAGTGTCCAAGGACATGTTGGATGGGACTTGGAGAAACCTGAGCTAGTGGAAGGTGTTCCTGCCCATGGCGGGGGGTAGCACCAAATGGGCTTTAAGGTTCTTTCCAACCCAAACTACTCTGGGATTCTGGGATTCCATGACTCAGCTCCTTAGCACTAGATTGGTGCTGGAGGTGCTCAGCACCCACCTCAGTGGGCTGCAGGGCCCCTTTGCCTGAGGTCAGGAGGATTTTCCCTTTTCCTTTGGAACACCCTGGCGAACACGGAGCCTTTCAGCCCACACCACTCCCCTCTGTGCCAGCACCAAGACATTCCCAGGGCTGGGTTCCCACTCCATGTGCTGCAGCTCCTGCCAGGCTGCTCAGGGAGCCCGGGCAGCTCTGCACAGATCTCCTGGCAATTGCTCCTTTGGGAGCAAGCGGGAGCCTGAGGCTGCACACACAAACCAAGAGCTGCTTTGCCAGGAGCCCCAAGGACAGGCAGTGTCCTGTGGGGCAGACTGTGGCACCCTGCAGTTGGCAGCTGGACAATGAGTATTGCCAAGCTCGGGTCCTCTCAGGCTCCCTGACTCAGGAGATTTTCACCCAGGCAGCAAGAGCTGCATTTGCAAATGCCTTTTAGTGCTGCAGCACCTCTGGGGCTCCTGACACAGGCAGTGGGATCCAGTCTCCTGGCAGGAAAATCACTGTGTGCCTCCCAATGAGTTCCTCAGAACAGCCTGGGAGCTGCTCCCCTGCAGAACAGGCAGCTCTGCAGAACCTCCTTGGCATGGCTGAGAGCACTCCTTCCTGCAGAGATCCTCCAGAATGATCTCTGTGCCAGGGCAGCTCTCTAGGAGGAGAACTGGGCACAAATAAAGGGACTTTTGCATCAAACAAAGGCCTTGTGCCACAAGTGACAGGGACTCGGTGTCCCCACACCCCTCCTGGCCCAGGCAGTGCCTTTCTCCTCTGCCCCAGCCCACACACACCCCACTGCCCCGGGAGCCAAAAGGCTTCAGGATTTCCCCAAATCAACGACTACAGCACAATGAAAACAACAAACACTTCTGATTTATCAATTCAATCAATTTGTTTCAATGAAAGCATTTTATCTGACCTGTTCTGACTTAGCAAAAGCTACAGCTCAACTGTCTAAGGAACATATTCCAGAGGAACATATTCCAGACCAAGTGCCGAACAAGATTATCTATGAGAAACAAAGAGCTTCCTAACATTTTCTTTACAAATGAATGTCTAGTTTAAATATTCAGAGGTATTTACCTTAAACACTTGGGCTTTCCTATGGCACTGCCTAGTCTGAACCCCAATCTGTAGTTTATGACAAACAGGAACAGAAGCCATGAGAAGGTTTTTATCCTGTTATCTTAAATTCCAGTGCAAGCTTTATTAACATCTACTCCTACTTTAATCTACAGAAGTTATTTCTCTAGTTCTACTTCTGCTCCTCCAATTCTGGACACAGCAGCTATGATGGCACCTCAGTCAGGAAGCTCCCAGCCCTCCAGCTGATCGACACTGTCACTGAGCTTGGTGCTGTCTGCAGAACGACTGAGGGTGCCTTGATTGTCTTGTCCAGGCCCTTCATGCAGATGTCCATGCCATGGCCAGGGTTACTCCAGCCAGAATCCTCACTTGCTTTGGGTGTTCCTTTGCCTCATGGGTGTTATGTGGTCGGCAGTGGAGCCATGGTGGGATGGATGGCCTCTATGACTGGAGCCCTGGAATGAGGCGTCTGAGGCTCCGGAACGCCCTGCGCAGAGCCCTGAGCGGCCTCCCCAGGGCGCACGGCCACCACCAGGGGACAGCTGCAGCTGAGGGCAGGCCTTGTGGGGGCTCAAATGACTGCCTGGCCCTCTCCAGAAACTGTTCCTCCCACCAAGTGGTCTCCACGGCAGCCTCCAGTTCCCTGAAATCCCTCCCTGCATCTTCCATTTGGGACAGGCTTTGTTCTTGTGATTTCATGCCTGTGCCCAGAGTTCTGACCCACAGGAGAACTGTTCTAGGTTGTCAGTGGGGGAAAATTCCGTGGTAAACTAAAAGATTCCGCTCCTAAAGAATTGATGGAAGACTATATTCAGATAGTGCAACTGACTGAAAATCACAGGTTTTGTCTCTATCTTGTTTGTAGAAAAGTGAGCACTGGTGGGAGGAAGAGAAGGGTTTTGAAAGTTTCATTTTCTCCCCTCTTTTCTTCTTTTAGTGTGTGTGTTAATAAAATCTATCTGTTTACTTTTAAGTTAGAGCTGTTTTGCCTTTTTCTCCCAAATCCTATCTCCCATAAAGACAAGAGAGTAGACACTCAAACCACTACATAAATTTGGCAAAACAGAATTTGGTGAACGTAAAACCACTACACGAATTAGTGTTTCTGCGTGGTTTTGAACCAAAACCTTTACACTCCAGTTTCGGAGGGTGTAGATGGGTTATTGGGAAGAAATTGTTCTATGTGAGGGTGGCAGTGCCAGGGGATGGGCTTTTATACCCCTTCCAACCCAAAGCATTCTGTGATTCTGGAAAAGAACCCCAAGATGTGATAGTTTTAAATGATATTTAATATGGCCTCTTTTTTTTTTTTTTTTTCGGGGGGGGGTGGGGTGGGGATGGGGGGGTGGTTTTAAAGCAATTTAGTATCACTTTTAAAATGGCCTTTAAAATCACACTTTTGATTCTGTCTGAATTAAAAGTTTTGAACATTTGGGGTTTTTTTCCCCTGGAAACAGATAGATTTTCAGAATTTGTTCAAATTTGAAGGAAAGGTTGTAGCAGCTGCCTGTGTCGCTGGGCTCAGCCAACCCTGGCCCCACGACGACACTGGGGGTTCTTGGCTGCCCAAGAGCAGGGACGTGGTGAAGGCAGGAGATAAAAGGCAGGACTCTTTGGAAACAGGGCTACGGAGTTTATTGGATCATGGGGAT
Organism: Sylvia atricapilla; assembly: GCF_009819655.1. NCBI lineage: Eukaryota > Metazoa > Chordata > Aves > Passeriformes > Sylviidae > Sylvia > Sylvia atricapilla. The sequence continues at coordinate 6,341,674 of NC_089148.1, forward strand.
CCTCACCCCAGGACTCTGTTTCAGAAGAGATCCTGAGAATGTGAGGGGAGCAACTTATAAAGGGGGGGTGGATCTCAGGGATGGGGTACAGCAACAAACCAATAACAGGAAAGTAAGGAGTGATTCTTAACATGACATACAGGTGCAACATCAAATCATAACCAAATGGGGGGTATCGCCTTGATTCTGCCCAATCACTCGATGCCTCTCTTGGAATTTTCTAGACACAAGGAGAGGCTCCAGAGTGACTGACAGGACCAGAGGGTTATGTAACTAATGATTGACACTTAACAAATATCTGACAAACAACTTGGGGATGAACCAAGGGAAAGGAACAGGAGCAGGGTATAAAGAACAAACCATTTTACATTAAACTTTCTGGAAATAACTCATATAACAGAACAAGCAAAGTAAAATCCAAACCATGCATCACCACAAAAGGTAGTTGGAAAACTCACATTGCTCTGTAAGAGAATGCATAGAATAGGATTTTGTATGCTGTATAATGTTCATAAGTACCTGTCATTTTTTATTTCTGAATTAAGAAATAGATTCTCAAAATAGTGAGGGAAAATATTTCATAACATGTGTATCTCGGCTTTTCCAGAGGTCATAAAGCAGGGAAATAGATTTTATAAAAGCAGTTCATGCTGTTGGCTTTTGTTTCAAAAGCAAGTGAGAGATCCCACATGAGAGTTTCTAGTGGTCTATGGCTCAGTCTTGTTTTTATTTGCATTGCCTCTCTAAGACTAATTAAGATGATGTTCCTGCCTTCTCTTGCAAAACAACCTGAAAAAAATGTGGCAAGTTATTAATATTGCTGTCTCAGATGAGGATCCTCCCTGTCCAAGTCAAGCAAAATAAATAGGACAATGTTTAATAAACAGAGATAACGGGGAAGAATTTGTTCCTCCACTCCCTGGTGGACAGGAGTTGTCTCACTCTACACAATGTGGAGGTGTCTGTTGAGATAGGAAGACAAAAAGCCATCTTCTCTTTCCCTTTTTTTTTTTTTTTTTTTTTTTTTCTTTGTTATATTATTTCAGCTAAAATTTTAATTTTCCATATTGGGATATATGTAGGGAGAAAAGAAAACTCCAAATGCCAGAGGTCCAGAAGCATTTAGTCAACTCTCCCTGGAATGCCCAGGGTGGGATTGTTGGGGTGTCTGTGCAGGGCCAGGAATTGGACTCCATGATCCTGGTGGGTCTCCTCCAACTCAGGATATTCCATGATTGTATGGAGGTGTTTCTCTGGTGCTTTTCTGCCACATCAGTGAACTGATGAAATCAAAATGAAATCAAATCTTTGATGCTTTGTCAGCACAAAGTTTGTTTCAGGTAGAAAAAATTTAAGGTAAAAAGAAAACAACCCATAGCAATGAAATACAATATGCTGCATTAAATAAAGTTAATACCTTTAAAGCTCCAGTCAAGCAGAAAAGTCACCACAGACATTGGAGGGAATTACAGGTCAAAGGCGATAATTTCTCTGTTTCCTGACCATGTTGAGGGTCTGAAGCTCATGACTTTTAAAGGCCTTTTCCATGCTTGATGATTCCATGATTCTATGAGTTAGGCATTCTGAAAATTGCCAGAATGGATAACATCGCCAAGGCAAATGAACAACATTTAAACAATTACTTTTCCCAGAAAAATTCTGTTGTCTCCATTTAGAGAACAGGGTGGGTCTCTAGAGGCATTTCCATGTTCTTCTAAGCTATGGGAATAAATGTATAGGACACAAAAGGAAGACTAAAACTGTCAGAAATTAAACATCCCTTTAGGAATAGCTCTGGCTGGAGAATGTGGACACACAGATACCCACCAAGTTCAGTGCAAAGCTGGAAGTTGTTTGTAGTAAACAGGGAAAAAGAAATCCTGATTCTGTCCTTAGGCTCTCCTATTCTTTTCCTAAGAAAAGCAAAAATTCTATAAAGGATAAACTGATTTTCATCCCAACTCATCCCTTCCCATGACTGATTGCTGGATTCAGTGGCAGAGTCCACCAAAGGAGATGTCTAGAGTGAAATAATTGGGATTGGCTTTGACCTCACATGGCTGCTGAACTAACAGGTGTAAAACTGGTGCGAAACTAAAGAGAAGCTGATGCCCCTGCCCTGGTTTGGTTTTACTCTCTTGGCTAGGTTTTCCTTAAAATTCCAGGGATACAACTCCATATTTAGAGAAAGGTGATTTTTTTTCCATCTGTATTAGTTCTGAACTTTGTACCTTGGCCATTTCCCTCTCTGAATTCCATGCTCTATATCTGAGTCACCATGATCTTCCCTGAAAAACGATGCATTGGGTGCTCCACTTCAAATCGAGCTTGAAGTGAAAAACCTCCAGGGATTTTGTTAGAAGGAAAACAACTAAAGCAATGAAAGCACAAAGTTAGAATTGTTTTGCTGTACAATTTTATTTATATTGCTCTAGATACATAATATGGTAATTCTTGTGTGAAACTATAACTTGATTTTTAAACCACAGATCACCCTGTGTCTCAAAGCTCTCAAAAGATAGAATTGTGATTCCATTAACTTGATGTTACCAGTGAATGATTTATCAGAGGGTTAAACTGAATCCAGCTGCATTTCTCTGGCTGAATAAACACTTTGAAGTCACAGTTAAGAAGGATGTTAGTCAGAGATCCCAACACTACAATAATCACAGATCTCCAAACCTGCAGTAATTAGAGAACACACCTAGCCCTGAAAACAAACCCTGTATTTTGAGGAATGACAGTTGAGACAGGGCCTGAACAGAGCTTCTCTGGCACACAAATCAAACACCAAAACCTAAAGTTCACCTACAGTCACAAGTGCATGGGCCACCCTGACCTGCTAAATGAGTGTTTAGGATTGTTAGCATGTGACTGAGGGTTAAGCCAAGATTCTGGTCACAGCTCCAAAGCAGCTCCAACCCAAATAACTTGGCAACTGCTGCCCTAATTTCAAAACTGGCACAGGAGCTCAAGTCCTGCTGAAATTCACTGTTCTGGAAGAGTTACCCTTTGATCAGTAAGTCCTATCAAAATGCAGATATTTCTAAAGGGGATTTCATCTCTTAAAAAAACCAAACCCTCTAATCCTATCTGACAAAGAGCCTTCATAATTTGACAGGGATTGCTAATGATTCCCACTGCAGAGACCCTTTAAATACACTATGGATCTTCTTGGAAGCAAACCATGGAATCACGGGATCATGGAATGTTTTGGGTTGGAAGGGACTTTGAAGATCATCCAGTTCCACCCTGCTGCCATAGACAGGGATGCCACTCACTAGACCTGGTTGCTCCAAGCCCCATCCAATGTTCAGGTAGAAATGGGAGTTCCAGATAAAATCCCTTAAATAATGCTGCTTCTCCATTGTTCCAGGGAGTTCAGTTGAATTTTGACAACCAAATAGTTGGGTTTAGGTTTTTTGTTTGTTTGTGTTGTTTTCGTCGTTGGTTTGTTGGTTTTTTTTAAAATTACATTCTATTTCTTTGTGTAAGGTTAATGATTAAAAAAATTGATATCTCTAAAACTTGAAAATGTTTGGAAGAGAGTATATAACGGTGCCAAGGAAAACCAAGTAGAGCTAGTGCAGTGAAAGAAGGCCTCACACTGGAACCACCAAGCAAGCTTGAGCAGAGAGGAGGAGTTTGCCCCCAAAACTATATCAGAAGGGGGTTGCAATTCAGTTTTTTTTCCTTGATTGTGTTCTATGGTGCATGAGAAGCTTTTTGTAGGTTGTTCACAAATTTTGTCCATTAAGTGCCTGCTACTTTTGTCTTCCCTACTCTCCTACTAGGGATCCATTCAATATCTGAAGGACCTGACAAGAAAGATGAAGAGACACAATTTACAAGGACCTGGAATGACAGAAAAAGGGAGAATGGCTTCCCACTGCCAGAGGGCATGTTTAGATGAGATATTGGGAAGGAATTGTTCCTTGTGAGGATGGTGAGGCTCTGGCACAGGGTGCCCAGAGAAGTTGTGGCTGCCCCTGGATCCCTGGAAGTGTCCAAGACCAGGTTGGACAGGGCTTGGAGCAACCTGGGACAGTGGAAGGTGTCCCTGCCCATGGCAGGGGGTGGCACTGGATAAACTTTAATGTCCTTCAGTCCCAAATGATTCCATAGTTCTGTGATTTCCATGATCATTAAAATTCCAGTTACAGCCTCTTGATTTCTTTGGCCTCTTTCTCGCTTTGCTCACTCACTGCTCACTGCTGGAACATCCTACTTGGTTTGCAAATATAAAGGAAAGTGGACTTAGAAAAGAAGTGTTTTCAGCCACCTCTGCTTCCATCTGCATCTCCACTCCATTAACGGCCTTAAAGTAGTTTTGATGTGGGTGAAAAACTCTGGAAAACAACCCAGCCCCTGTTACCTCAGCCTTGCAGGAGTTTGTGAGTTAAATCTCCACTGCTGCAGATGGCACCATTTCCATGAATGAGTCTCTGCGTGTGCCTGGATGCTTTTCATTGGAAATATTATCTCATGCTCCGTTGGCTCTGCGTTTGCATGTGCTGAAGCCCCGTTTGGTCCTGACTGTTCAGCTTTGTGCGAACTCCTGCAGGGAAAAAATGGTCATGAACCATTTTTCTGCATCTGGTGCCTATAAATCTACCCTTGAGCCAGGAGAAAAATTGTTTTACTCAGGGAGATCTCCTGGTAAGCTCCAAGGAGAGTCTTCTTCTTCATTATAAACACTTTTTTCCCTTTAAAGAAACACTTATTTCTGTGCCTGCCAAAGTCTGGGAAAATTATCTCTGGACTCCAGTTGTTTGGGAGCAAGGATGCACCACAGTGTTACCATGTTGATTCCCATTTTTTCAAAGAACTTCTTTTTCCTAAGTTAATTTCATATGCCAGATGCTTTGAAATGAATTATCTGGCTAAATACCTGAAGTCCTAGAGAATCTTCTGTCTGGGAGAAAGGATAATCACAGAGTCACAGAATGGTTTGTGTTGGACATTAGGACCATCCAGTCCCACTCCCTGCCATGGGCAGGGACACCTTCCACCATCCCAGCCTTCTCCAATCCCTGGCCTTGGACACTTCCAGGGATGAGACAGCCACAGCTTCTCTATGTTCCTGATATTCCTAGTGCTATTTTTCATTCCTAATCGGTGTTTCCTTTTCCATTACGTTGGATGGAGATCCAAATATGGCAAGGAGGACATTCACAGTGTGTCTTATTGCCTCTGCTGTCACTAGGACACACGTAGGTCATGTCATCAGCTGGGACGAAGGTGGTGAGCAGACCACATTTTGAGTGTGGTCCAGTTTTGAGCTTCATTCCTCCTCAGCTGAGTGGAATGCTTTGAACCCAATTCCACTTTTACTTGAAGAATCCCAGCGGACTCAAGGATTTTAATCACACCCAGGGGATATTTGAAAATTTTTAACTGCAGTTTTCTCTCTGAATTATGCTGTAAAAATGAGATCCACCCAAGTTTCTGTTTTACCTTCCTCAGCTGTGTGCTCCTGCTCTGCCTGTTCCATGGTTCAGGGCTGGGTACTTTTCTCTCTTTAGCAGAGCATGGGGCCATGCAAACAGCACCAGCCATCCCTCATGCTGTCAGGCCTTTCACCCCCAGTCAGCCTTGATATTATTTATATTCTGCTTGGTAAATGAAAGTCTTTTTCATCTCTCTTATTCCAAATAGGGTTCTGCGTTTGTCTGGAATGAAGAGTGCAAAATCCCTTTGTTAACACTTTTAGGACAATACTCCCAAAATACCTGTCCAAACCTGGGTGTTGTTCTCAATCCTGGGATAAAAGATTGATTTCCAAATATTCTGTGGAACACAGGGGCATAAGGCAGGGCAAGGAAGGATGTGGGGGGAACCCTGAAGCCCAGGCTCTGACCTGGCTATGCTGGAACACCATCGCCGTGGCACTTGGTGCCATGAGTCACCTCTTCCCAGGTCACCTCTCATCTCTGCCCAGGGGAAGAGCATTTGGGGATTGTATAAAATTTATAGGATGTTTAGGAAAAGGCTAGGATCTTGCTGTATTTTTGTAAAGCATGGAGGATATTTCTGAAGTGATATTCTTGCCTTATTTTTACATTGAAGTGTGGCGCAGTGGGAAGAAAGGGGGAGGAAAAAAAAAAAAAAAAAAAAAAGAGTTCTGTTTGCTTTTGAAGAGCTGAGGGTTTCTCAGATAATGAGCACTTCCAGTCTATTTGCATCTGTGTAGGCAGCCCTGCCAAGGCTCCACAGTCTGCTGCTAGAACCAGGATTACATTTCTCAGCCTGCCAGGCTCTAAATCTGAGAAACACCACCCAGCGCAAGGAGCCAGAGAGAGACAAACAGGACACAGTAAATCCACCAAGCCGGAAAGGATAGGAAAGGGGGAAGTGGATTTGCATGTCGTGAACACAGGGTGCTGTTCCCTGCCCTGTGCTTTGTGACTCAGGGATTGCCCTGCAGATATTTCACAGCCATAAAAGGGAGCACACGGCAATGCCGAGGGGATGGAGATAAATCTGTATCAGAAATCAGGGAGTGCTGAGAGATGGAGCTGAGATAGACCCAAGCATGGAGATATATAATAAAAACCTGACAGAAAGCCTGCTCTGGATATGTACACTGGTGTTAGAACAGCTGACAACGTGAAAACCATTTATTGTTGATAACAGCACGGGGAAATGCAGCTTTTGTCCATGCCAAATTGCTCCTTTTACACAGCAAAACAACCCATGTCAGCCAGTTTGAGACACTTTTGTTTAAAAAATGCCACTTGGAGACAGTGTACACACACACAGACACCAGTCTGGGCATGGGATTGCCCTGCTGATGGAACAGAATTTAAAGGAGGGATATCCAGCATCAATCTCACAAAAGGATGGCACAGCTTTTGGATAGTGGCACTCATAAAACTTACATTTGGTGTGCATTCTGCCAGCTGTTTGACAGAGTGCTGATTCAGAACTGAAATTTTTTAGGAAGGCAATGGAAAGGTCAGGACATGATGCTAAAAATAGTTGTTTGTCCCATCTGGATTTGATCAGTTCCATTCCCTGCCTATATAATCTTTTCTTGATGAATATATTATACAAATCACTCCTCAAACTGCTGTTTGAAAAATCAGACCTTTTGATGCTTTCTGACCTGTGTGACAGCCTCCCTTTTCCATAGAAAATGCAGGAGGAGCAGGGCAGGGATGGGACAGCCACAGCTTCTCTGGCCACACTTGTGTCAGGGCCTCCCCACTCTCACATTAAAGGATTTTGTCCCAGTATCCCATCTAAACCCTCTCCTTATGATTGATGGCATTAATGAAAGCAGGAGAACTGTGGCTTGGGTAGCTGTTCACCCTGTGGGTTCCCCTCACTGCAATGTGTGAGAACAACTTGACCTGGTATTAGCTCTGCTCTCCTCGGTGCCTTGGGAAGGCTGACCTGGGACAGGGACTGGACAGAGCTAGAGGATAAAGTAGGGATTTAATGAAAGGCCTTTTAAGGATACACTTTGGGCAGGACAAGAGCCTGGCCAGGGCTACACCCAGGGTGGACCCAAAATGGTCACAAAATGGACAACCTTTCATGAGGTCTCACATTTTTATAAGTTTTGGTCCATTTGCATATTGGGGTTTAATTGTCCAATTACAGCTTCAGGTTGTGAAGTCCCATCCTTGTTTCTCTCTTCAGCCCACCATTGTTTGTGCTTTTGGGCCTGAAAATTGTACTCGTCCTTGGTCTCTAGCTGGGAAAGGATTTGTTTTGTCTCCCTACACTGTGAAAAGAGCTGAGTGACACTGAATGTGAGGCTCAGAACCCCTGGGCAGCACAGAATCTGAAAATCATTGAAGTTAATACTTAGGGCACCATTCTGAGATACCAACTCCCCTCTGCTGGCTGGGCCTGCAGCAGCTGATGGTCTGTTAGAGAAGTTGATTATGAGTTTACACTTCTTTTTTGGAGAAACAACATTTACATATTTGTTTTATTTGCTCATTTTAGACCCCACTGTTTATTTGCTTACCTAAAACAAATACAAAAGGCAACTTTCTGGCTGACTTTCCTCCATGTCGGGTCCCACACATTCCACAAAGTTTGGTGTCACAGAGAGAAATGACAGAGCATTTTGTATGTGGTTGTCTTACTGGGGACAGGTTGGGAGGCTCAGAGATAAGAACAGCAGCTTCCAGTTATCAAGTGAACTTGGGCTATGATGCAAATAATGGTTACTGCCATTATCTTTGAAGGCAGGCGTTTAGTGTCCCTGTGAGGAAAAAATAGGATCTCTCTAATACTTCTAAAAAACCTTGTTTTTCCACATTGCAGTAACTCAGCAGACAATTATATGACTGAGCTGAAATATGAAGGGGAAAGAAAACATTTCTATAAATGACAGAAAGGATTAATATAATTCATCTCCTATTTATTAGTGGTCGTCTGTTGTCACGAAGTGCTAAAAAGTACACATCAATGGAAACAAATTATAAATTATCTCAGCAATGTTCTGTCAGGTGAACCTGATAGGGAAACTCTGAAATAAATCACCTGGCATGTTTATAAAGCAAGCAAACAACCAAGAAAATCTCAGTGGAGGCAGCTTGCAGGTGTTTTATTGCCCTGATAAATGTGGGACAGGCCTGAGGAACAGCGCTGAGGCAGGTCAGGGGCTGAGCTTTCCCTGGACTTGACACCAGAGCTGAGAAAAGAGGGCAGCACATCCATCACAGCCAGGAGGATCGAGCTGGATATGTTCAGCTGCAGGTGGAGAAAACTGAAGGTAGGAAAAAAAACCACAACAAAGAAAGTCCCCAAACTGACATCCACAATGCCCACAAACTTGGAAACGTTAATGGTGAGCTTTGGGAATGTTATCCTCACTGGATATTTCCAGAGAGACCCATTCCTGAGGACTTGAGGAGACCTTCTCCAACCTTTCTGAATCTATGGGATAGTGGCCCAGCCCTGGTGGGTTGTCAGTCACCACCTGTCCAGAGGGGACACCAGGACATGGCTGGAGCCTGGACATATCTGTCCCCGATCAGGCTTTTCACTGTCTGGCTCTGGGGATCCCTGACCAGTGCCTGGGACAGGAGAAGACCCCTTGGATACCTCTTGGTCACAGACACCAATTTACCAGCAGGGCTCTGCAAAGGACAGTCTTGGGAGCTGCTATCGCAGGAAACCTCATGAGGAATCCTAAGGCTCTGTTTGGGGAAGTTCTCATTTTACAGCTCTGTCATTAAGGGAAAAGCTTGGCTCTTTCTGTACTTATCTCAGGGCTGTTGTGTCATTTCCTACCATCTTCATCCTAATCAATAATTTGGGAATGTGACATTATGTCCAATACTTCACTGAAGTCAAGATAATTTACCTCATTTCCTAAATCTGAGTTGAAATAAATCAGAAAGGTGCAGTATCCAATAATTTATCATAAGTATTTTACTTGACCAACACTAGGAATTGTTTCAGTGATGCTTGAATAGGGAGAGGTTCAACACACATGTCCTCTTTAAGTCTAATAATTTTCTTTCTTGTCCATTACTCTGAATAGTTTTCCTTTGGAATTACCCATTTTGTTTATCTCTCATCTTGATTCACTTAGACCATTTTTTTTTGTGTGTTTTGACCAAGATGTGCAGCTCCAGCTGGAGTGATAAAAATAACCAAGGCATTTCAGGTCAGGATTGAAGTGTTTTAAAGGCGTTTGCAGACACTGCCACGATACCTACTCATATGGGCCAGGACTGAGCATGAAAGTTAGACTTCCAACTCTCCTTCCCAAATTGGAATGATCATTTTTTCAACATCTTGGGGCTGTGTACTCTAAATTAAACAAATCCCAGATTGAAAATGTTAGAAATTAGATGGTGAAAGAAAAAGAAAATCCCAGAAGTTTCCAAACTCTGTGCCACTGTACAGAAGCATCAGGATTTTTTTTTTTTTCCAGAATGGCTCTAATTTTGTCAAAACTCATTTTTCCTTTGGTTGCCTGGTTTCAATTTAATGATTTGTGATGAGTTTCAACAGTAAAAAAAGAAGTGACAGGGCTTTGCTGCAACTCCCACACATTAAATTATTTGTAAGGCAATCCAGTGGCTGCCCCCAAGAAAATTTTAAAAATCACAAAGCAGTCATCATTTCAACAGCTTATTTAGGGAGCTACACCATCAGAAATCATGTGTGACCCGCAGGGAGGAATTATTCCAAGTCCTCTGAGAGTTGTTCCATTGCTGAGGACTCTGGAGCGGCAAATCCCCAAAGTATTTCCAAAGTAAAGTGCAGATTTGACTGCCCTTTGCAGTTGTTGGTGCTCTTATTGGCTTTAAATCTCAGGCGAGGACTAGTGATTGAAAAGTGTTTCCTCAAATTGCAGCTAGAACCTGAAGAGATCCTTAGAAAACCATTTAGGGAAAAAAGAAACAACTCAAAGTTTTCTCCCCGATTTTAGTTCACCAATTTTGACTCCATTAGAGTGTCACTATGTTCTTACTGTAACTAAGGCAGGAACAGATTTAAAGTTTTTCTTCATTTTCAGGATATCTCTAAACAATTCCCAGTGCAGAAAGGGAATTACTGAGAAGGGAAATTCGGGTGCCTTTTTGATTTTTGACAGCATCCTTAGCTCTGCGTCTGACATTATCAAAGGTGGGAGCCTATGAAGGCGAGAAATTGCTTTAAATGTCACATGTGATTGACAAAGCCAAACCTCCAGCTGGCTGTAGCTCCATGTCAGCCCCATGACAGGCGGAGGTCCTGGATGTTAACCCTGCTGAGGAGAGGCTGTACCAGGATTGTGCCATTCCTTTATCATCCAGGCAGATTTTAGCTCTAAACATGCAAACATACAAAGTATAAATGCATTTTTATTTAATATCTGCATTAATGACACAGATGAGGGAGGGTGCCCTCAGCTTTGCAGAGGTGACACCGAGCCAAGAGTGCAGTGACACTCCTGAAAGACAGGATGACAGCCAGAGGGACCTGGACAAGCTCCAGAAGTGGCCCATGGGAATCCCAGGAGGTTTAACAAAACCTGGTCAGGGCCACCCCCAGGATCAATCCCTGGGGAGGAGCAGAGGGAGCAGCCCTGGGAGGAGGATTTGGAGCTGCTGTGGGTGAGAGCTGGAGCTGCCCCAGCCCAGAGCCCCCTGTGCCCAGGGCTGAGCTCCAGTGCAGGCAGCAGGAAAGGGATTGGGATTCTGCCCCTCTGCCCCTGGGCTCAGGTGAGAGCCACCTGCAGAGCTGCCCCAGCCCTGGGCCAGCACAGGGGGGACCTGGAGCTGCTGGAGAGAGTCCAGGGGAGGCTCCAGGATGAGCAGAGGGATGGAGCAGCTCTGCTGGGAGGAAAGGCTGGGAGAGCTGGGATTGTTCACCTGGAGAGGAGAAGCTTTGGGATAACCTCATTGTGGCCTTGCAGTGTGTGAAGAGGCTGACAAAAAATACAGAGAGACTGTTTGCAAGGGATGGAATGACAGGACAAAGGAGTATTGTTTCCTGGAGAGCTGGGTTAGATGGGATATTGAGAAGAAATCCTTTTGTGTGAGGGTGGGGAGGCCGTGGTGTGGGGTACCTGAAGAAGCTGTGGCCGCCCCTGGATCCCTGGAAGTGTCCAGGGCCAGGTTGGATGGGGCTTGGAGCAACCTGGGCTAGTGGATGGTGTCCCTGCCCATGGCAGGGGTGGCACCAGATGGGCTTTAAGGTCCCTTCCAACCCAAACCATTCCATGATTCCATGATTCTGTGCCACATACAGCAGCAATATGAAGACTAGAGATTTAGGCTGCCCCAGCATTCCGGCAGAACAAAGACTGATTTAAAAGCTCCCTCAGTGTATTTTCAGGCATTATGGTATTTGCTCTTTGAGCTAGAAGACAGGTACAACTGCTCTTTAGCAGCTTAAACTAGAGACTTGTAAAAAGCTAAGGAACTTCTTTAATCTCATCCAGAAAAAACATTTTCTGTGCAGTTCCCTCTATACTTCACTAGTATTAGCACTACTTCTCTGGTGGTACCACGTAGATTTTACCAACCCACAATACGAGGTACCTAACTAAGAGGTTTTAAAACTGCTGTAGAAACAGTGTAGTTGCTATGAGATGAAAAAGAGAAACAATTTGCCCTGAGTCAAAGTAAGAGTCCCTGGATGAGGTAGAATTTGTTTCTATAGATGTTGATCTATGTAGATGTTGATCTATCTAGGGCTTCTCAGTTTTCCTGTCTTTTTTACAGTTCCCATTGTGCACCTTGCATTAAAATGAAATACAGAGATTTAGAATCCCAGGATAATGAAGTTTGGAAAAATGTCCAGCATCACGAAGTCCAAGCTGTGCCTGATCCCCACTTTGTCACCAGTCCAGAGCACTGAATGCCGCATCCAGGCCTTCCTTGGATTCTTCCAAGGACTCCAACACCTCCCTGGGCAGCCCCTGCCAAGGCCCGACCACCCTTTCCATGGAGAAATTCCTCCTGCTGTCCAACCTGAGGTTCTCCTGGCACAACTTGAGGGCATTTCCTCTCATCCTGTACCTTTTTCCCTGGCCTGACCTGCCCACCTCCACACTGCTGTCAGGTTATAAATCTGGAAATTAGGGAGGTGAGGTGGAATAGTGTCCTAGTGGAGCCCATCTATTTCGAAACATCTCTGACAGCTGAGAAAGTGCCTGCTGACAATTACATTCCACTCTCCTCTGAAAGCAGAAATCTGCTGCTCATGGGCTCCTCGCTGCTCATCCTCATGCCATTAGCAAGATGCGTCCTCCTCCTTGCTGGATTTTCCTACAGACAGCTCCCAACTCCACCAACTGGGCTGCAGTTAAATTCTATATCAAATGGCTCCCAGCTCCTTCTCTTCCAGGCAAGTGCCTTTTTCTCCGCATCCCAGTTGAACAGGAAAATTGGAAAATATTTTAAGCAAGTGTTGTTAATAGAGCCCTATTTGGCACTTACATCCTATATTAACATATCAAACACAGTTTAACATTCAAAATCTCTCCTGTCTGGCAGCCAGGAAATTATGCCATAATGTTAATGTACATGGCCTTATTAAATTTTGCCTCTATAATAGGGAGTCTGTTATAAGGCAAACGGAAGAGCAATATATCACAGATATTGCAACACACACCAGCACTGCAAAGATAAAATTTCAAATATGTACTTATGCAGCTGCTATCTGAGTATCTTTATTTTGGATATCTTTATTAAATAACTTCATTTTTTCCTGAAAATAAACCAAGAACTCAATAAGCCACTACAGACAGTGCAGACACCTGGGGAAAGGGGATGGCAGGGGAAAAATAGTGAGGGATGAATGCTATGGGCACATAAAACAGTGTAAAATCACGTGAAATTGGGGCGATCCTGCCTCCCTTCTCCTTCCACCACCTCTTCCCACAGCTGTCCCACACTTGGGGCAGTAAAGCAGATCAGTTAACTAACCTGATTGGAATTTAACTCTGGATGGAAAAATACTTTTTGCCAAATCATGGAACACCTCTGCATGGTTATCTCAACAATCCCAAAGAAATAAGTGGCAGAGACAAGGGAGTGGTGTGCGGGGGAAGAGGGAGATAAATCCTTCAGCAGAAACTGGTTGTGAATGAAACTCACAGTAAGGAAATGCAGTCAGTTGTAAAAAAATCCTCAACAAAATTAAAACTTGAAATTCAAGTTTTGCCATTTTAAGTAATTTAAAACAAATGACTACTACATTTCCTAAAATTTATGTTTCAATTTTATTTTTAATTTCCAAGCAGCTTGTTTATTTATTGACTGATGTTGAATTGAGACTGTCCTTACAAACCCAACTCAGAGCAGCTTCACTGCATTCCGACTCCTGCATTTCCCAGAGCCCCTGATGGGATGCAAACATTGGGAATTAGCATCCCAGCTGCCCGTGCTTTCTGCAGGATAATATTTCTCTGGAATCACAACATCTGGGAGCTGTGGAGTCGTGTTGCTCCTTCTGCTGGCAGTGCTGCCAGGAAGCTGCATGGTTTGGGAGTGGAATTCACCAGGAATTCATTGCAAGGAACTTATACATAATTCTCTGTATAAAAACGTCTATTCCCTAAGACTTCCACAGCAATCTGAGCAAGGAGAGCCCAGCCATTCTGGAAGAAAGGGAGGTAAATAAATGGTTAGGACATCTGAACAAAACTGAGAAATCTCTGACTAACTTTCACAACTGAAGCTCAATTTTCATACTCTTAGGAAATGGGAAAAGGAGATCCGGAGCATCTAGGAAGGAAACTGCACCCACATTCCTGGGTCTTGCCAGCCTCCCACATCCATTGCCTGGCTGTTCAGTTTACCTCCAGAACACACTGATTTTGGCATCATTTAAAAATATGCCTGGATAAATGAAACCTTGCTGATGAACCTCCTACTCCTGGACTTCTTGGGCTGCTCCCAGGACCCACAAAAGTCAACAGAATTAAAGCTGAAGTCACTGGAGCTTTGGATCTTTCTGCTGTGGCTAATTAATCTTGTTCATTAGTTACTCCCCAGCTCCCCTTCCCTCTTCCTCATCACTCCGTGCTGGTGCACATTATTCTTGTCTTTTAAACATTAATTGTTGCTGTGCTGGCCCTTCCTGGAATGCATTAAAATAAATCCCTCCAGATATCCACCTTCCTCCTTTTGCCAGTGCCAGGGAGGCTGGGGAGCCAGGATGTGGCAGGTGCAATACAGGCCAATTAAAAAGCAAATTTGTGCTAACTGATGGGTAATCTGCACTGGGAACCACCAGTGACATTAGGGAATGCCTGGGGAAAATTTTCATTAAGGAAATTCCTCCACTGCTGGCACGGCTCTGACACCTCCACATGTTGTGGCTGCTGCAAGGTGAGTTTCCTACACTCTCGCCCTTGGAATTGTTTCCTGTTCTCACAGAATCTTGTACAAAAACACTGACCACAGAACAAAGAAAGTCAGGGGTGAAGTGAGTTAAACCAGCCAGTAGTCTGCTTTATATTTACCTAATTTTTGTAGCTATAAAAAGTAAAAAAAACCCAACCCAAACCAAAACAGCAACAACAAAAACAACCCCAACAGCAAACCCACAGCTCTTTTAAATTTCTACTTATTTAACAGATAATATTGTTTTATGTATGTTTAAATATATATGTATAGATTTATATATGAGAATGAAATTCATTAAATGGCAAAACATTAAATGGCACCAGCTGAGCTTGTGACCTGCCCAATTGCACAGCTGAATCCATGGTCTGGCACATTATTATATTCAAAAATTTCCATATCTTTTATTGGTATAGATGATATATCACATATAATGTGTGTGATGTGATTTTTAAAGGTTCTATATCAATACAGAACAGAGGATAAATAGTGCAAGTAGCTCTTTTCTCTCTCCACAATCCAACACTGGAAACGTTAGCCCAGATTTGCACCACA
The DNA here is from genome assembly GCF_009819655.1 of Sylvia atricapilla. Classification (NCBI taxonomy): domain Eukaryota; kingdom Metazoa; phylum Chordata; class Aves; order Passeriformes; family Sylviidae; genus Sylvia; species Sylvia atricapilla. The sequence goes on from NC_089148.1 coordinate 6,357,042, forward strand.
CAAAAGTAGAATGAGATGGAATTGTGTGAGCCAAAATCCTCACTGAGTGGCAATTTCCACTTACCACTTGCAAATATTGATCCAAGATTAAATTGCTTTTACCCTTTCATTGTGTGGAAATCTTCAGAAGACATTTGCTCTGTTTTGTTACTTTGAGAGAGCATAAAACCATAAAATCTTGAAATGAAGACTTCCAAAGCTCAGAGTCTGTTTGAAAATGGTCAAGTCTGAGACCGAGCAGTGCTTAGAGGAAATGTCCTGTACCATGACCTGGCTGATGATCCTGGAGATATTCTCTTTCTTGGAAGGGAGAAATGCTGTGGCCTAAGGTTCTCTGCACTTTGGCAAGCAAAAGGATGAGGATTAAATGTGTTTATGCCTGTTCAGGTATTTGTAATCCCTCAGTAGGCAGAATGAATCCTTCCCTGTGGTTTCTTTAGCAGGTGTGTCACAATCCTTCTGGAGCACACCTCTCAGCAATTCCAGCATTCCTTGGCTCTGTGTAGGGACAATCCTGGAGAGACAAAATCACTGGGGAGAGCCTGGCACTGGAGGTTTTGTAGGAACTGTGCAGAAGGTTACAAAAAAGCCCAAGAAAAGCCAACCTCTCCCTGTGGGGATCAGAGGGATTCCCCAAATTCTTGTTTAGGTGATCTTTCAACCAGTCAGGACTGACATTTCCAAAGGCAGAATTCCCAACACTGCTCATTTCCTCCCTATTGCCTGGGCTGCAGGAGACAAACCCAACAGACTTTGGTGCCCAGGGAATCTCCTTTTTGGATGGCTGCTGCCAAATGCCAAGGGTCACTCAGGTCACCAGTGCCCTGGTCAGGGCAGTGGGGCAAACCCAGGCCTTTTTCCCTGGAGTCTCACCCCAGTCCCACTGCCCTCAAATCTGAGCAGAACTTTTAGTCCATCCAGCTTCCATTCTTGGACCATCAATCCCTTTCTCAGCTGCCCACTCTCTCCTGATGGAGGTTTCCCGGTTGAAAGAAGCTCAGCTCTAATGAAATAACACCCTCTAGAACTGAGGCTGTCCCCACAAAAAAAAAAAAAAAAAAACAAAAAACCAAAAACAAACCCAAACCCAAATCAAATAGAATAATGGAATGCTGGAATGGTGTAGGATGGAAAGGAACCTTAAAGTTCACCCCATCACCCCATCACCCCATTCTATCCCCTGCTCTGGGCAAGGACACCTTTCACTAGCACAGTTTGCTCCAATCTGATCTGGAACAGTTTTAGGAGCAGCCACAGCTTCTCCAGGCAGCAAGGGCCTCACCCCCCTCACAGCAAAAATATCTGTTAAATAGCTGTAAAATATTAGGCATTAACACATTTCTAAATTACTCTGTATTTTTCTACGTGGATATAATTAATGAGTGCTTGTTTTCTGAATGCTGCTGATCATCTAGCAAACCCAGGGGCTCAGTTTATAAAAACGAAATCCAATATCCCAAATGCTCAGGTAAAGGATTCTAGAGATGTCCAGGTCATGTAGGAAAGCATTCAGTGTATGTTCATGTGGTTGTAACATCAATATATAATATTACATCTATATGCGGGGCTAGATTTTATGCTGGATTTAAGGGGTTATGCTAAAAAGCCCAAATTTGAGCCAAAGATTGGTGATGTTTGTTTTGACACACTCTGCCTGCATAAGAAGCAGCCTGTGTTTGTTTTAAAGATGCGTTTTCCATAATAACTTTCACCAGAGACAGGGAATGAAAAGCCAAAGAATGTTGCTCTTGTATTTATTTTACTGCTTCTCCTAATTTTAGTGGTGTCTTTTATTAAAGAGAGATTTTGAGACAAAACAGCATCTCAACTGCTAAAATCAGCTTCACTCCAAACATCTAAATCCTAGTTTCAAACTAAACCTGAAAAAACCCAACACAACTGCTGCAGTTTTTAAGCAAAACCAATGTACTGAGTGCCAGGATCTGATCTCTTTGTGTGTAAATTATCACACTCCATCATTTTCCTCTTATTGCTCGGTTCCTGAGGCTGGGGCAGCTCAGTATTTCTTCCCTATTGGAGCTGGAAGGCAAGAGGAAATAAATAACATCTTTTACAATCCCACGCTGTCGATACAGATGCCAGATTAATAGCTCTGGAGAATGATGAGCTCTGATACAATCGAGGGGGGAAAAATTGTGTCTGCAGGAAAAAATAATAGGAACAAAGTGCATTATCTGCCTTGCTTCAGAATTTCTCAACTCATTGGCTGGAGAGATAGACCTGGGAACAGGATGGCAGGGGAGCCATCATTTGCATAACTTGACATAAACTTTGACAGCGTTTAGCACTTATTTTCTCTTTTCTGTGCTTTTAAAATGCACATAGAAATGATGGTTTCTGTCAGGCGGGTTTGGTTTTGATGCGTCTGTGGGGATAATGGTAGTGCTTCTAAAGAAATAACTTTAAATCAGAACGGAAATCCTGGAAAGAGTTTTCTTGGAAAATCATGGGAAAGATCAACAGGTTTTTGTTTTCTTGCTTCTGTCTCTTTGAATGACCCTTTCAGGAGACGGATCATGCTTTTTGATTTTTGCGTTATAGAATAATGCTTGAGATTTTGAGTTCTTGAAGCATACTTTTTGATTTTTGAGTTCTTGAACCATGCTTTTTGAGTTCTTGAATAATGATTTTCCCTTCTTTTAAATCTTGAGGAGGAGGATGCTTCTCAGACTATCCCAGAGCATCTCATAACATGGTGTCACTTGGTGGTTCCTTGTTTTACTGGCCAGGCTGCTTCTTTAGTGTCTGTCTGTCCTTTGTGAATAACAGCACTAAATACCTGGAATAAAACTTTGGCATCAAAAAAGAAAAAATCAAATGAAATATCCGTCTTTTACAAGGAGGAGAAGAAAGCAGCAAAGGATTTAAATTGAAGTCTGACAAACTAAGCTATTATACACTGTTAAAAAAAAACCCTTCTGGCTGAAAACCTCAATGATAGGTAATTATATTTCTAAATGAGGCAATCATTGTTAACCTATGAAGAATATAATTAATTTTATAACATTCTGTAGTGTTGTAGTCAATACAGATAATAGACTTTTTGACATATTAGCTGTCCAAACACATCCAAGTCATTTAAAGAATCTCATTGTACATTCTCTTAAACTGAAGTCAACAGTAATAAAGCCCTTTTCTGTCACTTAGATAAACTCAGACAGGGGCTGAAGTGAATGATTGAATTTAAAGAAATGGGTGCAGCTCCACAGACATTCCACCAGTTTCCAGCTTTATTTCAGAAGTCTTTTGGTTTGCAAACAAGGCACACTTTAGTTTGCAGTGGGCTAGATTTGTCTGCTATATAATCACACTGATTCAAGCTAAAGATTTATAGGAGAGGGAAAAAAAGGATCTAAGCAAACCAAAAATCCAAGAAACAATTATTCTTTCAGATTAGGGACCATCAGAGTCACTGTTGTGGATCTTATCAGGGACAACAGAGAATCCAACAGAGGAAAATTCATGAGGTGAATTGCAAATGTTAAAAAAAATTTCAAGGTAGGATTTACTCTTTAGACCTCAGTGAGCAAAGCTCTGAGATCCTGAAACAAAAGCTTTGTCATGTAAAAATACTCTTCTGATTGTAAGAAAAGATTGATTCTGGTTCCAAGATCAGTCCATGGCTACAGTCTCTGAAGAATATAGAGAGGATCACAGCTCAGACAAGAGGCCAGCAGTTCACATCTTTAGAGCAAAGCCGAGGTCTACAGAGAGACAGGTTTTTTTCTGTTTCTTGTGCAAACAGAACTCTTTGGAAGCAATAAATGCTTGGAGAGAGACCAAAGAGGAGCAGATTGTGCTGTGTCCCAGTCCCCACTCCACAGCTCACCCTTCCAAGAGGATCACTCCCTCTATTTTTAACACCACTGAAAAGCAGGACTGCCCCACACCTGAGTGTTTTAGGGTGGACAAAAAGCTCAAGGACGAAAAGCAAGTGTCAGTGTGGCACACAGCTGCTCAGGAGAGGAGTTTGGACCTGCAAAATAATGGTTGAGTTGCCCTATGCAGGGCCAGGAGTTGGACTTTGAAGATCCCTGTGACCCCTCTGGTAGGGGGGCACCTCTGGGTGTTTCCTTGTTTACACAAGACCACTGGAGAGGGTGGGCTGGGGTATTGGCTCTGTGTGGGAGCACAGATGTGACATCAGGGCAGAACCAGGGGTAGAGAGACCCAAAATGCTCACATTGTTGGTTCCCAGAGAGGCTTTTTGGTGCCAGGAAAAATGCATTCAACAGCAACCCCTGATGACAAGGTGTGTCCACAGGATTTTACCAACCTGTGCTGTGCTGAAAGCAGAAGATAAATACCATAGGATCAAGGAATATCCTGAGCTGGAAGAGACCCACCAGGATCATGGAGTCCAACCCCTGTCCCTGCACAGACACCCAAACAATCCCACCCTGTGCATCCCTGGGAGCATTGTCCAAACTCTCCTGGATCTCTGGTAGCTTTGGGGCTGTGCCCATTCCCTGGGGAGCCTGGGCAGAGCCAGCACCCTCTGGGGGAAGAACCTTTCCCTGAGATCCAACCTGACCCTCCTCTGGCAAAATTCAAATGTTCCCTGGGTCCTGTCTCTGGTCACAGAGAAAAAAAAAAGTGGAAAGAAACAAGGAGTTTATGTTTTCTTTCCTTTCTGCACTCCCTAAAGTTAATTTAGGCCCTGAGCGCCCTGATCTAGTAGAAGGTGTCCCTGCATACGGCAGAGATTTGGAACAAGGTGAGATGTAATGTCCATTCCAATGCAAACCATTCCATGATTGTATGAATTTGTGCGGGTTCAGTATTCAAAATGTCCACAGGAAAGTTTTGTGAGAAGGCAGAGAAAATAATTGTGGCAAAGAAGTTTTCTGCCAATCACACACTACTATTTCCTGTGGATTAAAATGGCAGATTGACATAAATCAATCAAATAGTCATTGCGTGCTTATAACTTGTGGACAGGAACAGAAACCACGACTTTTTTTGGTGATTTGTTTTTCTCCTACTGCAATGACAGTAATTGGCAGGACATTGAAGGACAATGAACAGTTTCGTGCAATATTTTGACTCAGCAGTGCTGTATTCTCCTAAGGAAGTCAGATACCCCCAGAGCACACACCTCTTTTGGAATTCAGAGCAGGGATCAATGTTATTGCTGCTGCCCTTCACACTGTATGTCCATCCTGACTGATGTCAGGGGTAAAACGTAAGGTGCTTTCCAAGCTGATGGGAAAAATAGTGTGGAAATGGCTCTGCATCCAATTACCAGTGTGAGGGGAGACTGTGAATGCAGAAAAGAGTGCAGGTCTCTCTGCCACTGCACAGCTCATTTCTGGAAACAGGACTCATTTGCAGAAATGATACAATTATTTTACCTCCTTATTGCAAAGAATATTTTAGTCACAACAGGAACGATGTGAACTTCAAACATGTGCACATTCCTTGTGAGCAGGCCTTGAGAAATACTGCAATTACAGACTGTATTACAGTCATTGGTATTACAGTGAAATAAAGCTTAATTTATTTAGTTATTTCATCCTTAGCTAAACTGTATTTTAAAAAGAATTGTGATTTTATATTCATAGCAACTATCCTTATCATGGAAAAGTCTTAGAAATGGACAGGAACCATGCCTGAATCCCCTATAACCCTTCTGCTCTGCTTCTTTCCTTCAGGGGGAGAGGAAAGAAGGGAAAAATGAAATAACAAAAACCTTACTGCATGCTAAATGCAAGCAAAAATTTACAAATGGAATGACCTGGGCAGGGAACAATGAGAGGGAGAAGGTTTTCAGAGCAGTGTGGGCTTGTAACCATTAGTTACAACAGCATCTGAAAAGCCTGGTGACACAGTTATACTTAAAATTAAAATGTTAAGCATAGAGTTTTTTTTTCTTTTTGCCTTTAGCAGTTTATCTGTGTCAGCTCCAGTCCAGGCTGGACTGGACCCAGGAACTTCATCTTTGTTTTCCTGTGCAGCCCCAGTGGGGTCCAACACCACCGGTGGATTCCAGGTCCCTGGTTATCCTCCTTCCATTATTAACAATTTTTTCCCTTCACTGACCCCTTCCAGCTCTTCTCTCACTTAAAGGGGACCACTTGTGCCAGATACCCCTTCATCTGGATGGTCCCTCCACCAGCTTTTCCTTCTCCTTCCATGTAAATGCTTTCCTCCTTCATTTAAAACCTTCACTTTGCCTTTTAATTGTACAAGTTCTGAGTGGAACAACGGAATGCAATTTAATAAAGCAAACAGATTAATAGAGAGAAAAAACAAGAGACATTAAATAATAGTCTCAGCAATTAGACAAGGAAAGGAATTAAATCACTTAATTTGAGGGCTTTAGCATTATTCACTGTAGAACTTAATTTGAATTAATATGCAGTATACACACATTAATAAATGTCATATATGGGTGGCTCTTTAGCGAGGAATATTGCAAGTAATAGCAAAAAGGATTAATCCTTATATTCTCAGTAAAAGTGCTTATTTAAGGTCTGGCAAACTACCGTTCTAATGAGGAAGTTATAATGTAGAAATAGAGTGCTGTGAATGAGACAAGGTTCAGCTGTTGGAAGAGCTCTTAGGTTCAAAGTGAAATAAATGTGGTTGTTTATTGGTTTTTTGCTGCTATTTCCCTGTCATCTGGGCCAGCCTTCTGGTGCAATGGCTGTTCTGAGCACGGGAGTGTAACTGGAACTATGGGGAATGTCAGGCTTTTCCACAAGCTGTTCTACTCACTTCAGTGCTGCATTTTTCAAGGGTTAGGCTGGCTGGGGCTGTGGAAATTGCAAGGTCATTGTGTTGTATTTCTCCTGCTTTATGGAAAAAAAGAAAAGTTTTTTTACTGTTTGGCTGAGTTTCAGAAGTTCTGAGGCAAATGGTCAGGGTTTATGAGAAAAGTGGATGTGGGCCATAGCAAAAAAAAAGTAGAATTTTCTCTGTTGGCTGGAGCCAAGAGGCTTGTTTAATAACAAATATTTATGTATTTACCTGATCATTTTTAAGCAGCTTCTGGAGGCAGATCCTGAAGTTGCCCAATTAAACTGTATTTTTTTGAAAAATGAATCTAGCAATCAATCCCTCTAACAAGGACTGTGATTGTAAATCATGCACTGCACCACCCAAAGGAATGTCCATTGTCTCTCTCTTTTCCCAAGGAAAGGAAAGACAGATACCATGAAACTGTTGGGGCTGGAAGTGTCCCTCAGATTCCACATTCTGATCTTGGGTCACTTCCTAAGTCAGTGAAAGAATTTGGGACTCAGTGTTTGCAATCTCTCTTTATTGCTGAAGAATCTGTGAAGTTACCTAATGATTTGTTTTATAATTTCACTTTTTTGGTTAAACTCTGTTGCTCTTTGTGCACTGCAGGGGGATTTTTTTTTTAATGTTCTGTTGGATACTCCCACAGAAAACACCAGTGACAGCAAAGAACCAAACCCAGAAACTGAATATTGCTCATTCATTAAAACCCCAACATGATTTACTGACCTTGTTGCAACAGCATTTTCACAACTTAGCATTTTATTTCTACAAGTGTTTAGTCACTGAAGTAAACATTCCAGCTTTTTAATAGCATTTTCCCAGTAAATATATTTAATTGATATTCCACAGCATAAAAAGGGACTTCACACTGGCATAATTTAAACCACTGCACATAAATATCAATATTTTTTCCTTGAAATTCCAGTAATTATATACTTGCTGCTCTTCTAATTGGATATGAGTGTCATCACCTACCACAGAGGGCAACTGATTGCAGGAATAGCTTCAGTGTTCTGTCTGGATAAAACCCTTTAATGACAAAACCTCCATGAGCACAGGAAAGCCAGAGTGAGCAGAACTCTTATGCTTTTAACAGCTTGTCAGATTTTATTAGACTTTATGAGATTCTGTATTTGCTTTTTATCTTTAAACCACTGAGTTCGTATGAGGACTGACATGTTTTGTAACAAAACAAGTAACTTGCAGTGCTGTGGTGAAAAAGAGGGAAAACTGCAAATGTCTTCATGTGAAATCAGTCATTATAGAGAGAATTTTAAAGGGAGCTAATGGGATGTGTATTTCCACAAGTACCTGGTTTTTCTCTCTTTCCAGGCTTTGGCAGTGGACCAAGGAATTGTCGTTCCAGTGTGTGAGGCAGCTTTACTGAACACATGGCTGTGCTTTCACATGGAACTAAAATTGTGCCATTCCACCCCGTTTACACTGTGGAAGATAAATCCTGGGCCTATTTTTATAAGATCTCAGCTGTGCCCAAGGTGGCATGGCAGAGCAGCCCTCTTCCATAAAATTTAGATATTCAGGATGAGCCTGTTCAAGCTCTGGGATATCTGCAGTGAGGATGTTGCTAATCCTGAGAGAAGCTGAGAGAATGTTTTCCAAAGGGGCCAAACTCTCCCTTTCAGGAGTTAATTAGGTGCTCCAGGGTATGTGTGTCAGCGAAAGAAAAGGTGAGAATTGGTTAGAAAATTCTCATGAGACAGCAGTGATAAAGTATTGCAGCTCATATATTTTATACATATATATATATGTGTTCAGTGCTGGATAGAGAAATGTGCTGATGTTTAACGTTCCTGCCTGCCTGAAGAATTCCCCAGGTTCCCAAGCTTTTATCCCATAAAATGCCATGCTTCGGGAATGTTCCAAGCAGCTTGTATCTCTCCAGTGAGGAGTCCAGCCACAACCAAATGTATCAGCAGTGAGCCAGATATGTTCTAGTGACAAATTTAAACTCAGTCATAGAAGGTTGACTTTATTATCCTTTTATAAGTGCAAGGACAGCCCCAACAAAATATTTGCCTCAGTAGTCCAGGAAGAAGGAACTTAAGTGTTTAACATCATCCAGAGGAATGGTAGGACTAAAATGTGGAAACTGCCAGTGAAGGGTAACATCAAAATGTGGATAAATGTTAATGCAGCACCATTTCACAGCTGGAGCTGTTCCAGGGCAGGGTCAGGCTGGAGATCAGGAAAAGGCTCTTCCCCCAGAGGGTGCTGGCACTGCCCAGGCTCCCCAGGGAATGGGCACAGCCCCAAGGCTGCCAGAGCTGCAGGAACATTTGGACAACACTCTCAGGGTGGGATTGTTGGGGTGTCTGTGCAGGGCCAGGGTTGGACTCCATGCTCCCTGTGGATCCCTTGCAGCTCAGGATATTCCATGGTTCTGTGATTTTACCACACTGAGGTATAAGCAAATTCCCAGTAAGTCAAAGGTCTGTATCTACTGTGCATGGCTCCTACACAGAAGGGTTTTTTAATGGATAACTTTCTCTTGGCACATTTTCTACATCCCTAAATATGAGTACACGTGCACACAGGTTGTCTCCAATAAAAGTAGGATAATAACTTTGGATTCTATTAAAAAAGGATCCACAGGCTGCATAAGAACCAGCCTTTCTTTGATGTTCAGGAGAATATTTCTGGGGAAAATGCAATATTCCATCCCTAGCTCAACTGAAAGAAAGGGGCGGGGATGAGAAGACTTCTTTAATTTCCTTTTGTTACTTTACTCCCGCGCAAACATGCAAAGTTCGTGTTTAAAAGCCACTTAATCCCAGTGCAGGAACAAAGGAGTGCGGTTTTGCTGTTTGTATCAATCTAAGGAGAGAGCAGGTATTCCAGACTTATTGGTGTCCTTATTGGAATACTTAGGGGTATATTAAAGCAGACAACAACCATTTGTCCCAATAAAGCAGCACAAGTATTTGCCGATTTATGTACTCCAGCAGTGTTTTATATTAAAGCCAAGCAAAATCTTTACTTTTGCCACGTGTTTTTGTATAAAAAGTCTCCTCTTCCCATATTTCAACCTTCTTGGCAATTTCCAGGCAATCTCCCACTTGTTCGCAGCAAAGGAGCAGTCGCCCCAGGATTGTGTTGCATAATTTTGGAGCACAGGTGGAGAAGCTCACAAGCACATCCCAGATTTGTCTGCAGACAGAAAAGCTCTGAAATCCCTTCCAGCTCTCTCAGCTGCGTTTACACATTTCTCCTTCCATCTAGCAAACACTTCTGTGTTTGCTGGAGACACATTAAGAGCTTCTTGGGAATGGCATCTCCCTTCGATTCCCAAAGTGTTTTGTCACACACTTCTTATGGCATCCAGAAAGGCTTTGGTTACAAGGGAAGTCAGACCTGTTGAGTTCCACATGGCAGAGACAGGGTGAAAATACACTCATGGTCCATATGAGCATGTGGGGTTATCTGCAGCTGGTAATTTTAGCAGCAGATTTTAAATCCAACACTTTGTTCCTGTGTGGTATAAAAGAATGCAGAAGTGTAGGCAGCAAAAGTTTTTTGACACAAATTTAAGGAAAAAGTAAAATAAAAATCATTCCATCTTCAAAATACCAACAACAGTGAAAATTGTGGTCTTGATTTTAATCTTCACTGCTACACCTTTGCTCCCACTGCTTTGAAAAATATAAAAATATCCTTTCTTTTTCAAATGGTGGTGAAATTTCAGAGTTACTGGCACAGAAATATGAAAAAAGAACACATCCTTTTCATATTTATTTTAACTATTATTCTCCTCAAAGTTGCATTGCATTTTAGTGTCGCTCTTTAGTGACACTCTGTACTTCCTTGTAAAATGAATGACGGTGCAATATTGCTTAAATGAAGGACAAAATAATTGTTTTCTCCCTCAAAAAAAAAAAAAAAAGTTTTCTCCATTCTTAGTTTCTAAAAGCCATTTTGTCTGTGAGACTTTTTGTGCACAGAAGGAAGACAAGTTAAGGGGAAAGGAGGATTTTCCCTCATTTTAATACTTCCAGAGGATGGTAGTGCCAACTACTTAAAAGCACAAATGTGAGAATAATTTAAGGAGTAGTGTGTCCAATCCACCTCATGCATTTGTCTTGCTAGGAAAGCCCTTCACAGGGAAAAAATATGATTGATGGGCGAGTTAGATAGGGATGAGTCACCTGGAATCAAGAGCTTACATGGTTTTAAGAAGTCATGCATGCTGTGTTAATTCTGCTTGTGCTTATCCTACAAGCCTGGGCTTGCATACAGAAATACAAGACCAGACAAAAGCAGCTGAATACACTAAAGGAAACAGGGTGATGGCCTCTTTTCCATGCTCTTCTGGATGTCCAAAACAATCCTGAACTTCAGCAGTTTTGGAATTCTGTTAATAATTTTATTCATGTGTCTCATTGCTCTGTGATCAGTGTATTATTTTCTGCAGGTGCCTATTATTGCCATAGCAGGATGACAGAATCAAAATTAATTGGACAATTTCTTCCATACTGTTTTTATTGTGTAAACCATTAAGAAGCTGGTATTCAGTTTATCACTCCCCAGATTCTCATGGGGGTCTTTTCCTCACCAGTCTCTCAGGGGAAGTATATTTATATAGCTACTGTGTAGGTCAGTTAAATAGTTAGGAGATAGGAGAAAGGGAAAATCTGGAAATGTTGGAAGGGCCTCACCTCTGCTCTGTCTTATCCATCCTTAAAAAAAGAAAAAGTGAAATAAAATGGTTTTATTACCCTTTTTGTAGTGGCATTGTAGCAGACAACTGTAAGGCTGTGTCCTGAGCATGTACTTCCACACCTCAGGAAAGGTTGTATGCTGGGAATGAGACTGTCAGCTTCTAAAATCTCAGGAAATACCTCAGGAAAATGTAAAACTGGCCGAAAACATCTTCAGCTTCTCTCTGGGTGCAAGTTCTGCTTCTCTGGATGTGCCCATCTTTGTGTGACAGTGGATTCTTGGCCCGGAAGGCTCTGGCTGAGTGAACCCAGGATCAGAACCTGCACCTGGGAATGCCAGAGCTTGGAAGGATGCACTGAGACATCCCAGCCCACTTTGGCCTTCATATAGATATAAACCTGTGCTTAGAGAAGGGATTAAAAGCTTTGGAAAAACCTTTAGGGAAAGCCTCCCATCCATCCCTGGGATGGGGAATGGCCGAAGTGTGTGTAGAAGAGAATTGTTGCAACACTTACAGTTACCAGGAAATCATAGAGGAGTCACCGGATCGTGGAATGGTTTTCGTTGGAGGGACCTTAGAGCTCATCCCATTTCACCCCTGCCATGGGCAGGGACACTTTCCACCATCCCAGGTTGCTCCAAGCCCCATCCAACCTGGCTTTGGACACTTCTAGGGTTCCAGGGGCAGCCACAGCTCCTCTGGACACCCTGTGCCAGGGCCTCCCCACCCTCACAGGGAACAATTCCTTCCCAATATCTCATCTAAACTGTACTCTCTGTCACCCCAGGGCTTCTCTTCTCCAGGCTGAACAATTCCAATTCTCCCAGCAGAGCTGCTCAATCCCTCTGATCATCCTGGTGCCTCCTGGACTTGGTCCAGCAGCTCCATGTCCTTCCTTGTGCTGGGATCCCCAGGCTGGATGCAGTATCAATAATTAAAGAAATTAACTGACATAAAAGAATTCAACTCCTGTTCCTTTGCAGAGTGTTGCACACACATTGATGCAACATGGTAAAACAGTTAGAAAATGCCTGTTAACTTGGAGTTTGGATAATTTCTGTCAGGTTTAAAAGGACTAATTCACTGCCAACTCCCCATTAGGTGAAGATTCAGAGTTTATGGAGTCTCCTGAAACAGTGTCATTAGAAATGCCAGATGTGTAGCTCCAACATGCTGTAGACTTAGACTCTAATCCAAACATGTCAACAGCTTTCAAGGTGTTTGTGCAGATCAAGGAAGAGGAGCTTTTCACTTCAGCTTTTCCCTTCTGTTCTGCTAATAGGGTTAACACGTGTTTCCCAAGGACAGGGAACAGCATCCTGGTGGAGACAGTTGCTTAGAAGAGTAAAAAGCAGATTGAAGTTGGCAGGATATTAAATAAAGTTAGGCACTTTCAGGTTCCTAATCAAGCTTACAGAAAGTTTACAAAATATTTATGAACTTACCTTTCCTTTGAAAAGGCTTTTTGTTGTTGTTGTTGCTGTTCCAAATATAGAACTGATTTTTCAATTGAATTTTTCTTCCCTGCTCTAAAGGCTTTGACCTCTCTCATCAAGGCATAACTTTGCTTTAGTTGTTATGCAAGAGCTCTGAGTCATATAAGAAAGGAGAAAAGGCAGCAGAATTTCTCTTTTTTTTCTGCAGGAGTCTGACAAGATACAGCTTAACAACAGCTTATTCTTCTGTCTAATTGGGATGCACAGTGGACAAAGTCAGAGGTATTTTAAATCAGAAAGTAAGAGAAGTTAAAAACTTCCCAGGAAGGAGAATACAGGACAAGGACAGTTTGAGGAGACATTCTATCATCAAATTTTCTCATTGGCAAAACATTTTAGGCACTTCATTCTACTTTTTTTTTTTTTTTTTTTTTTTTTTTTTTTTTTTTTTTTTTTACCTCATACATGTCAAGGGTACTCAGACAAGCAGAAATAATGGCCTGTGGCTAATGATTGAAAGGGAATGTCAGAGAACTGCTAACCCAGACACATGTGCCTTATAACAAATTTCCCTCTTCTCCCTGCTTTCCTGCTCCATCCAGGACAAACAGTAACATTGCATATGCTGCCAGATCTTGGAGCCAGAGAATAGCGTTATAGGTTGGGAAGAACCTCCAAAGGTCACTGGTCCAATGTCAGTCAGGACAGGAGTAGTTTCAGGAGGTCACTCAGGGCCTTTTCCAGCCAGATTTTGCTGTCTCCAAGTATGAAAATTTCACAGTATCCCCAGGAAACCTATGCAAATTTTTAACCTCATCACTGGGAACCATTTTTCATTCTATCTAATCAGAATTTTAGAAGTTTTGGCTTGTTCTTGTTGCTTCTTTATCCACTGGAGCACAGCTCTGAGAAGAGAGTCTGCTCTGTCTTCTCTCCACCCTCCTGTCAGGCCACTGTGGAGAGCAATATTTTCCAGTTTATGACCAACTGGAGGTGTTTGCCCTGGGCTCTGGCCACTTCTCCTGGGATCACAGCCCTCCCCTTCAGTGCACCAGGTTCCATCCCAGTCTGACACTGTCTACAGAGCTGCTGAGAGTGTTTGCTGTCCTGTCATCACAGCATCAGCACCAGTCCCTGGGGGTCATCACTAGGACTGACCACCCATTGGCTGGACTTTGTACTACCAATCACCACGCCCTGAGACCACTTTTCCATCCCATTTTCTGCCCACCTCATGCTTTTATCAATCCCATGTCTCTCCACTTAGGCCAGAAGACTTTTATGGAAGGTTCTGTCCATGATCTTACTTTAAAAAAAAGGTAAACAGCACCCACTGACCTTCCTTTGTCCACACTTCCCCTTGTTTCACTATGGAAAGTGATCAGGGCAGCTCTGGTATTCCCTTGGAAGACCCTTTATGGATTTTCCCGGTCTCAAATTGTTTTGCATGGGCTTGGATCCTTAACAAGATGAGGAAGCTTGAGGGAATGAGGTGAAGCTGACAGGTTTGTGCTTTCCACAATCTCCCTTGCCCTTCCAGCAGGTGTATGGGATGTGACTTTCTCCTGTCAGTTTCCTGCATCTCCTGGCACCTCAGAAGTGATGGAGATGGTGGAGAGCAGTTTTGCTGTTAGGACAAGTGTTTGAGTTTGCTTTAAAAATCATTGGCAAGGATATCAGCAAAAATCAGATTTAATATTAAGAGAAAGCATGACAAAGTTTGTTGGCAAGATTCGTTTTACTGCTTATAGGACAAGTAAGTGGCAACAAGGAAAAACAAGCTACAACAAAATGAAATAAAATCCAGGCAATCAAAAGAGAAATGAGCTGAGAACTATCCATGTATGTGTGTGTGTGCGTGTGTCAGAAGACAGTGAGGGCAAGGATAAAAAGGAACAGGGCCCAAAACCTTAACAGCATCCAAACTTAACAGTGCTTTAACTGAACTTACATCTTAAACCTTACAATTTAACAAAGGAACAACACTTAACTTACACCTAACTTAAATTATACCCAAAACTATATAGCTTATACCTTAACAACTTATAGCTTAACCTTAACAACTTAACAGAGGAATAACACCTAACAGCATTGAACCTAGCTTGTAACTTTGAAGTTATACTTAGCAAAGAACAACACTTAGCAACACTTAAGTAAGCTTATAACTTATGTTAAACTTAGCAATTTAGTAAAGAACGCTTAGCAGCAGTTAAGTAAATTAATGGCCTAAAATTTGTAGTGGTTTGAAAGTAAAAAAAGTGAGAGGCTCCAAGTCAAAAATACAATTTATTAAGAAGAAAAGAGAAAAAAGGTAAAATAAAATAAATTCAATAATACAAAAAAGATCACTGACAGAGTCAGAATGCAACCTGAGCAGGGTGATGGAAGAAGTCCAGGTGAGGTGGTCTTCCTGAAGCAGTGATCTCATAGAAAGGTCTGTTACCTTTGGTCCTCTGTGAATCCAGTAGGTAAGGGCTGCCTGTACTGTCCCAAATCTCAGCTTATATCCAGGTGAGAATGCTTGACTCCTCCCCGTGGGCGGAGCATCTCACAATGGGATGATGAGTCATGCAGTGGCTCCTTGATGGCCCATTAAAGAGAGAGAGCTCCCGGAGAGAGTTACCTGTGAGTCATGGCAAGGCATTGATGGGCCATTAACAGAAGGCACTCCAGAGGGAGGGGGCCTGGGAAGAGCACTGCTCCAACAGTTGGAGTCATCAGTTCATGAAGATGGTGATAGAATACATCTTATACTACAACCCAAGACAACTTCCTTACAGGCCTAAATTCCTTATATACCCACAGTTCACGCATCTAAGAGAGCAGCATTTCTCCCAGGTTTGCTGCAGCACACGGACAGGCGCATGCACACAGACACACAGGGTCAGCACAGGCAGGGCACTGTGAGGAATTCCCCTCAGAGGAGGAAAAGGCTCCCTTGGGAAGCTTTTGCAGCTCCCGCCAGCCGAGGGTCGGGCCCTGAGCAGTGCCGCTGTCGGCCCATCACGGCCAGGGATGGCCCAGGGCACAAACTGGGAGTTCTGCTGGGACAGGCGTCCTCTCAGGGGGAGGTTCTGCTCACAGCCACTGCGGCCCGGGAGAGCTCCAAGGGCCCCTTTGGAGCCCTGTTTGGGGGGCCCCAAGAGAGGCCCTTTGGTCAGAGCGATGCTTCATCCCGGCCCCTTGCAGCACGGCGCTTCCTCTGAAAGTGTGAGAACGGGAGTGTTCTGCCAGTCTGGCAAGAAATACGTTTTGCATGGCTGTTCCCAAGGAAAACAGGAGCTGGTTAGACAGCAGCAGTTGCTGGGAGCAGAGAGTGTTTCTGATGAGCTGAGGAGGAGCTGAGCCCAGGGGCTGTTTTCAATGCCGAGCATTTCTCCAATCCAGAGCAGCCTGGGCAGGGCAGGGGGAATGCACCACCACAGACACACACTAAACATATTCTAGGTGGTTTATGTTTCATTTGGCTTGGAATTGTGCCCCACCTTTCCAGTAGCCCAGCTGGAATACCTCAGCCCCCTGACACCTCACTTTCTCTCCGGTTTTAAAATTTGCCGCAGCTGTTGGTTGCTGAGCCACAGCCACATTTGGGTTCTCAGCTTTGACCTGTTCTTCCTTCTGTGCTTTGAACAGCTACAGTGAAGCAGCTCCCACTGTTATCTTTGTGGTAAGAAGAAACATTTTCAAAATTTTGGGGATATTAAGAGAGAGACCGGACCACTGGGAGATGTCTTAAAACATGATTTATTGCCTCAGTCTCAAGGAGTGAGAACCTCTCCATTGCATTCACCAGGAGTTCGTGGTCAGTGGTCACAGGACCACAGGTTACAAAGGGTTTTAAAGGTTTATTAGCCAATAATCTACTGCCACACATATTGCTTTAACTGTCACACCAATGGCTAATTAAACTGTATCACACGTCCTGCTGCAATGCAGACTTTTTAAATCCAGTCATATAGTGACACACAAACTATTTGCTACACCTTAAAACGTTTTACTATTTCTGTGACTACTTCTATATCCAAACTTTAAAACCTTAAAACTTTCCACTACCTAGCTTAATATGTTTCTACAAACCCACATTCTTGCTCATGGCTGTAACCCTGGTTGGTGCCTGAGGTGTTTTGGTTTTATGAAATTCCTTTCCCAGGGAATTTTCTGAAAAGAAGAGGCATGTTTTTGTAACTGTGCCTATGTTTACATTCTTTTCCCTAGGAGAGACTTCTTCTTGATGTCCCTCTGGTCTGACCAATGTGATTGAAGGGGTTTGTCTTCTTGTCACCAATCAAATTGGTCTGTGTAAAAAAGTGTATAAGGGAGACACATCCCAAAAATAAAGGAGTCATTTTCAGCCTTCTGAAGTCAGAGTCTTTGTCGTTGTGGTGTACATCAGCATCACATGGTCTCTAAATTCAGAAGCCTTTTCTAAAGTCTCAAGTTGAAACCTGTATTCTTTTCTGCATTTAGGCCTGCATGCACAAGATTTTGAGGGTTTTCTCTGCCTTGGTTTCCCAGAAGAAATGTCCCGGACTGACCTGGAAATACCATAGGAACATGAGCTGCTGCAGGAAAGATCTCAAATGAAAGTAGAAAGCTAGTTTTGAAGCAGACCTTCTGGTTCATCAGCTACATAGATAAACTGTTAGATAGATAGCTAGAAGAGAAATTAAAATATGATGGACCACTGTTTTTTGGCCACCAGATTTCTGTGTCTTCCTAGGAACCCATTTGGTTTACAGAGAAGAATATCTGACTGTTCTCTGGAAAAATACACTTCTGAGAAACAATGCATAAAGTTATGCTAGAAACAAATATTTTCTCAGTATTTCCTATATATTACTTATTATGCACATAAAGAGCTGGGACATCTCTTTCTCTGAACCAGATATTCTTCAAATTTTGATTACTCATTGTGTGACCTGCAGAGATAAAAGAAGTTTTAAATATTTGTTGGTTTTATAGTCAGGATAGCCAATGCCTCCTGGATTTGTCATGTTTTGTCCTTGGTGAGAAGGGCTCTTCTTTTCCCCTGCATCTTAAAAATGATTTTGATATGCTTGCAATTTTCATTAAATATGATTAGCAGAGGAGTGTAGGTCAACAAGATTGAGCAGGGATGATCTTGATTTAACTTAAGCTGAGAAGAAAGTCAGTAACACAAATATTGGGAGACGACAAAGGCAGATCAATTGGATTATGGTTTTCGGTGCTCTTGGTTGAGTGATTAAAATGACCTGGAGAAGAACTTCCCTCAGCACTGATTCCATTTAAAAGGTGAGGGGAAGGGCTCCCATCATGTGTCAGGAATTGCTTTGAGGCTCTGACGGGCACTTTCTGTATGTGTCAGGTTATAAGATTAGAGACCCTGCAGGCACCTGTGTTTTAACTGGATTTGAGAAGACATGAAGAACCTGACTCTTACTTTTTTCCTAGATCAGAAGGGATGTTTAACCAGCAGCTGTATTTGTTTTGAAAGATGCAATTGGATTTAGCCTAATCCCAGAGACAGGGAGAAAGAGCCTGGGTTTATTATCTGCTCTGAATCCAGGAGCACTTTGCAGTGCTTCCAGCACTCGGAGGAGCCAGAAAACTCCGACTGAGTCATGCTGTTTATTCTGTAACAATATGTTCTGATATATTTCCAAATTGATGATCCAAGGAGCCAGGCACAAATTGTGATTTACAGCACTGTAATGTCGCTATCCATTTCCTCTCAATCAGCAAGGAAATCTAGCACAAAGTGCTTTCTTGTATACCAGGGAGAAACTTATTTACATCTACCTCAAAACCCACCCAATTGTAAACACATTGTGGCTGAACACAGGGAAATGAAAAGCACTCAAACATTTTCTCTCAGCAATTTGTGTCTGAGCACACGGCGGAGCCTGTGGTGCAGTTTAATAGGTTGTTGAGAATTAGCACATTGTGAGGAAAGGTCTCTGTGCTTGCATAAATGAACAGCCTTGACCTGGGTTTTAGCAAAGTAATGGGAGACAAGCTTTAAATAAATGTGTGTGTGTGCGTGTGTGTGTGTGTGTGCTTTCTGCACTCTTGCAAGGTTACTGTGAGGAGAAGAGTGTTTGGTCTTTCAAGGGGCAGGGGTAAAGAGGTCTCACCTCACACTGAATTTCCATCCTTAGTTGTACAAATGCCTCTCACCTCGTCTGTGCATCAGGGGTAACCAGGGATGTTCCAGAAGCTCAGCCCTTGTCAAATTCTTTTGAACTTTTCCTGATGGAGGAGACAACAATGTCAAAGTTTAAATGTTTTAGGTGAAAAAAAAACAAAAAACAAAAAAACAACAAAACAAAACAAAACCCAACCAAACAAAAAACCCCCACAAAAACAACAACAAAAAACCCCAAGAAAACCCAAAAAAACAACAGCAACAAAAACAAAACTCACAACATATTTACATTTCTCACAGTTTAGAGAAGGCATTTTGTGTTTGCTGACATAGAGAGAGTATGGGAAAAAAAGAAATTCTGAAAACAAGGATTGAGGTGGATGAATGAGGAATTGGAGTGTGAGGAGGGTGGTGCTGTGTGGAAGATGGGTGAGGTGTGAGCAGGAAAGGATGTTTACAGTCATCCAGTCCCACCTCCTGCCATGGGCAGGGACACCGTCCACTGTCCTGGATTGCTCCAAGCCCCATTCAGCCTGGCCCTGGACACTTCCATGGATCCAGGGGCAGCCACAGCTTCTCTGGGCACCCTCAGGGCCTCCCCATGCTCACAGGGAACAATTCCTCTCCAATATCCCATCTAAACCTGCCCTCTCACAGTGGGAATCCATTCCCCCTCGTCCTGTCATTCTATCCCTTGTAAATTATCTCTCTCTGTGTTTGCTGTTGGCTCCTTCAGGTCACTCCAGAGCCTCCTCTTCTCTAGGTGAACAATCCCAATTCTCCCAGCCTTTCTCTATTCAGAGCTGTGCCCAGAGACAGTAATGTCCTATGTAATTCACAATATTTGCTGTGGTCAAGTTTAGTAAAGTGTCTTAAACTTTTTCCTTCAGGAAGACATGCACATTATGATGCATGTTTAGATCAACTTTCAGGTTTCTCATAAACTTTGGGATATTTCTAAAGGGACCTGTTGGAGAATTTGCACCATGGCTCAAGGACTGATTTGGTTTCCATCTAATATGCATCTTTTAAAATTCTGGAATGATTTAGCTCTCAGTTTTTAACTATGGGTGTTACCAACAAGAGAATGGCAGATAATTCAGTGCAGAAACCCAAAAATCAAAGATGATATGAGCACAGGACATGTAGACAGTATTTCCACTTTCACTTCTTTTGATAATCAGTTTCAACAGGTTCTTCCTTGCCCTGACTTTCCTGGGTATTTATTCTTCCCTTCTTTATTCTCCTTGACTCCAGTTATCCTAGTGGATGGCACATTTTCACCCACCAGCAGCTGCATTTTGGGGAGTGTGAGATGATTTTCCCAAATATATTCACTGCTAATTCCACCAAATTCACATAAAATATCAAATATGTTTTTTTTTTTTTTTTTTTTTTAAGGCATATAGCAGCAAGGTTTTTATGATGACAGCACCATAAAGAAGAGAAAGGTAAACCAAAATACTTATTTTATGACATCCAGCAAATCTTATTGTTTCCACAGTTCAAGGGAAGATTAGTTAGCACTGTCTGGAAGACCAGAAAATGTGATTATTTTAATGGACACTACATTCTGCACACACACTAAAGCTGGGGAATGGCAAAATAAATCAGGGAAATATTTCCATCAATATCAACTTAAAGTCCAATTTTTTATCTTTTATATCAGGTGGGAATACCTCAGGAAGTAAATATTTTCTTTATCTCTCATTTCACTTCTAACAGCATTCCGTGTTTATCTTCTCTCTGTATTGCCTGCGATTATTTCTTTTGAAGAGGGAAGATGGAAAACAAAACCACACATTTTATTTTGTGACTTTCATCTTTTATGGCCTTATTATCTGGATGGCTTCATCTTCTCGTGTACCGTGCATACACAAGAGGTAAAGTAATTAAAGATTTTAAACAAACTGTGCTTTTAACAAGGAAAATTATACACACACAGAAGGATGGGCTTTATTTCTTCTTTTTAGGGGCCCTCTTATTTCCTGAAGAAGTAAAATGGTTCTGCTGTTGATCTCTGGGAGGGGACAGGGTATTTTTGAGGTAACACATGGGCTGAACAACAGAAGAAATCATGATGGGGAGATAAAAAGCTGAATTTCTGGAAGTGCCAACTGAATGTGCAGCAGTAAATTTTCAGTCTTATTAAAGCACAAAGAAGCCAATGGACCAAGGAGACCAAACTCCACATAAGTAAGGTTTTAAGCTTTTGAACACAATTCTCCAGAGTTCAAACCAGTTCATCTGAAATTAAGGGCATATTTGAAAAATTTGAGCATCATCTCTTTCAAAGAGCAAAGAACCTATATTATTTTTCAGGATTTCATATACATTGAAAGTCTAAGGTAGCAGTAATATTTATCAATGGACTTTTATAATGACCTGAAAACACATTGCCAGCTCTCCATCAAAAATTTCCCAGTTTATTGGTGAAAGGTTGCAATAGGATACATTTAGGAGTGCATTTATCATGAGTCCTATTCTGGTGTATCCTTGTTTTAAATACATTCTTTACACAGTGAGGAAAATATTTACTAGAATATGCAATTTTTATTCTATAATGGCTGCTCTAATTCTCCCCGATAAATTTGAATTTGCCTTTCCCACTCTGCGTGGTGCCTTTTTTGGTGTTTGGAATCTTGTTAACATTTTTAATAGAATATCACCCCATGAAATTGTAGACCTCAGGGGGTAAATTAAGGTAAAATAGCAAGTAAAAGGATCACTGAGGTGTCATTGAAATTGAAACAAAACTTTTGAAGGAAAAGCAATGTGTTGCTGTATCCACAAAGAGGTTTTGCTGCGGATTTGACACCCCTGAGTTTTCACAAGTCCTTTTTTCTGTCAATGCTGGCTTACACAAAATTACTCAAATAGGATGAAAAAACAATCTCTGCTTACAAACAAACTTAAGTAAGAGCTGTGGGAAGGTAGAGAGGAGGGAGAAAAGGAAAGCAGAGGATGTGTTTTTTCTATTGTGAATCCTTATTATTCTGGATCAGCCATCTGACTAAATGTGGATTTTCTTCTGGAAAAACTATCAGAAAGAGTATGCATCTCCTAAGAATAAATTGCCATAATCTGTCCTAGCTCCGAATTCAGAGCCAATGGGATTTAAATACATCAGATATTCGAAAACCAAGCATATGTGGCAGTTAACAATGTGGAGATATTGATCAAAGTTTGGACTTGATGATCCCGCTGGTCTTTCCAACTTTATTGATTTTTATGGAAAGGTAAATGCTTAAACAAATCTGTTCTGTACATTTAAAATTTTCATCAACTCTCCCATTTCTAATATTCCAGTTTAAATTTTCAATGTTAAACACAAAGAGCTAAGAAATTTCTAATCATCAGGTGTTTGTGTTCTGCACTAGGACAAAACAATTTCAAAAGCAGTTTAATGACTAAATCTTTAACATTATTAAACCCTAATGGTTCTGCACCATAATATGTCCAGGAAAATGCAGAAGGTGGAAGAGAAAGGGGAGCTCTAGAATGCAAAGCGACAAAGAGATTTTGTCAGTCTCTGGTATTTATTCCAATCTTGCTTGCAGTAAAACACCATTTTTTGGGTGGTGTCCCTGCCCCAGGTGCAACATAAAGTGCCTGACATCCTGTCACTGAGATAGATCACAAACTAAAGACCCAGATGGTTACATTATTCTTCATTTTCTCCCCCCATCCTTTCTGCTGCCCATATTCCCCAGCCAATGACGGATGAGAAACCTGCTGCCCATGCACACGGTAACAGAGCTGAGCAGTGGTGCTCCCATTCATTCTGAGTATTTGGGATATGAACCTCCTTTCCCAGGAAGTGTAACAAAGAAATGTCAGTAGCAGTAATGACAAAGCTGCTGCTCTTTTCTCTCACACCCTCGAGTGGCACCATCAAGAAAACCTCATTCCTTGCACCAGCCTCTGCTGTTTTTGGGGATGGCATTGGTTCTTTTGTCTCTGGAAGTGTGGTGTGGAATCCAGGGCGGCTGCCAGGGAAACAAAAGGAAGGTGTTTTTCCAGTGCAGAGCTGCTGACTGGAGTGGCTCTGGAATCTGCAAGGCAGGGATTGTTTTTTCCCATAATGTCTGAACACAGCAATTCAGAGACTTCTCCCTCCCACTCTGAGTTGTTGAAACAGGTAACTAATGGCACCCCAGAAAGCACTATTGAAACATCCAAACTCTGAGTTGGCAAGGCAACCCTGAAGAAGAGCTTGCTCTGTCTGCACGTCACAAAATGATCTTTAGTGTTCCCCCAGCCTTTCGTGTTCCCCAGCACACCTCTCATCGCAGTTGGGGACCTCAGGAGGGACCTTTCTACTCTGACAGGAGAAAAACAGAATTCTGCTGTCTGTCAGAGGCAATTTTTGACTTGTTAACATTTCCTCTTGCTGCCTGCCAGTGTTTAATACCCATTCTCTCCCAGATCCTCCTTCTCACTCACCCTCTCTGTCCCACCACTATTTGGAAAAGGTTCCACAGCCCCTCATCCTGCCTCAGTCTGTGCTGGTGTCTGATTAAAGCCGTTCTCCAGAGGGCTGATCTGTGCCCGTTTATGCCTGGCTCCTTAAGATGCTGACAGGTTGTCCTTAGGAAAGATTCCCGAGCTGAAATAAGCATTTAGCTTGACTACAGCTCTCTGCCTGTTTTGGGGTGGAGTATTTTTGCTGTTAAACACCTCTGACAATGGCTTTGTTATTGCTAAGGCACAGGGAAGCCATCAAATGGAGTAACATGAATTGAAAAATATCACTCTATCTCTAAAACAGGATCATAATCATGACCAATTCTTTTTGCTCCAGAGATCATCTCCTATTATCTGAAGCAGGGATATTAGAGCAAGAAAGGACTGCTGATATTTGTGGAAGAGTTCTGACAAAAAAAAAAAAGGGTTAATGAAATCACCTGATTAGCAGTGCCATATTTACATATTTTAGGAAAAGGCTAATTAAAATGGTGTGCATTTAATTACCATATAAATTCTAAGTTGTCCCTGTTGAGAGTGGGAGGAACATGAGAGAACTATACCATTAAGCAATTGAGTAGGTAAAATGATGTACATAAATATTTATTCAGTGTGGGTACAAACTGGTGAGGGACTGGTTTTACAGTGTTTCCACAGTCAGGCTGGCTGGTTTGTGTTTTTTTAATTCTGTGTAGGTTTTTGATTTTCCCTTTCCATTAGAACATCCTGCATCAGCTACAACATGGGATGTTTCTGTGCAACAGTCTAACCTTATCTCCTGCAACCAGAACATAATGGTGTGAATAATTCTGGTAATTGTAGGGCCAGTGACAAAGAGAGGCTGGAGCAGGGCAGGGATTAGAAAGCATCAAGCTGTGAGCACTGATGGAGAGGAAGAATCACACCACTGTGGTGTTAGTGATGCTTCCCAGCCTGGAGCCAGCTGCCACAGCAGTGTGGGAAGCACAGCTGGCTCAGGAGCTGAGTGAAATAACTGCTCCACACTGCTGCAACCATGCCCTGCTAAATCAGTCAGGCCTCCTAGAGAAAGATTATGGGGATAAATGAACACCTGCAAGGGTCTAGGAGCAGAATCCATAGCTTTGCTCTCACTTGGAGGCAACAGCATTAGAAGATGTGAGGATAAGTTATGTCCTGTCCGCCTGGAAAAGTCTGTGCCCTCAAGTGCCTGAGATGTTTCTGGCATCCTTGGATACCTCAGTGAATGTCTTTGTGCTCTCCCAGCCACCTCCAACAGCTGCTCCTCATTTATCAGGAAATATGGGGCAGGTTTTGCTTTGCATATTGGTAACAGAAAGCCATCAGCAAAATTTACACTGCAAATAGTGGTGCAAGGGAGAACAAACTGTTACAGCAATTCACAGCAGCAGAGACACACAGAGAGACAGGAACTGCCTCAGGCAGAGTGTCTGGGTGTTTATGGATATTAATGTGCATCATGGATCATGGAAAGGCTTGGAGGGGAAGGAACATTAAAGCTCATCTCATTCCACCCCCCTGCCATGGGCAGGGACACCTTCCACTAGCACAGATTGCTCCAAGCCCCATCCTACTTGGCCCTGGACACTTCCATGGATCCAGTGACAGCCACAGCTTCTCTGGGCACCCTGTGCCAGGGCTTCACCAGCCTCACAGAAAGGATTTCTTCCCAATATCCCATCAAAACCCACTCTCTGATAGTGGGAAGGTGATTCCCCTTGTCCTGTCACTCTATCCCTTGAAAATTGTCTCTCTCCATGTTTCCTGCTGGCTCCTTCCCACACTGCGAGATCACAGTGAGGTCACCCCAAAGCTTCGCCTCTCCAGGTGAACAATCCCAGTTCTCCCAGCCTTTCCTCCCAGCAGAGCTGCTCCATCCCTCTGCTCATCCTGGAGCCTCCCCTGGACTCTCTCCAGCAGCTCCAGGTCCCCCCTGTGCTGGCCCAGGGCTGGGGCAGCTCTGCAGGTGGCTCTCACCTGAGCCCAGGGGCAGAGGGGCAGAGTCCCCCGTTCCCTGCTGCCCACGCTGGGGCTCAGCCCAGGGCACGAGGGTTCTGGACTGGGGCAGCTCCAGCTCTCACCCACAGCAGCCCCAAATCCTTCTCCCAGGGCTGCTCCCTCTGCTCCTCCCCAGCCTGGATTGACCCTGGGGGTTGCTCCAACCAGGTCTTATTGAACCTCCTGGGATTCCCATGGGCCACTTCTGGAGCTTGTACAGGTCCCTCTGGATGTCATCCTCTCTTTCGGGGTGTCACTGTGCTTGTACAGTACTGCTGATCACGAGAATGAGATAAGACCATTTTAAAAGAGGAAATATGTAACAAATCCCCTTTTCAAAGACAATTACACATTGAGATGACCTTTTGTTAGAAGGACTGTGTAATTATTGTGACTGACTGCTTCTTCCCACAGCTGGGAATCTGGTGCACACACCAGTGCCTCCCCTTCTCATCACAGTGCAGGCTACTTCTTAAATATTTATCAATGATGCTGAGGTGTTTCATGGATTTGATTATTTTAGAAAGGTTGGCCCCCAAATCTGTTTATTTATTGCTTCCATTTCTCAAGCTGTTCTTGTCACACCAGTCTTTCTGCATCTGCAATACAAAGATCCAACAAGGGTGTTTATGAGATTTCTCTTCCTTCCCATTAAGATTTTGTTATCTCAGCTTCATCATCTGCCAGCTCAAGTAATTGAACTAAGTCCTTACCTGTGTTCATTACTCAAAATAGAAGAGGATACTGAAATAATTGTGAAAACATCAATGTTTGAAAGGGCTGGGAGACACAAAGAGAAAGAGAGTCTGCGTCCTTAAGTGAAGGAATTTAGTGTCTGACCCTTCTCTGCTGGATAGAACTTAATGATGCTCTCCCTAAATTAGTGAGTGTTGGATGTGAAGAGCTTTAGGAAGGATATCAGTTTCTAGACTTTAAAAAGGAAATAGATTTCTATTTGTGTAATTTTTTCTTGGTGCTTTTATCTGTTGTCTGTGTTTGGAAGTGCCCAAGCCTGATTTGGATGGGATTCAGAGCAACCTGGGATAGAGAAAGATGTTCCTGCCCATGGAAGGCATGGCACTGGATGGGCTTTAAGGTCCCTTCCAGCCTAAACTAGTCTAGGATTTTTTGTTTAATAAGCAGAGAACCTCTGGAACCCTCATGGCAATTGGGAAAGGTTGGCTGGAAAAAGCAAACATCACTTGGTCTTCATGAAGGACAAGTAGGAAGATTTGAGCAGGTGCAGGCTGGTTTGCCCCATATCAAATCCTGGGAAGGTGACAGCAAATAATCCTGGAATCATTTCCAAACACAGGAAAGAAACTCAGCAATCAGTAGGAATTTATGATGGGAATACTGCGTTTAATTGGCAGCCCCCGTGGGCTTGGTGGATCAGGCAGAGCAGTGGATGCTCCAGTCTTCATCAAGACTAAGCCTGTGCTCCACAGATACCCAGGGACACAGCCAGATCTGTCCATCAGTGTCCCCAGGCCCTGGTGTGCCCCTGCTGCCACCCAGGGGAGCCTTTGTGGGTGCAGTCACACCTCCTGTGTGCACGTCCTCGCTGTCACCTCGCCCCAGCCAGGGTTTGCTGCTGGTTGGGCACAGAGGTCTGGAGTGTGAAGAACAACAATGGGAAGGCAGGACATAGGGTGTAATCAAAGGACTCAGGGCAGTGATCAGGCACGTGGCTCAGCCAAGTGGCACCTGCTTGCACAAAACTTATCCCTCTTATGCCCTTGTCCCTGTATTTTCCCATACTTGCCTTCTCCAATCCATTTTGTTATCTCCAGTCCATTCTGCCTTTGGTATTTCCCCAAGTATCACTTATGTAGTCTCACACATCTCCACACTGCTCTTAAAACATGCCATAATAAATTTTATGGTGTCTCCAAATGCCCTTCCGTGGCACCCCGTAAGTTCTATCCTCCTGTAGGCTGTAATTCCCTTTAATTTTTCATGCCTTTCTGGGGACACAGTTTATTTCCTTGACTTCATCTCACATCAGGAGCACAGGGCAGCTCCTAGGTTGTCCCAGCAGGTGCTTTAAGTTCTCCCTGGTTGCTGTCTGTTGCCTTTTCCTTGTGTTTAATGAGATTTAACACTAGTCACATAATCTGACTCCAAGTCCTGGGAACCAAGCAACATTTCAACTCAAAATTCACTTTCCACAAGACTCTAGTTTTCACGGGAAACTGTTCTTCTATCTGCAATTAGGAAAATAAAAATGACCCCTTTTGCTTTGAAGCTGGCTCAACCTTTATGGAAACATTGATGGTTTTGATTCAGCTGGAGATATTTAGGGTGCTGTGAATCCAGGTCTGCTTTAGCTACTGCCATGTCATGGACAGTTTATTTTCTGACAGTCTAGTGGCTTTTATTTCTATTTTACAAGGTTTCTTTTATGTTATATATGTATAGTCTCAAACATAGAAATGGAGCGAAATCTCTGTGTTATTGGTAGTAGAGTATAAAACTGCTTAGGATAAAGTCCTAAGGATGCTGCTGAGGAACCAAGCAATGTGACCTAACCACTCATAGAATCATCAGAACCACCGAGGTTGGGAAAGATGTTCCAGGACCATCAAGTCCAAGCTGTGGCTGATCCCCACTGTGTCCCCAGCCCAGAGCAGTGAGTGCCACCTCCAGCCCTTCCTGGGACACTTCCAGGGATGGGCACTCCAACACCTCCCTGGGCAGCCCCTGCCAAGACTGACCACCCTTTCCATGGAGAAATTCCTCCTGATGTCCACCCTGAGCCTCCCCTGGCCCAGCCTGAGGCTGTTCCCTTTCCTCCTGTCCATGTTCCCTGGGAGCAGAGCCCGACCCCCCCTGGCTGTCCCCTCCTGTCAGGGAGTTGTGCAGAGCCACAAGGTCCCCCCTGAGCCTCCTTTTCTCCAGGCTGAGCCCCTTTCCCAGCTCCCTGAGCCTCTCCTGGTGCTCCAGCCCCTTCCCCAGCTCCGTTCCCTTCCCTGGATATGTGTGAGATGTACAATGAAAGGAATGAAAGCAGAGAAAAATTAAGTACTTAGCAGAAGATATGCCTAACAAAATATTTAGACTAGGCAGTCATTATCTCATAATTAAAAAAATAAGTCCAAAGGAAAGCAAATGAAAAGTTGTCTTTCAAATAGGTATTAAAATGCTAATTTTTCATGCTTCTAATGAAGGTTCTAATAAGAGTGGAAGATGAGAGTGATTGTAATGGGTGAAATACCAGTTCCCATTTTAGCTGTCATTTTAACAACATCATTTGGTGGTTCTGTCAGCTTGTTGGAGCTCTGTTGATCCCGATGTATTTCATTTCCTTGCTGAGTATCTGCCTATGTAAGGCAATATTGTTCCAGTGTGAAGTGTCTTCATCTCTGTGCAAGTGCTTGAATTGATCTTTAATCTTTTCTCCAAATGAATTTTTCAAAATTATTTTTGAATGAGCTTTTAGTGCCTGTGAAAGGTGTGAGATGTATTTATTCACATTTTTCCTCTTTTTTTTTCTCTCTGTCATGACAGGAGATGAATATCTCATTCCAAATGACAACTTTCTAGATAAAAAAAGTCTTTCCCATTATATCTGAGGCTGCGGCAGTGAAGATTTTCCCATATTAACTATTATAACCCAAGCTATTAAATATCTCAACACCTCACATCTGTAATGTTTCCTGTGAGCTAAATAACTTTGCAAATGACTTTGCACATTCACAAGAATTCCAGACCCACCTTTTCCACTCTGTCATGTTCAGCTTTAAATTTCAATTGCTTTTCATTCCTTCTCCCTCCTAGCTGGCACTGATTTCAGTCATTCTCCATCTAAAGGTCTTGCCCACAAAAATATGAAGTGAAATTTCTATATTGTTTCAAAGGGGCAAGAGGAGAAGCCCTGGGACTTGAAGGCTGTCACAGTAGAGTTTGGTTTTACCTGAAACACTGTATTCCATATAGACAGTCTCCTGTTTGGCTGTTCAAGAGGGGACAAAAAACCCCCCAAAAAATCCCCAAAACACAGAGAAAATCCTCATTTACTTATTTATTTATTCATAGCAGAATTTTCAGTTATTTCAGAACTGAAGTTTAATACTAAATCTTCTCAAAAAAGGGCATCTGGCTGGCCAAGGAAATAGAATGGCACTAATGGATTTTACCATGATTGAAGTTTGAGAAGACAGAAATGTTATAATTTCCTGAAAAATTCCTGTGACAGTCACAACACCTCCCTGCTGCAGCTTTGCTTTATTTTTTTTCAGCAAACAACACTTTCTCATGCAGGAACCATTTATCCATACTCAGAGAACAAAAAGGGGAAATTTCTGTTATTCTGGGAAAATGAAAAACAAAAGGGTAGTAAGTAGTAAAGCAAAGTAATGAAATTCCAGAACCCCAGAATGGTTTGGGGTGGAAAAGACCTTAAAGCCCATCCAGTCCCACCCCCTGCCATGGGCAGGGACACCTTCCACTGTCCCAGGTTGCTCCAAGCCCTGTCCAGCCTGGCCTTGGACACTTCCAGGGATCCAGGGCCTGCCACAGCTTCTCTGAGCACCCTGTGCCAGGGCCCCCCTGCCCTCAGGAATTTCTTCTCTATATCCCATCTAACCATTTTCTCTGTCAGTTTGAGTCCATTCCCCCTTGCCCTGTCACTCCATCCCGTGTAAACTGTCTCTCTCCATCTCTCTTCTAGCTCCTTCAGGCAGTAGAATCCCAAAATTGGGTCAAAGCCTTTTCTTTTCCGGGCTGAACAATCTCAGTTCTCCCAGTTCCTTTTCTTCTCCAGGCTAAGCAATCCCAGTTCTCAGAGTCTTTCCTCATGTACTCCCTGCATCAGGGAAGTGCTGGCAGTAAAAGTAGATGTAGTCTTCTGTATCTTTTAGGGGTTTTTTTAAGCATTGGGATGAGAAAGTACAAAAAATTACTTCTTGCCTGCACAAAGCCAAAGGGAGCAATCTGTTCTGTGATAAGAAGACCGAAATGCGATTAGCTCAGGGTGGATGCCCAGCAAGCTTCCAAAAGTGATTGCAGACTCTGCATTCCATGGACCCAAACACCAGCCCCTTGAGAGGCAGCAGAGAGGAGAGAAGTGCACAGCCTGGGAAGAACTTTCCCCAGAGCTGAGGCTCTGAGGAAGTTTAAGAGGCCCAGAGGAAGGGTCAGACATCAGTTTAATTGCTGAGTGTCATTTCTCCCTCAGCAGCTCACAGCCAAGGTGTGATAACCTCTCTCAGAAGTGACAAGACACAAACCTGCTGAGCTGGGGCTAAAGGAGCTCCTTTGGTAGCTGCTCAACAAGAGTCCTGGAGGCAGCAGTGAATGCCAGGCTTATTTTGCACTCCAGCCTGATCCTTGAGGAGCCTGGTGTGACGTCAGAGGAGGGATGTCACACTCCAGTGTCACAGCACACAGGTGGA
Organism: Sylvia atricapilla; assembly: GCF_009819655.1. NCBI lineage: Eukaryota > Metazoa > Chordata > Aves > Passeriformes > Sylviidae > Sylvia > Sylvia atricapilla. The sequence goes on from NC_089148.1 coordinate 6,387,912, forward strand.
TCCGGCACAGAAAGAGGGAGCAGCAAGGGAGGATGGAAAACCAAACACAAACCCAAACAAGCCATATGAAAAACCATTTGATACTGTCAGATCTGTCTTTTTAGCACCCCAGAATGGTTTAGAATGGAAGGGATATAAAAACCCACGCCCTGGCAATCCCACCCCTGCCATAGGTAGGGACACCTTCCACTAGCCCAGGTTGCTCCAAGCTCTGTCCAGCCTGGCCTTGGACACTTCCAGGGATCCAGGGGCAGCCACAGCTTCTCGGGCACCCTGTGCCAGGGCTACAGCACCCTCACAGGGAACAATTCCTTCCCAATATCCCATCTAACCCTGTCCTCTGGCAGTGGGAAGCCATTCCTCCTTGTCCTGTCTCTCCAGACCCTTGTAAATAATCTTTTATTACTTCTAAAATGAAGCTTTGCTAATTGAAATTCCCCCAAACAAATAGGAAACGTCAGGAGAAAAGAAGAATTTTAAGCTGTCTTGTGTCACAACACACAGGTGGATCCAGCAGAGAAAGAGGGAGCAGCAGGTGATGATGTAATTTAAATTTAAAAACTTTGTCTTCCCTATTTTATAAAAGCTCTGGCTACAGGTCATTTTTGTCTGAGTTAAAGGCCTGAATTTTTACAGGTTTTTTTGTTGATAGAACCTGCAAGATTCCTTGCTCCTTAGCAAGGCTTTGAAATTCTGATTGTGTCATTGAGAAGCACTAGGATTAGCATCCATTATTCTCAAGGAAGCCGTGTTCCTCACTTCATCCAGCGATTAACCATGGTCGAGGTGGGTTCATATAGCACTGAGAGCTTTACAAAGACCTCCCAAAGCCACAGCAGTGTTTCTTCTTATTTATCTAAATCTGGGGGAGTTTTTGTATCCATATTTCCTCCTTTTTGATGCGTAGTCCCTTCTTTTTGATGCATATTCCCTCCTCCCTGGAATATTCCACCTGTTTCACACAGGAAACTGCTGTAGGAAAAATGAACTCTTAAAACCTCTGTTCGGTGCCCTGGTTCCTTCTCTTGCAGCCATTCATGTTTCTGAGGAGGGCTTCTCAAAAGCACGCTGCAGTTCTGACCCAGCTCAGCCTTGCAGAGAAATTAAAAGGAACTGATTGTTTACATAACCAAAACACCAGAAATATTCTGTAAAATCATGTGATTTCTTACAAATCCCATGTTTAACGTGGCCCAAAGAAGCTGTGCCATCTTTGCAAACATATTAAAAGGGAATTGAGAGCTAATTTAATCCAATAAATGCACCCCCCACATGATACAAAAGTGATATTTGATTTCATGCTCATCAATTCTTGTCTGCACTGTGGTTTTCAGTGATTAGCTAAGCTCTACCTGCTAAAATATTACTTCATACGTAGATATTCCAGGTCTTTATTTAGAAACTGCTAAAATAAACCTGCCATGGCTTAGTATGAATTAGCATGGGAGGCCATTGATAACAAACCCAAAGGTACAAACAAAAGTACTTTACTAATTGGTTGCGTTCAATTTATTGGTTTTAAAATACAATTTAACTTTTAAATTGTGAAGTGCTCACCTGAAAACATTGTTAACAGATACTGAGAGAAAATACTTCTACGTGTATATATATAGATATAAAATTATAGAATTTATAATTCAGATACGTATTTTTAATATGATTATGGAGGTAAAACGATAAGAACAAATTCTTTATTTATTATCATACACCAGCTGTGCTTTTTCTCTGCAATTCTTACAAAGCAAATAAAAGCCAAATGCACTGAAAATGGGAAATCTTTTTTAATCTTTTGAGTCATTTCAAGTCATTATAAATGGTGCTCAGTAAACCCTGCAGACAAATGCTGAGCCCCTAATCAGTGCAGTTTCAGAGAGATGGGTCCAAACCCCATTATTTGATAAGATTAGATCCAAGAGTGCTTTCAGGCTTTTTTTTTTTTTTTTTTTTTGAGATCTTCACGTGTCTTTGAGTCCCATGGATCTGTAGCCACACTATTTAAACTCCATTTTCAAGTACAATTCCCTGTTCATCCCCTCCCACTGTCTCCCATGGCTATGCCTCTGTATCAATGCCTTGATCTGTCACTTCAGTAATTTTAGGAAAAGGCAGCCAGACTTGCCTAATTTTATTTCCCCCCTTGAAGGCCGTGCCTCTGGCTGTGCCTTGTGCTGCTCTTTCTCACCCTCTGCTTTTCATCCTCACATTTCTCTCAGCAGTTGTGTTATTTTCATAGCCACTAAATACACTTCACTCTGCTCAGGGACCTATCTGAAAGAAATCTCTCTTTCAGATCACTTTCAAGGGGTGCAGAAATTTACTTTTCCGAGTAATTCAGGTGACATTTCAAGCTCATTTTAGCAATCTCCAGCCAAACGTGATTGAAAAGTGAAGCACACATTTTAATTCCGTTTCACATTGTAGCTTTGGGGGATTTATATACATATTCTAAATACACATGTAAGGAATATCATAGAGGATGCTGACTAAACATAAGTAATTTAAAATTTTTTCTACTTCCTCAATTATGGTGCTTTAGTGGTTGTGGCTTTTGAGCTATAACTAACACTGACTGCTAGAGTGGATCAGGAAAATACTTCAGTTTAGTCTTATGAAATGAATAGCCATTTCAGGGAAATTACTCTTAGATTATTGCTCAAGCAAAGGAAAAATAAAAAATAAAATGAAAAATAAAACACAACAAAACCTGACCCAAACGAGAAAAAAAATCAGTATGTGAAAGATGTTCTATTTACTGGAGCAATTAATTCCCATATTGCCATATGAGGAAAAGCTGAGGGATCTAGGAATGCTCAGTTTGGAGAAGAGGAGGCTCCACGAGATTGTCTCAATGATTATCAGTATCTGGTGGGGTGGGGCAGTGAAGAAGATGTCTGCCAGTGACAGATTACAAGGTAAAGGGCACAAATCTAAATAAAAAAAAAAACAAGTCTGGACATAAGAACCCTGTTTTACCTTGAAGGTGGTCAAACGCTGACAATTTCCACCCCCAAATTTCAATCCCTTTGAACAATCAGGGCAATCAGTGAAGGGATCCTGACCCCTGATTCCTTTATCTCACTTCTGCAGACAATACCTTCTGCATGGTCACAAGGGTCTGCAATTTAAAGTCTGATTTAAGTTGCACTAAATAATTTGAAAAATGTGAAATTAAATGCAAGTTCCTTTATCTCTTCATGATATAGCAGAAGTGCTATAATACATTTTTTAAAGTTCTGGGGCAGCTATTCCCTGAGGCTTTCAATTCCACTTGGAATCACATAAAAAGAGATGATAAAGGACACATTTAAAAAAATTACACAAAGCTTGTTTGTTGTTACTTGGGAAGAGATAAAATACACCTTAGCTGCTTCTCATTTGAATGTGTTATATTCTTTTTTGTTTCCCCTCTGTAAAACATTTTTATTTTCTTCTTTTATTTCAGACAGTGGATAGACAAATATTTTTCACTAGGCTACAATAAACAATATAAAAAGATTTGGTGCATTGCTTTGAAAGTCTGCAATATAAATGTATTTATTTCCAGGGTAGCACTGGGAAAATGGAGTGAACAGGGGTCTCTCAGCTCTTTCTAAACCAGAAGGTCGAAATAATGAGTAGTGAGAGGACACTTGGTAATAAATTTGGAGAATGACCTTAAAGAGTTTCAGGTGCAATGAATTTCAAGGGGCAGCAGAACATAGTTTAGGAATTTTAGTCTTTTTTCCCTAGAACTCTGTGGGGTTTCCAGACAGGCAGTAAAATCTGTGAGTCTTTGAGAACCCAAAAATAACCCCAGGTAAGTGTGGTCAGGCTGCTCCCCAGCTGTCACACACCCGAGGATCTCCAGTCCCCAAAATATTCAGGGACACATCAGAGAACCTGTGAGAAGCCAAATGTTCACCAAAATAATAGCTCACTGCTACTGAAAAGAGCAGCACAGAGAAAACAAAAGTACTTTAATATGTAGCTTGCAAGATTTCAACACAGAATGCAAACCTGAAGCCAAAATGTACTTAAAGAAATGTGCTCCTGCAGTGCCCTTGGTCATGTTAACTACAAGCAGGTTATATTTTGAGACAATGAGAGGTCAAATGGCTAAAAGAAGTGACAGAGTGAGCATGTAAATTCAAATGGACTGATCTGGGGGGAGTTTGGAGTCTGGACTCTGGGAAAACACTGAACAAGTTGGAGTTTTTGTACAAAATCTATAGGCAGTGCTCATTGTAATGCACAGTAGCTTTGCTGAATCTTTAATTTAGTGCAAAACACAAACACCTCTAGCTCACTTGACAAAATGGTACAAGGTGGTAGATTTAGTGCACACCTGTGTGGCAAAAGACTATGCAAGAGTGTGTACTTGCAAATAATTAAAACATAATTTTGGAAAAGCTTCCCATTAAAACACCTTTCCAATTCATTTACTCTTGCCATCCTTTATTCCAAGATCAATTATTCCACAATAATGTTGTGCATGGTTTTACGAGCGCAGAGCTGAATGGAGATTTAAAGGTGGGTGTTGGAGAGTTTCGAGATTATCTGTTACTCCTCAGGCTGCAGCACTGCAGGGAAGATAAATTAAAGAAGCAGAGGCAGAAAAGCAAGCAGTGTTTCAAAAAAGTAACCACCTTTATGAGGAAACCACTGCAACATCTGGAGGCAGGACTTTGTGACTTCTCTATATCCCTGTTCCCACTATCTGCCTCCTGCAAGTGCTTCAGGATCATCAGTTCATGGGAGCAGGCAGACAAATAAACCTTCTCTGCAGACACAGAAGATGTGTCTGTACAGAGAGTGAGAAAGAAGTGCATAAAAAACCCTGAAAAACCAAAAAAACACAAAGCCAAACAAACCTCCAAACATGCCCTGTTTAGAACAGAAATTAATTGCAAATTGTTGTAGCAGTGTTGCCTCTATTTGCCAGCTCTAATAACAATCACCTTATTCTAGAGGAAATTAATTTTACTTCTTAGTCTTTCATCTCACTCTTTCTTTCTACACAGGGCCAGCACCCTGGGACCAACATGGGGACAGACAGGGACACCCATGGACACCCAGGGACACCAGGGACACCCAGGGCTGAGGGCCCCTCTCTCTGGGGCTCCTCTCCAGGCTGAGCAGCCCCAGCTCCCTCAGCCTCTCCTGGGCACAGAGATGCTCCAGGTCCTTGCTCAGCTCCAGGAGCTCCTGTCCCTGCTGGGCTGAGGATCCAGAGCTGGACACAGCACCCAGAGGTGCCTCCAGGGCTGGGCAGGGGGGCAGGATCTCTCCCTGAGCTGCTGGGAATACTTCCCCCAGAATCCCATTGGCCCCTTACCCCCAGGACACTCTGCTGGCTCAGGGACAGCTCTTAGACTCCCTTGACTCTCTCCTCCTGCTTCTCCATGGAGTTGGTCCCCAGCTTCTGCTGGGATATTTCTTCCCCAACTGTAAGGACCTGTGCTTGTCCTTGGATCTGTTTTTCTCATTGCTGGAAATAACCACTAGTGAATGCTGGAATAACCACTAGGGGAGCATGGGAAAACAGAGCTGGCATTCTCCAAAGCACTTTGGAGGTTCCTCAGACAAATCCACTGCCTGGGAGGGGAACCATCCTGGACAGATTTCACTTTTATGAGAGTAGGAAGTCATAATATAGCTGGTGGCAGTGTAATAAATGTGATACATCATTTAATTAGGGAGAGGGATTTTGTGTCAACCTCAGATGAATTAGATGTGTTTTAGAACAGGTTGCCCAGGAAGGTCGTGTAGTCTCCATTCATGGGGATATCCCAGATCAGGTGCAGTCTTGGGCAATCTGGGGTGTACAAGAGGATGTCAGGAGCCAAAACAGTCTGTGATTTTCTGCCAATGAGAGTGAAATCCAAACATCCTCTTCAACAGCTCCCTCCAGATCAACGTACTGACACACCTTTGATTTTGGATGTCTCACACGAGGGCTCAAGGAAGGTTTTTCTTCTCTTTGGAACATTCCTGGGATAAGCTTTAACCAGGTTGCTTGTGAACAAAACACATCCAAAAACCAGTGGCTGCATCCTCCGAGGCCTGCAGAATGGGGAGGTGAGCAGGGTCCCCCCCAAAATGTGATTCCTTTTTGTTACCCTTTAGTAATGGGGAAAGGCTGCTAGCAGTCGAACTGGAAAAGTGAAACCTCAGGAGCCCAGGCTGCCACAGAGGCAGAAAGAGGGTTGGTTTCTGCAGAGGCTTTATATTCTCCACTTGTCCTCCAGTTACAGCATAGATTAGGTTACAGCTGGGTTTGGGAAATTAAAGCTCCAAGAGTGCAGTTTTTTACTTGATTTTGTACTTCCCACCCCCCGACTTAGATGGAGAGCTTATGCTGGGAACGTTGGAGTGAAGCCGTTGGGAAATAAGCTTAAAGAAGTGAAATTGTTCAATTTTGTTCAATTCAATTTTGTATCATTGCCAGAGACAGGAAGAGGCTGATTAGAGCTGGTGGTTTGTAGTGGTGGAAAGCCTTATGGTGCCTTTCCCTGTTACAGCCAATGTGATGATTTTAATTAAGGTTTAGGGCTTGGAAATCTGAAAGTGGCTGTTTTACAGGGCCACAGGAATAAAGAAGAGGGACAATAACATCACATCCTCTTTGTGGTCTGTTTGTGGGATGTAATGAAGGTTGCTGTTAGCAGTGTGCTCAGGGGCAGGGCTGGGAGCTTAAAGACCACACAGTCATTCTCCTGCTGGATTCTGCAGGTCCCTCAGGGCTCTGTCAAGAGAGAACAGTTTAACTTTCCTTACAGCAGGATCAGAACCCTGAATCAGAGCACCTGGAATTGAGATTTAGGAAGAGGTTTAGCCTGGTATGCTGTTCTATTTTCCTGGGGTGATGCTGCAATTCTAGGTCACTTCTTTTTGACCTTCCTACAGATATTTTCCCTCTTTTGTGATGCAATTGGAATTTGTGATTAGTGCCAAGGCCTTTTTAACAGCATTTTAATGTGGATCACCAGTGTGGGAAAAGACTTGCTTTTACTAACTGATGGCTTACATTTAACTTCCTGTAATCCACTGCCCAAGAAATTATGGAATAAGTTCATTCACATTATAATCGAAGCCAAAAGTTCATTTCCAGCAGTTTCATCATGTGCCATTAGAGTTAAATGAAAAACTCTATGTCTTTAAACAAATTCTCTTTGAATCTCTAATGTTTCTTTAAAACTCAGGAGATGCAAAAACGTATAGTGAGATTCTCCCAATTTATCCCCAGTGCCTCTTTCCTCAATATCAATTAGCACCAGGCGTGGTGTGTAGTTAGGGATAAAAGGAAGGTCACAGCCCATTTCCTCACTTTCAGGATCCAACAGCATCTAGAAAAAAAAAAGTATTTCTGAATATGGATAATCACGTCTTGGCCTGCTGTGTCATTGTAGGGCTGTAAAGCTCTGATAATACTTAGCAAGAGTCTTTTTTGCTGCCTCTGAGGGGTTTTCCACAACTGACTGCACAATTTTGACTCCACAACATCCATTCTAACCTTAAATTGTCAATAAAATAAAATGTAGGATAAAGTTTTATCCTAAACCAATACCAGTGGGTCCCACAACCCTCCACTGGGAATTTTAGCCACTTGGCTGTAGTAGAAAAACTCCATCCTTTGATCTCTAATATCCACCAAGTCATTCCTTATCACCAAAGTCCTTACAGAAGGCTGCAATAAACCTTTAATCTGTAATTTTCTTTAATCTACTCTTTAATGCTGATCAAATTTTAAAGCGTCTTTACCTCTCCACTAATCCTCTCCCTACCCTCAGGAATTTGTAAGCACAGAGAAACAAACTGGGCTGCAGAACCTTTGTATTTCCTGTTTGGTGTCATAGCCCAGATCTGCCTACCCAGACAAGAACTTTTCCCTAAATCAATGGTAGGGATTGCCCCGACACTGAAGGCTTTCAGAATCCAACATATAGTGCGGGATCCTTCAGCTTTAAGTTCTAAAACCCTTGCCATCAAAAATGTAGTGCCCAAAGCCATATCAATATACTAAAAATCGGCTTTGATTCATCCAGAATCAATTCATTCGGAATTCTCATGGTTGTGCTGAACCCAAGGGTGTAAATTGATCCTTCTGCATTTGGCTGCCCTGACCTGCTCTGGCCAGAGCCACCATGTCATTGGGGTAAATGGTAAATCTAGAAGATAAATGGAAGAGACAACAGAGAAATCGGCAGAGGTGAGACAATTTCCAGAGTGCTGAGCCCACAGGCACCCAGCAATGGATACCCAGCAGCACCACCCAAGCCCTGCCCTTTATTTCAGCCTGAGATTATGCACTGAAAGACAAGGCTTTAGGCTCCAGGAATCCTCTTCTGATTCCAGAGCATCCAGCCATGATCAGGGCATGAAATCAAAGCTGTAATTACAGCTTCGGGGGCAGCACCTACAGCAAAATGCAACTTAAGGCAGTGGCTCCCCATGGTAACCTCTTATCTCTTGGTGTTAGATAAGGGGAATCTAATAGAAAATGTCTTCTTCACATCCTCTTCCCTCAAATCTTAACCCTAAGCAGAGTCATGACCCAGCCTTGAATTATACCAGGGAGCTGATAGCTCCAACAAAACTGGATGTTTGATAGAAATCTTTAAGAGCAATAGCATTTTTCCTGTCTGTGCACACTGAATCCTGCATTAACCTCAGGAATTCCAGCCTCTTTGCACAAGAACTGCCCCAAAAACCACACCCAGCTTGCTCCTCACTTACATGTCCCAAAACTTTTTAACAGCTCACCCTGTTATCTCCTATGGCATAACTGAGGGGAAAAAACCAAACCAAAACAAAACAAAACCAACAAAAAAAACCCCAAGCTAATTGTGCTTTCCTGTTCTCCCAAAAATGAAAGAATATCTTTTTAAAAAAAAAAAAAAAAAAAAAAGGTGCTAATCTCTCCAAAACTTCTGCGATTGATAAAATACTCTGAATTTCTTTCAGAGAGTTTCATAAAGATATACTTTACCCCAGCTGCAAGGAATTAATGAAATGCACTCCTGACTCCTTTATCTGTACATTCCCTGGAAATAAAACCTGGAATTTTCAGCCAGGCCTTGCTTAAAACTCAGCACTGATAGGACCAGTATATAAGCCTACTAAACACTTGCTTTTTACAAAGATTTTCTCTGTTCCCAGAGGAAAAAAAATCCCTCAAGCGGCACCTTGAGAGGGGAATCAATAATGGGCAGGAAACAAAATAATAAATAACGCTGTCCTGCTGGATGGGGAGAAATGGAAATCAGAGTTCTGGTGCAAATGAGGAATGACAGAAACACAAGAGGAGAAAACGAAACGCGCCATGTAACTCCATTTGCAAGAAAATGGGGTTTGCCTGCAATTTCATCGTGAGAGAACAGAAACATGACCAAAACACCTCTGTGAGACGCCTGGAATAGAGTGGGTTTTCCTTAGCATAGGAACACAAATTTTCAGTAAATAGTTTTTATTCCAGTGTCAGAACCTGGATGGGCTGCAGTGTTATTCGTTGTACTGCTACAAATTATCTCATCGTCAGTTGTATGGCAAAATTCAGGGCTGCAGTACCAGAAAAGAGTTATTTGGCCTCAGAACGTGCAATACTTTTTGAGATTGACCCAGGACAGACATTTCTTGTCCCATAAAGTCTCAGTGGTTTCAGCAGTGCAAGGTAAAAATCACCTTAAACTTCAATCCTGCTCCGAGCTTTTCATTTCCCATCCCTTCTCCTTTCTCTGTTTGTGGCGTTGGATGGTGCATATAACAACATGATAACATTTATTCAAATAAATGAAGGCTGATACAGTGATAATAATGCCAATTACACTTAATTCCCTTGCACACTGTAGCTATTTCTGTGTCTTGAGCATGGTGCAGCCTGTAAGGTGCTGCTCAGTGGAACAAAATATTCTGATTTTAAATTCAGTATCCTTGCAGTCATCGTAATTAGGGTTCATTATGTCTTAAATTTCAGCTTGTTAATGTGGTACATTTTTATACCCCAGACTCTGAGGGTCTCCAGCCTACCAAGGCAACACAGTTGAACAGGTTTGTCCCTTATCTCTTTCATTTTAATTATTTTTTTTAAAGCAGGCCACCATCAGAAGCTGGGATTGCCAAGGGCAGGTCTAGCTGTGCATGTCTGATTAGACTCACATGTCAAAGACTTTTTGGACCAGAGCAGAATGGTCAGACAGACCTTGGCAGGGCCAGGCTCTAAAAACAAGATCAGACTTTAAGAACCAAAAGCTGAGAATGGCAGCTGAACAGAGCTTTTATGGCATTGCAGCTCAGTTTTCAGTATTCATACAATATTTCATATTTTCCCACAAATAAATTCCTGATATTCCATACCAGGACACATATCCACCTGATAAAGTTTGTCAGCAAAGATGTGATCACTCAAAATATATCACAAGTATCAAAAAGATCAAGATAATAATTCACAATATGATAATGTTAATTTTGGATAATTAGTTATTACTCTTTCCCCCTAGCACACAACATAAGTCGACAATAATCCATTCTTCTGAGAAAGTTTGCAAAGAGACTGGAAATTTTCACAGGATGAATACATTGACATTCCAAGATTCACACCTCCAACCTACTGACACTTCTTTCTGGATGTAACTCCATCTCCCTTGGCTCTCAGCACATAAAATAATCTCTTGGATTATCAGAAATAACGCTGACAACTTTCCAAAAGTCCAGAGTTCTGAAGGTTCATGCTTAATAAAAAATAATAAGACTTCTTATTAATTTGTCTAAGGCATCATCAACCTCTCCTGCTGGGAATAGTAAATGGCAGGGGAAATTTTTCAGTAAATCTTGAAAAATATTTCAAGCTCAAAACCATGGATTCCTCTCATATGTAACAAAGTTAAACACCAAACTTGAGAAACTTGATGCAAAGCATCTTCTCTGGAATGAACAGATTTCTGTGTGTGTGAAACTCACCCCTGAAATTGGAGAATTATAGAAGAGGGGAGGTGGAAGAGGGGAAGTTTTCTCTATAAATAAGACAAATGTATTTGCTATAAATTTATCCTGTAAATGACCTTTTATTCTGCAGTAACTAAAAAAACCCAAACCAAAGACTAAACCATGAAGCTTCTTCTGGCTTGTGGCTGGCAACTCTTGCGGAATTGGCTTTTGGAGCAGAAAAACTTGGAACATTGTCCTGAGACACCCATCCAAGTGTGGGAAATATCTGGGATATTTATCCAAGTTTGGAATATCTCTGGGAAATATTCTCCCACAAGTCCTCTCATGGTTTCCTTATCATGGAGAAAAATCCTGATGTCTTTTTCTGATGGAAGCTGCACACAAGGGTGGATTTTAAGAGGAAACAACAAACCTGCAGTGGATGTTGGCACCTCTGAGTGACCTCCTGGTGTCACAGCCCACCCCAGACCTCCTGGACCGGTCACCAGTTCTGTCCTTTTATCTGTTCTGAAGGACAAAGGCTGCTGTGGGGTGAATTCTGCCAGTTTGAGCTCAGCAGCACCACCAGAAGCAGCCAGGAATATTCCCTTCAGGAATGGCTGAGATCAGGACTGGGGACAATGTCCTGGTGATGACAGGATTGGGAAGACGGGGTGTGTGGCTCATGGGATGAGTACAGCATCACCACCAACACAAAATATTGAACTGCTTGCCTTGTAAAATGCCCACGTTTTGATTCCTAGCCAGGAACTGGAGCTCACGGAGATGAGAGCAGATCTCAAATCTAATTTCATCAGATGAAGTGAATTCATTTTGAATCGAGGAGCCGAGCTGAAAGCTATGACAATTTATTACTTGCTCCAAATTAATTAAACTTCAGGGAAGGAGAAAAGACCAGAAAATTGCATGTTATTGACATAATTAAAATGCATCGTTTGTTCTCCTATTTCATTTTTTTGTTTTGCTAGGGAAAAAGAAAAAAAAAAAAAAAACTTGGAAGGAAAGAAAGAAAGAAGCTCTTTGATTGAGCAGTTAAAGTAATTAAAAGTAATAAATTCCAGTATGTTGAGAAGAAGGTATAGATCACTTGTTAAGGAGGGTACACACTGTCATTTACTGACATTAGAGGAGATTTGGAAGCATCACCTGCTAAGTGAAAGCTGGCAAAAAGCATCAGCCAGCACAGAGATTGATTTCTCAGCAACCTCCTTCAACTGAAAGACTGTTCAATACTGCCGGAAAAACACTGTCTCATTCAGAACTTTGAGAATGGACAGAGAGCAGTTCAAACATCCCTGCTGGTGTTTGGGGAAAAAATGGTGTTTGGGCAACAGACAAGTTTGGAAAACATTCATTTATGTCATAAATGCGATGAATTTAAACCACTTGGTAGAAAAAATAGCAATACAAATAAAATTATACAACAACTCACAGAAAAAGGCATATTTGGGACGTCAACTCTTTCTTCTTAGTGGTCAATTTAACCTCAATGAGCAAGGTGAGGTCACTTAAATAAATAGAAACACTGTAAAATGGAGGAAAAAAAAAGAGAAAATCCAGCAGCAAAACCAGCTCAAGAGTTATGCCACAAGTTCTGTGAGATTGCATCAGACAAAACAAGATTTGCATCTTGCTCTGTCTTCCACCTCTCACCCCTTGATGTATAATTTCTTGCATTTAAAAATGTGCATTATCAAAACTATAGGTGACCTTTATATTTTGGCACATTTTTCCCTATTTTCAAGCAGCCGAGTAAATGCATTTTGAAAATAGCAGGAATTTGAAGATCACACAGGCCAAATCTCCCATCCTCTGCTGGTGGTGAGGCCTTTCCAGACAGATTCTTCAGGAAATCATCAGTGAGTGATAAAAATCAGCAGATAAGAAATCATGAAAAACATCCAGCTATGAGCAAACCTCTTTTTCCAAGTGATTCAGCCTTAGTGATGTTCACATTGTGTCCTCTCACACTGGAGAGGAGGCTCCAGTGCAGGAAAGGCAGCAGGAATGGAGAATCAGAAGGAAAATACTGCCACAGTATTACCTCCCATGGACCTCATGTGCATAAAGCCAACCAGATGTTGAGGTTTTAGTGATATTAAATTCTGTCACTGCTAAGAAAGAGCAAATGAAAGATTGTGATAGAAAGAAGATGGAAAGCTGCTGCCGGACACCCACCCAGCTGCTTTCCCTCTGCCCCTCCTCGACAGGATGGGAAAGAGAATTTCATGGGCAAGCTCAACATGATGACAGAGAGATCACACACCTCTTGCTGTCTTGGGCAAACCAGATTGGACTTGGGTAAACAATTTCATTTAATGCCAAGTATTAACACAGTAAGATAATGAGGAATTAAAATACATTTAAAACAAATTTCCCCTCCCTCTCCTTTCTTCCCAGGATTGAAGAAGAACTTCTTCTCTGGGCAGTGACTGAGCACTGGAACAGGGACCACAGAGGGTGTGGAGTCTCCTCACAGGGGATATTCCAGAGCCATCTGGACACTCTGCTGTGCCCTGTGCTCTGGGATGGCCCTGCTGGAGCAGAGAGGTGACACCACATGAGCCTGACCTATCCTGGGATTCTGAGATTTACTCCCATTTTATTTCCTCCCATACAGGAAATGAGGGAGATGGTCAGTCTATAACATTCCATCTCTGCTGGTTCTTTGCCCTCACACTCTACCCCTGCAGCACCATGAAGTCCTTCCCATGGGACATACTCTTTCTGGAACAGACTTCCCCCAGCCAAAGGTCCTGCCAAAAAACCTGCTCCTGTGTGGGCTCCTCTCTGTGGGACACAGATCCTGCCAGGACCTGCTCCTGCCGGGGCTCCACACAGGCTGCAGCTTCCCTCAGGACACATCCCTCTGCTCCAGGGTGGGCACCTCCAGGGGCTGCAAGTGGATCCCTGCATCCCTTGGGGACCTCCAGGGGCTGCAGGGGCACAGCTGCCTCCTCATGGGCTTCTCCATGAAATCTCAGGCAAATCTCAGCTCTGGCCCCTGAAACAGCTCCTGCCAGTCGTCCTGCCTTGCCTTGGGTGTCTGCAGAGCTCCCTCTTCCACATTTCCTTATTTACACCTCAAATAAGTCATCCCAGAGGTGTCCCCAGTGTTACCAGCTTGGCTTGCCCAAAGGCAGGTGCTTGGTCATGGCTGGAATGAGCGATGTCTATCACATTCCCTGATCTCCTCTCACAGCATCACCCCTGCAGCCCCCCAGCTGCCCAAACCTTGCCATCCCATCCCAAGGAAGTGTCACAGCCTGTGCCACCAGTGTCACAGTTCTCCCAGCTCTGTGCCACCAGCACTTGTGAATTTATTCTTCGTCTCAAGCTACTTCACATTTTTTAATTGAAACCCAGCCTTGTTGTCTCCATAAAAGAATCCAGACATCATTTTGGTTTAAAATGCACTTCTGTCCCCCAGGACAGCAGATGAAAGTTGGAAAATGTGAACATTAACAGATCAAACAGCAGAAGTAAATTAAAATGGAATAAGTTGCTGCTTTCTGAGCACATGGCCATAAAGCAAATCTCACAATTAACGGCTGTTTTCCATTAGCCCTAAAGCATCCCAATTGTCAAGATAAAGCCCCACAGTGTTATGTCCATGACATCCTTCAGCAGTTTCACACTCATTAAGTATTTCTGGACAGCTCTGCGATTTTATTTCAGGAGCAGGGAAGGACTGATGGAAAAGCAAATCTGAGAAACCCACAAACTCCAAAAACACTCTCCTCAAGGCCCATTACATTGCATTTGATCCTGAGTTCATCAGCAGCAAGCAAGCAGGAATATTGGGGGTTATTATGTTGTGGTAACTCTTACAGAATGCATCTGAATCTTTAGATCAGACTGCAGGGGCTAAACTAAGACAGAAGCAAAGCACTGAGAGATTTTCAGTACATTCTGTCTGCCTTAATTGTCACCCAGCTCCATTTTCCACGTGCAATACCACACGCAAAATGCCTGTGCTACATCTCATTAAGGAACATAACACAGTTAACAGAAAATATAACAGGGCCTGAAAATGAGGATTTAAACCATCTCAGTATGGAATCCCAGTCCCTGGAAGTGTTCAAGACCAGTTTGGAGCAAGATGTCCCTGCCCATGGCAGGGAGTGGAATGAGATGATCCTTGGTCCTACCTGACCTTGAGCAATTCCAGGGGTGAGGCAGCCACAGCTTCTCTGGGCAATAATTTCTGACCATGCAGACTGAATTCAAAAGGTCCTTTTCCCCTTTCTCTTTCTCTTCCTCTTTTTTTTGTTCCCCTTCACTTTTCCTTTCTTCTTTTTCTCTTCTTTTTGTTGTTTCTTTTTTTCCCACGACTGTGTAATTTCTCTTTGAGGCAAAAAGGTGATAAGTACTAAAAACCCACATGATCCCTGAAGCTGGAATTTCAGACATATGTGAGTATCTGAAGCATTATCATTACAACTCACAAGAGAAAGTAGTTGAACCCTCTGATTAAAGGCTGGAGGGATGTGTAGCCGTGGCCTTTCTCCAAAACACTCTGCTGCAGAGACAGAAGCTGCTTTTAATGGATTTTATAGCACTGGGGATATTAAATCTGTCAGGGATAACTGTGTGCTTTAGCTTTGGAAGATGGCAAACCCCCCAAAAACTGGGTGGCTTCATGTGCATCCATGTATAAACCATGATGATTGATGGACATCTGGGGTATGGGAGAAGGTGGGATGTGCTCACAGGCTGTGAATTCCAGGGGCACAAATATGGAGTTAGGCAGCCAGAATTTATAGATAAACTGTTGGGAAACTGTCAAAAGAGTCTTACAACCATCCAACCATAAGGGCAATGCTTGATATCTGTTCTTGGTGTAAGTTCTCCCTATCCACTCTGATTAAGAAATGGCAAAGCAGTGGTATAGAATTCCAGAATTCCAGAATCACTAAGGTTGGTAAAGTCCTCCAAGATCAAATCCAGTTGTTGAAACGGCATCAACAGCATGGTCACCACTAATCCATGTCCCCAAATGCCACATGCACAGGGTTTTTTAACAATTCCAGGGATGTTACCTCCTACACTGCCCTGGGCAGCCTGTGCCAGTGCCTGACCAACCCTTCCACAAACACATTTTTGTTCATTTCCAATTTAAGCTTCCCCTGGTGCAACTTGAGGCCATTTCCCATCATCCTGGCAAACCACAAAATGGTAAATATGAAAGCAAGGAATAGCTAAAAAAACTGGGACTGCTTTCACTTGTTGCTTCATTTCTTTTTGATTTCATGGGAGCGATTTGATACCTCAAGCAGACCAAGATCTCATAATCCACAAGTGCTTCATTACTAAATGTGAAACTTAAGTTTAAAGGCTCTGATCAACTTGTGCAAGTTTGTGTCACACAAGTTGCACACATTCAAAGTTTGGAAGCTATGGAAATTACTTATAAAAGTTATTCAATTATTTAATGAATTGAATAAAATTGAAAAAAAAAATCAATATCAAGAACAACCAAATAACAAACGAATTTTTCTCTGTCCTTCAGCTAAATAAGCCACAGCTCAAAGGCAGCAAGGAAACGAGGCCTTACCCACTTACCCCATATTTAGTGTCCCTAACCCAAAACAAACTTGATATATGAAATAAAGAGGAGAAAAGAGGATTGTTAATGGCTAAGTGAAGTCATAAATAAGCATGATCCTAAAGAAATCTTTAATGAACAGCTAGAAAAGGAGTCTGTGGGTAAAGCACTGTAAAAAAGAAGGGATAGGGAAGTTCCTTCCAAGGTTCCTGAAGGGTCGGTGACATAATGGCTGCACCAGGTGCAGTTCAGTCTGACATCCTGAACTTAGAATTCTTCTGGAATCAAGTGAAATCAAGACACGTCTCCAAGCTTTTCCATTAAAAAAAAAAAAAAAAAAAAAAAATAGTTTGGCCTGGAGCTGTGCCAGGGAAGGTTTAAGCTGGATCTCAGGAAAAAGTTCCTCCCCCAGAGGATGGGCACAGCCAGGCTCCCCAGGGGATGGGCACAGCCCCAAGGCTGCCAGAGCTCCAGGAGTGTTTGGACAATGCTCCCAGGGATGCACAGGGTGGGATTGTTGGGGTGTCAGTGCAGGGACAGGGGTTGGATTCCATGATCCTGCTGGGTCCTTTCCCACTCAGGATATTCTGTGATAGATAAACCCACAAACTCCAAAAACACTCTCCTCAAGGCCTATTACATTGCATTTGATCCTGAGTTCATCAGCAGCAAGCAATCAGGAATATTGTGCAAGAAAAAAAAAATCAATTTAAAATGAAAGAAAATTATTGAATTTTAATTCTGCAACTTCAGCATCTGCCTCGCTCACTATCACATCAGCAAAATTTATTAGAACAGGAACCCACTAATTGTCTGAAGACCTGATAACAAAGAAATTCTGGTTCAATAGAAATTGTGAATGTAAACTTTTTACCAGTAAAAGTCAAAGTATCAAAACAACCTGCCTTTCACATGGACTTCCTTTTGATATATTATTTTCTTTTTCTCCTATTCAAATACAGTATTTTCTTGGAAGTGAGAGTAAAGGCTTGGAAGGATAACCCCTAATGTGTGAAAGGAGGTGAAGGTGGAATAACAGAATTTACATCTCCCTGCATAAGATTTCTGCCCTTGTTTCTGTTCCCCACTGCTGTGTCCCCCCACATGACTCCACGAGTGACACTGATTTTTATGATCAACACCCTCTGGCTGTGGCTTTTATAAAGGTTATATCAAACTTTGCACATGGCTGAATTTCATTTTATTAAGAAGAAATGATAAAGCTCTTCTGGTTTAAGCAAATGAGAGAAGTTCAAGGTAATTATTCCTGGACACTGGGTGAGAAGAATCAAGGATTGCCACTGGACCATGTTAGTTTTCTTCAGATTTAGCTGGGAATAGCCAAGACCTCAGCTGGAAAAAAGAAAAATGGATAATAATAGAGATTATTAAGTAAAAAAAAAAATTAAAACATTGAAAAAAACATCCAAAGGAACACTTGCTGAAAGGTTTATTGATTCAGTTGTGAGTCTAATTTGCACCTCTGCCCTCTTGCACTCTGTAAACACCTTTGTTTCTTGAGGGAAATCCTCATTCTGCAGAACTTTGGAATCTGTTAAAAACCCAGACATTGTGAAACTGGATAAGCTTGTTTTTGCATAATTGCCAATGTGAACGTTATGTTACAACAGCAATTCCACTTGATGGCTCCAATTTTGTGTTTTATAAGTTTGAGCCAATTATCTTTGGATTTGCACTTGGAAAAGGAGGAAATTGAGGCTGCAATAATTCTTAAGGTTCTTAAGATTCCCCAAGCTGTGTTTTATCCCGTGCTGGTTGCAAAGCATTTTTATTCCGAGGAAAGGAAGTTTGATCAGAGGTTAATTTGGCTGTGAACTCCAGGAGGTATTTTTTGGGAAGTGAATTAATTTTGAATAATCACCTCTTACCCCAGAGTTGTCAAATCTGGATGTGATTGAGGCCTCTCTTTGTTCCTCTTCTGTTCCATGAATTTTTTGTGCACTAAGGGACTGAGATGGTTGGAGTCTGGCACGTTTTCCTTAAAGGACAATGTGGGGTTTCATCCTATTTTCTCACCTTTCAACAAGTCTATTTAAAGAGGTTTATTTTTGTAAAAGACAGAAAAAACATCTTAAATTGAAAAAAATAATCCATGGAAAGGAGGATTTAGGAAGTGATTGCAGTTCATCACAGAATTATGTGCTACCACATAATAAATACAGACCAAGTGAACAGTAAATTCATGGAATTGCTGCATTCCAGCTGCATGAATTGTCCTCTCCAGGATCCCAGAGAGGGAACTGAGGCAATGGAAAGAGCAGGGCTCAAATCAAACAGGTAGGGCCTTCCCCTTTTTCAAATATAACTGAAATTAAGAAATAATAGTTTGTTTTGAAGGCTTTTCCTGTGTCCTGGTCTTCAGTGGAGGTGATTGGCACTGAAAAGCAAGGACATTCTGCCCCACCAACAGAGAAGCAGAGTAATTTCAGAGCAGCAAGACAATTGAAAAGAGGCCACGGGCCAAGCTGTAAACTGGGAAAGTCCAATTGTATGGGGAAAAACCATCACCAAGCCGCAGGTGCCCAGAGCCTCTGAGATACCCAAAGTGGACAAGGGCACACAGCCCCTGGAGCTCCCTCCAAAGTTGATTTCTTGGTCTTAATGATCTTTGTCAACTCATGAAAACCAGACGTGTAAAGGCACCACAGACATTTCCTTACACCAAAGCTAAAGCACAAGGAGAGAAAACCTAATCAATATTTTACCTAAAAATCTCATCTCTGTTTCTCATGTGCTGGGGGTATCAGCAGTAAGGATGGAGGAATTAGATCCCTCTGCCTCAGGGATGTCTGCCTGGAGAAGGAACAGAGAACAGGACAGGGAGAATAGAAAACAGAGACTAATCCCCAAAATAAAATATTAATCTGCCAATTCAGGTTCAAACCTTATTAGCACGCCCTAACTTGGCATTTGACACTCCATAACTGAAATTATTCCTTTGTGCGAGTTTTATTTATAGTTTGACTCAGATGCTCTCCTCATTCTGTGCAGCACCTGCTTTATAACTCAGCTCCTCACTCTCAGGGAAAAGAGAGAGGATGAGTTTTAAAAGCCAAAAATTTTAAATGCCAAAAGAAAAAAAAAATTAACATACAAATGAGAGCAGATGTTGCTTTCATAAAGGTTCACAGCACACACACAAAAAAATTCCATGCTGAACACTGCAGAGGGTTTAATCTCTCTGCTGTCACTTTCACCTCTCTTTTTTAAAATTTGGAAATAATTTCAAATAATTTCAGGATTTCAGGATAGTTGACCTTCAGTTTGGTAGTCTGAGTCTGTCTTTTTTTTTTTTTTTTTTTTTTTTTTTTTTTTTTCTTTTTTCTTTCTTTCTTTCTTTCAATACTCCCAAAGGACCAACTCAACTTCTACCTAAGGCATGTTCTAACCCAGGATCATGGAGCAGGTTATTCCTAAGGACTGCAATCAGTTTCCAGCTTTATTCCATTGTACTATGGCAACATTCTTCTCTCACAATATTTCAGCCCAAAGAATAAAGAATAAAGTTTTCTTTTAAGAGAAATACCAGCTGATGCAGTATGTCTTTGGTCCCCAAATTTTAGCCTAAACTGAAGTATTTTTCCTTTACCTATAAACAAATTGGAGAATGCATCACTTTTTTCCCCTAAATGGTGGATGATTGGATTTTCCAGCTCCTGCTGACATGGCATCCCTATGAACCAGACTCACATCTCTGTAGGATTTCCTGTGGAAATCAGCAGATAAATAATTAAACGTGTTTGCATAGTGGAAGTTAATGAAAGCAAATCAGGAAGCATTCCTGAGCATGGAACTGGGGCAGGATTTTGTCTTTTAATCATTGTGAACAGAAAGGAAACAGAGGGAAAGGCACCAGAGAAAGAGCTGAAAGTTAATTAAAATGCACAACCTTCTGGTGTTTCCAAATTACAGATTGACCTGGGGCAAATTTCCTGTTCTATCCACCAGGATGTTCTATAAACACAGACTTACAGAGGGTTTGTTTCTCTAAGATCATATGGGAAGGTTTTGTTGTTGTTGTTGTTTTTTTGGTTTTTTTTTTTTTTTTTTTTTTTTTTTTTTGCCAGCTGACTCATTTAAACAGGTGGGATTCTGCATTTTGCTATTTACTAAGCTCATTTGTAATCTTCTCTCACTAGTTCATTTAGAAATTGTTGGGAGCTTTTTTTCTGCTCCAGAAAATGAACAAGTTTCTAAACTTCTCACACAAAGGAAGGTGGCTTTGGAACTCATAAAAACACAGTTGCACATGACAGGTTTCTCTGTAGCTCTAAGGTAGGTCATATTTCCCACTTGAAAGGTATTAATTTCTTTATCACTTTACACACTCCAGATTTCTGAACTTTCACTGTGACATTTCCTAAAGATCACGTTACTCAAACCCTTCTACCATCAATCACTACCAAAATTAGCTGTTAGAAATTCCCAAAAAGGAATTTATATCTTCTCTGGGAGATGTATCTGGGAAGTTGTGCTCATCAGGGCTCTGGTGTTCTAAAGACTCCTCTTCTGGGCTCTGCCTGAGCTGTGTTTCTCGACTTCCAGATTAAAATTTCCTTGTTTGTGATCCAATAGGGGTCCGCTGTAGTTCCAAATATCCATAAAACTATCCAGTAACAATAAATGTAATTCGCAGAAGTAATTTTCTTTGGTTGGAAACAAATGCTTTTCTATCAAAAGGAAAAAGTATTGTTTTATGTTACTAGAACAGTGTCTTAGTTTGCTCCTGGCATGAATAGAGATAGTAACAAACCAATTAATCTTAGAATCATGGAATATTTCAAATTGGAAGGGACCCACAATGACCACCGAGTCTGACTCTTCAGGGAATGGCCCATATGGGCATCAAACCCTCCTTCCATACAGTTGGACCAAGATGAATTTTAAGGTCCCTTCCAGCCCAAATCATTCTGTGATTCTGTGAAACAAGCTCAGAGCTCTTTCTGATCACTGAAACCAACTATTGAAACAGTCCCAAACTTTTTTTGCTGGCCACTTCCAAACCCTATTACAGAACCCCGGGATGTGCCAGGCTGGAAGGGCCCTGTGTGGCTCATGAGGTGCCACCTCCGTGCTCCAGCAGGGCCACCCCAGAGCACAGGGCACAGCAGTGTCCAGAGGGCTCTGGAACATCCCCAGGGAGGAGCCTGCACAGCCTCTCTGGGCTCTGCTCAGGGCTGGGCACTGCCCAGGGCAGGAGTTGTGCCCCTGGGCAGGGGAATTGCTGGGCTCAGCCCCTGCCCCTGGCTCTGGGGCCATCGCTGGGCCTGGAGCAGAGCCTGGGGCTGCTCTGCCCTCCCTGCACACAGGGACAGACATGGGGACACACAGGGACAGACATGGGGACACACAGGGACACACAGGGACACACAGGGACACACAGGGACACACAGGGACAGACATGGGGACACACAGGGACAGACATGGGGACAGACATGGGGACACACAGGGACAGACATGGGGACACACAGGGACACCCAGGGACAGACATGGGGACACACAGGGACAGACATTGGGACACACAGGGACACACAGGGAGAGACAGGGACTGACATGAGGACACACAGGGACAGACAGGGGCACACATGGGGACACACAGGGACAGACATGGGGACACACAGAGACGCACAGGGGCACACAGGGACACCCAGGGCTGAGGGCCCCTCTCCCTGGGGCTCCTCTCCAGGCTGAGCAGCCCCAGCTCCCTCAGCCTCTCCTGGGCACAGAGATGCTCCAGGCCCTTCCTCAGCTCCAGGAGCTCCTGTCCCTGGTGTCCCTCCACAACAAGAAGAGTAGTCTGAGAATCATCATGAGCCAGGTTTGTTTAACCCTTCACACTGAATTTTTCATCATGGCACCCAACCACAACCACTTTGTGTGTGCTAAATAACTGGAACAGAACAGCCCAGAAACGGCTCTGTGTATCTTCAATGAGTTGGAAATCCGGCTGCTGAAGCACTGGAAGATGTGAAAATATATGTAAATAAATAAAGCCCATGCTCTGTGCAAAATCCATGCTTTGTGTAAAGTTCAAACCCCTAAAATCTTGCATGTACATGACGGAGGTAGAAGTGCGAATGCTCCCACCTCACTTCTCTTCCCATTTTTTCCTTTGCTGTGTGCTGGATGTGGAGCCTAAGCCCTGAACTACACAGGTATTAAACACAGAAAGCCTGCAGGGATCTTTGCCTTTTCTCTGCCTTCAACAAGGGATAAATATTTCAACAGGGATAACATTTTTAGGGCTCTCCAGTGAATAAACTGGGGAAATCAATCTGTATTTTGAGGAATATTTATTAGTCTTGTTTAATAGAGGTTAAGATTATTTTTGTTCTATTTTGGCCGAACTAAAGAGTAGAATAATACTGATAATATCTGCAGATAGACTATGCCTGTAGTGCTTCAAACAACACTCCCTTTTTTAGAGATTAAGAAAGTGATTGGATTCCACCCAGACTAATTAATGGTAATCTACAAAATCATTCAAAGGCTTTAGTCTGTCTTGAAAAAGTGCTGGCTCTAATTCCTTCTAAACTCTTTCAAACTCGAACCTCGAAGCCAAGAGAAGTTGAAAACCTTAGGATTGGTGGCATTGCTAAAACCAAACCAAACAAAATTCCCAAACACTCTCTACTTGCTTTAATCTGTACATTTTAGGTGGAGCATGATGAGTTGGTGATTAAGAGGAGAGCCAAATTAGCAAAACTAGCTTCAACCAACTAGAATAAAAAATGAAATGAAATAAAATAAAATAAAATATAAATAAACCACCTTGCATTCAAAATTTGCTAAAGTACAAGAAAGGAAAAGAAGATATTAGGAATGTATTATTTGTTCAGGTTTCTAGAATACAGGGTTTCAAGTCAGTGAAAGCCCCCACAAAACTCTAAAATATCTGTGCCTGTTATATAATTATGTGGTTGTAGAATTACAAACATGTGCAGAGAAATATATTCAGAGAGACATAGAGGCTTAACTGTTTTAGTTTTATCTCTCTTGAAACATGCATCGGATGAAATTCCTAATTTTCCTCATCTAAGTAAACCAGCAAGTTTAGAGCAGTGAGTTCCTGTAGTTTATATTTTATTGGGCCAGATTTCGTATCACAGGCAGGAGCAGAACTCTGAGGATGTTGCACCTGTGATCATGAGAAACCTGAAGTGCAGCAGATGGAAGATAATCCATGAAAAGCAGATTTTTCAGGGGATAGGGTGATCCCAGGAGTGGCATTGGGCAGAAAAACGGCAGGACCTGCCTGGCACGTGGCTCTTCCTGGGACTCCACATTCTGGAATTCCTATAATTCAATATTCTGACCCAGCTTCTGACTTAGAGAAGAGGGGAGGGAAAAAAACCTACAAAAAACAACAAAACCAACCACCACAAAAACCAGCCCTCTGGCACAGATTTGGAAGGAAGGCAGGCAATATTTTGGGGAAATTAAAATTTTCCTGTAGTTAGTTCCCCTCTAATTGTGTTGTAATTGCTCTGGGCCAACTTTAAAAAAGAGGCTGTCCCAGAGGGAGGAGGCACTGGAGAGAGAGAGAGGGATAATGGAGAAAATGCATCAGAGCTGTGTAAATGAATGTTCCTGAAAATTAATAAAGGAAGTAGAGGAGGATGGATGTCAGGGTCTCAAAAATGCTGCAATGGAAAAATACAATAAAAAGGGAATTATTATCTTGGGAGTGACTAAAAACAATATAAGATTCTTTAAATATATAAAGGGAAAGAGATAAAGGGCTGAAAAGTGAAATAATTAGCCCACTAAGGGATTAAGGGGAAACTTAATATGAAGTGAACAGGATAAAGTGGGAAAATTAAATGAGTTTTGCAATTCTTAGTAATCATGAGGGAAATCTGAGCTGAAAGAGGATAAATAAAGGAACCCTGTTTTACCCAGCTGCTGAAAGGTGCAAGGTAAAGGATGTCACTTGGACAAGTTAGAAGTCACTAAAACCAGGTACAGCTTGAAGGAAAGGGGTTATCCCTTCAGTAACTGAGAGGAGCAAAGAGGGAATAAGTAAGAGACTGTGGAGGTCCTTTGGAGAGAAGGCGTGTACAGAAAAAATAGAAACATCATAAAAGAGGGACTTATCCAGATCCACAGTTCCAGCTGTGATGGTGCACAGGGGAGAACTGCAAAGTGAAAAAGTTAAATCCACTGATTTTATCAGAATGAGGTTGCCTTTAAGGAATGAATTACTTCAAGTCTTGTTTACCAAATATACTCCCCACAACAGCGTAATTGTTGAAAAATTACCTATATTTACCTACTAGGAAAAAACAGTAGAAGGAAATTAAAGGCAAGAAATACCATTTTTCTTAACATAAATCTGAACGTCAGAAGTTATAACAACACATTCAGACTTTTGCAGCAGTTTTGATCCTAATTACATGCAATTATTACACTGCATACAGAAGAAATAATCTCCAAATTATCCTCTTTTGTACCATCAGTGTTGCAGTCTAAAGCAATTGTTCTGTACTATCGATAAATAACAGAATTAAAAGAATAACAGTACATCATTCCTGGACAAAATTCCTTATAAACAGAACAAAATTAATATTTTTTTCAAAAGAAAACTAAAAATAATGGGCTAACACTTCTCCAGTCACCCCACAGGTTGTACTGGTACCAGTCCAGAAGTTCAACCACAGAGTTTGTAATCTTCAGAAAATTACCTATAATGCAATGATAGGAGTTATTTACTCTTTTAATGCCACTGAGGTCAAAAACTTGCCTTCCCTTTTAATTATTAAATTCATAATGTTTATTGAGATGCACACACTTATTCAAGTGGTCACAATTAAATAATTTATTACACAGTTGCTGCAATTTCAGTGCTAAAATTGATTGTGTAAATTGTAACCTAGAAACATAAGGAGCTGCCTGTGTAAATCCAGACCATTCCAGTGCTTTAAGAGAATATTCACTGCACAAATGCATCAGTGCTTTTAAAAATCAAATGTTCCTATTCCATTTGTTCAGTACAGAGTGCTGTACTTTGGATTTGAAATTGGGAATAATTAAACTCTCCAAAACCGGTTTTGGGTTCTGGAATATGTGCAGAGAGACTGCTGGAGAGGAGGAGGGAAATTAGCTCATAATCACAGAATCTCAGACTGGTTTGGATTGAAAGGGACCTGCAGTTTCATCCAGTCCTCCACCTGCCATGGGCAGGGACACCTTCCACAATCTCAGGTTGCTACAAGCCCTGTCCAAGCTGGCCTTGGACATTTCCAGGGATCCAGGAATGTCCTGGATCTTCTCTGGGCACCCTGATAATGTGGCAGAAATTAGGTAATTACCATTACTTATGAGCAATCTTAGCAGACATATAACAAAAGATACATAAATTTATAAATATGTGCATTCTGCTGGTTACAAGAGAAATGAACCTTTGCAGCCACAGCCAGAAATGGTTCACCTTTCAGCACTTGAAATTAGATCCCAGTCTCCTTAGTTCATAGAAATTGAACTTCAACTCTGAAGTGGATTTTATTTTTTTTTAATAATCCTTTTCCATCAGTTTGGTTGATACCTGCCTCCTTAACTCTTGAGGAATCACATGGGGGTAGGATCCACTTCCTCAAGAAGTGACATCTCCAATTGCTCCTTTGCTGTGTCTCATTTAGTGACAAGAAATGTATCTTCAGAAAATCCCACCTGGAAACAAAGCTTTTCGTCCTTTTCTTCTTTCCTTTACTTCAAATATGGATTTGTCTGAATGCAAGAGAAGGAAGGTCTGAGCACTTTCCCTTGGGAACAGCTTTCAAGGAGAAGGTCAAGTTACAAACCTCCTGCCCTGCCACTGCCCTCCTAGAACTGGGATCCAAACCCCCAAAAGTGCAGAACCTTCCTGTACTCAGTTCTTTTTTGGAGTACCTGTTATTTGTCTTATTGATGAAGTATTTGGGTAATTCAAGCATGCAAATCTCTGTTTCGGCAAGCACAAATTAATAACCTTTGCTCCAAATATTTTATGAATACTTTCAGTCAATTAATTTTTATTATTTCCCTACCTGTGGACATTATGGACTGGTTCTCAGGTAATTAATTTTAATGGCACCGTGCATAAATGGCAAGTCCAACTAACTACCAAAAGGGGGAAATTTGGCCCTTTTTTCTTCAGATTTCACTGCAGGAACAGAAAGGATGCTCTCATGCCTCAGAAGCACAGGCTGCCAGGAAATAATTAGGGATAAAATATCCTATGGATATCCTGGCTACACCTGAGGGGTCACCCATGTCTTTGGGGGAGTAACCACAAATGGGCAGCAAAAATGTTGTGTCTGCCCTGTATTTTTATTTCTCCTGCACACACACACACACACACACACACACACACACACGTGTGTGTTCAGACAGAGAATTCCAGGAGGAGTTCATGGAAGAATAAATTCTACTGTTTCTTATCATGAAAACAGGAATTATTCCCTTTGTTAAAAAGATTAACTGAACAAGTTTCTTATGAGTTGAAAGGGCTGGATTGCTGATTAAAAAAAAAAAAAAGGCTAAACAGGACATATTTAGCTGTCAGAAGGTGCTGCCAGCCTGACAGACCTCCCTCAGAGGAGGGTGTGTGAAAGCTGGGTGCTGCAACACCAAAATTCTCTGAGGGAGTCTGAGATTAGTGTTAACTTGGCTTTGGATGGAATTTATAAATAATCTTGTGAAGTGTTGTAAATTAAGGCCTTCTCACTTTTATTTTTCCTTCCTTGCATCACCTTTTCACTAATCTTAACTCTGTTTCCATGTGCCAATTACATCTCAGGGTTTGAGCTTCTGTCCATGTGCTGTGTGTGACAAGTGCCATCCCCATCAGAACGCTCTGCCTGTCAGAATTACTGCAGTCATGGAGAATTCCACTTTAACAGAGAATTGAAAGGCTTAATTTAATACCCTGACTTCTGTCCCTCTCCAAAGTGCTGGAGCAGATTCATCCAGTTATTTCGAGCAGGAAGGAACAAACTTTTCTGGAAATGGGCCCTAGGTAGGTAGGAAATGTGGTGAATTTTCCCTTTTGCCAGGAAGGGGAAGAACCACAGAATTGCTGAGGTTGGAAAAGACTTCTGAGGTCACAGAATCAAACCTTCAGCTGAATCCCATGGTTTCCAGCTAAACCAGATCACCAAGTGCCAAATCCACTCATTTCTTGAACACTTCCAGGGATGAAGATTTCATCACTTCCCTGGAGCTGTGCCAATGCCTGACCATTCTTCCACCAAAGACATTTTCCCAGTATCCAACCTGAGCCTCCTGTGGCCGTTCCCTCTCCTCCTGTCCCTGTTCCCCGGCTGTCCCCTCCTGTCAGGGAGTTGTGCAGAGCCACAAGGTCCCCCCTGAGCCTCCTTTTCTCCAGGCTGAGCCCCTTTCCCAGCTCCCTCAGCTGCTTCTCATGAGAACTTTTCCATGCAAGGCACTCAGTAAGCAGGGAACCTTTGGAGAGTGCTGATTTTCCAAACTCTGATTTTCCAGTGCCTGAGGAGTTTGGAATACCTACACTAAGCCCCAATCCATTAAGCCTGGCTTAGGTAAAGTATTTCTCTCTGAGTATTCCTTCCCAACCCCTGTTAGTTAGAGGATGGTTGTATCCTGAAGGTTGAACCTTTATCTTCCCTTCCTAGACATTTTTTCTTCCAAGAGGAAATGAATCTTTATTTAGTCTTTGCTGTGACGACTCATGGATCACTGTAATTATCCAATTGATTTTTAAATCCTGCAAAGCTCTTGGCCTTGCTGATCTCTGGCAGCTTTTGAAAGGAGCACTGAGTTATAATGAACGGTGTCTTTACTTTTTTATGTAACATTTCCCAAGAATTCCACAGCAAGTGCCGATTTCCCTCTCTGCTCTGTCCTTGAGAACAAGGTTAAGTAGATAGCCCACTGGTTTTAAAGCTCTTTTAGGAGTTTCCTGGGGGAAATGAACACCTGCTGCTGCCAAATTTATCTCCTTGGCCATGTCCTGTGAAGCTGTTCCATGTTGTCATGTTTGAGCCGTCACACAGGATTTAAGAAGCTGTGCTGGTGCGCGTGCATTAATCCAGACTTCTGATGGTCTTTCTTTTTTATCTGCAGAAATGCTGTGAATGCTCTGCCTCTGCACAATCCTTCCTGCTTATCAGGTTTGAGATATTCACTTTGGAGTATTTTCTAATCTATTAGAAAATATACTGGCATTGTTTCCCCACATGGATTTTAAATTCTGCCAAGAGAATGTCCACCCGTTTTATTAAATGCCACAAACTTTATTATAACTAAACTGTAAAATACTCTATGTGCCTCCAGGAAACTTTCTTGCTACCAATGAGGGCGCATTTTATTCTTTTATGTAGAAATAACATCAAGAAGATCCATACTGCCAGCAAAGATTAGGCTGTAAAAAAGAACAATTTATTTCTTATTTTGAAAGAACTCTGACATTTTCTTTTCTCCTGGGATCAATTTTTAGTGCTGGGATTTCAACACCATCTAAACTATTTTCTGTATTTGTTTATAGTTATGTTTCAGTTCTGCAGAAATGCACAGAAATTATAGTATAAGAATAATCAATAATGACTAATTAGGGTCAGATTTAGTCACTTCAGTGATCTGTACAGGACCATGTCAGTGTTCACCTACTGCCTTTCTTCTGTAATAATTCTAATTTTATCATTATGAGTAGAAACCTCCATTATATTAGTTTGTAATGATTACTGGAAGTTCTGTGTCCAAACACATGGCAAAATCAGGGATGGGCCCCATAACCTGCATTTAACCTAAAAAAAAATATATATTTTGTACAGCAATCCCTTGCAATTTCCTGTATCTTTTTTACGTAGTCATCATTTTAATAATTGAAACTTTGGGGTTCATGCAGCTGCCTCAGTTAATTTAATTTATGCATGCAAATATGCAAAGAGTTCCTGAAGGCCAGCATTTGTCTGATGAGGCTTATCTTCCTTTCTTCCCTCTGCAGTAATGGAGAGAGGATTAATCAGGCTCATCACTCTCTTGATTGCTGGAACTTATTTTCTTTTCTGGGTTAATCTCTGCACTGACCAGAGCTGAAGCCTTGGAAGAGAAGGTTATTTAAAGTTATTCAATATCCCATGTAATGTATAAATTAAAGTATTTTTTTTCCCCCATGTTCCCACATTAAGTCCAAGGCCACTAACAGGGATATTTAATTTTTGGGAACATGTGTTCTCATCTACCGGCATGTAGTTTGAAATTCCTATTCCAGATTTTGTGGCAGCAGTGAATTAAAGGAGGGGAGGGATGGAGGAGGTTAAAACAGCTGCATTCTGGAACACCAGATTCCAGTGAAAATAAAACAGCAGTTGGCAACGCATAACTCTTGTTTCATCTTAAAACACGTTAGTTTGGCTTCTCCTCCCTCTGATAAAAATCCTTCAGACTTCCCTTTGTAGGAATTATAAAATTCCAGAGTGGTCTGGGTTGGAAGGGACATTAAAGCCCATCAGGATGGGATGTCAGGAAGGAATTCTTGCTGTGAGGGTGATGGGACCCTGGCACAGGGTGCAGAGAGGTGCTGTGCTTTTAATGTCATAGCCCAAATATGAGTCTGGTTTCACTCCTGCCAAGCTGGTACTGTTGTCACCCTGTTATAACAAAATATTTCTGAAAGTCTCCACTAAACCTTTTGTGAGCTGACTCCATGGGGCCTGAGGAAGCAAGAGCTCAGAGCTGTTGGTCTTTGAGGTCTTTTTCAATCTAAATTGTTCCATGATTGTAAAAGAGTGATTATTTAATATTATTGATATTTATTTGGACTTTCCTACCTCTTCATTCATTTTTAGGGCAGCAAAGCTGTATATTTCAAATTCTGCTGCTCTCTAACAATGCGGGAAATATAACAGGCTTTGCTTCAGGTCAGCCATCCTCTGTTAGAGAGCCATGATTACAGGTTTTGATCTAAAATATTGCACTAATAGGCCACCTTTTAAAAGCCATGTCAGGCATCCAGAACAGCCCTTCTGCTCCCCTGGTTCTGCACTGTGCCTCAGGAATATGGAGCCCATCATTTTCTCCCAGGCTCCCAGGGATGGAGGTCACTCACCCCTGGATTTTGTGGATGGGGCTGTGCATCCCCAGCCACCAGGGCAGGGATGGACATCAGACCACTCATCCCCTGAGATGGGAGGGGGCAGGCCCCAGTGTCTGTTGAGAAATCCCTCAATTTCCTTAATTGAGTATCTTTGCCGTGAGTATTTTAGATTGTTCTTAATTTAGTTTTTCCCTTTATTGATTATCTGACTTCCCAATTAATGCATCCACTGAGAAGCTCCTATGTTTAGTTTTCAATCTCTTTTCACACGAGACCACAGAACACATATTTCAATTATAATAGACTAGCTAAGTAATTAAGGAATAATAAATGAATAAAAATCCCATCATAGTGGTCTATTTAAAATGTCTAATTAAAACTACAGCACACATATAGAATCAGGGAACCATTAAGGTTGGAAAAGGCCTCCAAGATCATTGAGTCCCACCATTAACCTAGCACTAAACCATGTCCACAAGTGCCACATCTACATTTTTTGAACACTTCCAGGGATGGTGACTGCACCACTTCCCCGGGCAGCCCTTCCCCATGTCTGATCAGCCTTTCCAAGACAAGCAATCAAATACACTCATCAAGCATTTTTCAGCACTACATTTTCAGCTCCTTCAGGAAATTCAGGGTGAAAAGAGAATGCTGAGTTATTGTTAACCAGTGCAAACCCCCCAGCTGGCTGAGAAAGCTCACAGTTAGTGGTGTCCATTTCTCCAGAGTTCTAAGACTAAGAAAAGGCAACCCCTGAATTGTGGCACAGTTTTTTATTTGCCCTGGGAGCCAGAGAGACATCTTTGTGTCAGCAAAACACAAGGCCTTGGAGACTACCAAATAGCCAAAATTTCCAATTATTTCGATGTTCAGAAGGCACATTTTTCCAAAAGGACCCACAAGGGGAAAATTATTTCTCCAATAAATGTTTATTAGGCGAAGAGTGTAAAATAAATCCTGTCCAGGCAGCATAGGCTGAAAGTCTCAAATTAGAAGATAAAAAACCATCCTCCTTTCCTAAGCCCTTCCTGAGTTGCATCCCTGCAATTAGAATGATAGTGATAATGAGAATGCTTAAACGGAAAGATCTTAATCAGAATTATTTAATACATAGTACAGGCAGCTATAACTAATTTATTGGAGCAGTATTTATTGAAGCAATGATATCAAAGCTAGAAAAGCAGTCATTCAGTAGAGAATTGATGCCACTCACCCATCCCAGAGGCCAAATTTCTTTCATCATCCTCAAGGAATGACCTTGGGGGTGTCCCCACTCCAGGGAGGAATCTCCACACATTCCCAGGAGGAGAGTGTTAGAAGATCCTCCCATTAAAAAGTGAGGCTGGGCTTTTATGTCATGAAGTGACTGATGTCAGATGTCCCCAGGCTGGGTTAGATCAGCTGTCAGCACTGTCACCTGTTGGTTCCTCTGTCAGGATCTCAGGGATGTCTCTTCTCAGAGTGTTTACCTTTGGGATGGATGAGTCAGGCTGGTCTCAGCATCCTCCAACCGCAAAGTGATCCCCATCTCCATCCCACTGATCCCTTGGCAAACAGAGGATTGTCTGAACTGTGTTTCCCCCATTGAGGCAGAGGAAATCTCTGTAAGATAAGCTCAGTATTTTAAGGAGACAATCCTCCTGGAAGTGCAGTCACAGGCAGTCATTCACTGACACTCTCCTGCCATGGTAAAGATCTATAAAAGCTAGAGCAAATAGTGATTTGCACACTAAAAAAATCTTCCATCTAAGGGCCTTTGTCTTTCCATTTCCAAAAAAAAGGGAATTGTGGATGTTCTTACACTATTTTTTTAAATTCAGAGGCACTCCTGATTTTTTTTTGCTTGCTTCCTTTCCTGGGAATTTTTGCACATGCAGCAATTTTTCAAATGGAAGGTGGAGGGGGAACCTTGATCAGATGCTTCTTCGAAAAACTTTTCACAGCAATTCATCTGTCATGTGTGGAAGACAGGTGAGAGAGGAAATTGCTTATATTTTATGAAAGGTTTCTTATTTTAAAGGAGAAAAAGGCAGTTATGAGTCACCTCCAGTGCAGACAATTATCTTTCATGGAGACTAGGCAGCAGTTTTTCAACCTTTCCCATCATGTGTGTCCCTAAAATGTTCTCAGAGACTCCAGCTGGGTCAAATTAAACACACTGAGCTTCACAAAAATTTGAAGCTCACATGTCAATAACCTTTTGTGTCCAAACTTTTTCCATTGGTAGGCTATAATCTGAGGTTTGCCTGGCACATAGCAATTATATTATCTGATTGAATTTCCTGGCCACACTGGAATGAGGTAATTTGCACCTGAGTGAGGACATCCCCACCAGCTGCACAGGTAGTTCCATCCACAGTCTCAGCAGAAGGGTTTAAGAGACAAAAAAGACTGTGCCAAGAGCAGTTTTCCATGTCTGGAGAGGACCACAGTGGTGCTGCAGGCAGGAGTTATCCATATCACCAGTAGCTGGTCCATACCTTTTCTGTTCCATAGCTAGAAATCCATTTTTCATTTCCTTTCATACTCCCACCCAGTATCAGAAAAATACACTTGGATGGTGCCTCCCCATTTAATGCTTTGATGTTTGTTTAGCAGCTTGAAAGAGTAAGGAAAAACAGAAAAACAAAAGATCCTTTAAATCTTTAGAAATCCCTAAGTTTTGGGCTTTTTTCCTTTGCTACAAAGAAGAACATTTATAATGTAACAGTTTAAAAATGCCTTTAAAGCTTTATGCTTTTGCCTAAGTTGAATAAAACAAAGCCACTGAATATCTTTAAAAGGCTGTAAAGAAGGAAGCAGTTTTGTGTCACTCCATGATAAACTATTTATTTAAATACTTAAAAGGAAATAGCCTGAAACCCATGCAAGAACTTCAGTGCGAGACAAAGGGAGCTGAATGTTCAGAATTAGTCTCAGACTGTGAGCAAATTCCCCAGGAGCTCACATTGGTCCACCCTTCATATGAACCAAGGGTCTTCTGCAGGGACAGGTGTCTTTTTTTTTTTTTTTCCTTTTTTTTTTCTTCCTTTTTTACTTTAATTGAATGGTTTATTCTTGGATGGTAAAAAAATTTGCCTTTAAACTATCTATGCATGAGTATGACTGTAGGAAATACAACCCCAAAATGGGTAATTGGATGAAAATGTGGATGTTTTATTCAGTTGCAAATGCTGGCCCTGCTGCCTGGAGGAGCCATTGACAGGATTTCATTCTTTTGCAACTACAAAGCACTGGTGGAGTGAGCAGGCACTGACAGAGGTTGGGAAATAAAAGAGACTGTGCACAGAATGTATTCCAGTGTCAATTCCAACATTTCACCTCCTCAAGCTGGAATTTGCATGACAATAAAGAGCAAGAAACCTTTCAGCAGCAGAGAAATAAGTGCTCCCTCCAAAAGCCCTACCTACCCACACACAGACTTTGCTGTGCTTGATGAGACATTTCTCCAGTCTGATCCCACTTTATGGCTCATTATTGCTCTCTGTAACCCGATCTTATCTTCTTTTGAGGCTGGAAAACAGAGCAGGGCATCTTTAATATCACAGGATGGGTTGAGCTGGGAGGAATCTCAGAGGGCACCTCATCCCACCCCCTGCCATGGGCAGGGACACCTTCCACTATCACAAGTTGCTCCAAGCTCCATCCAACTAGGCCTTGAAAAATTCCAGGGATGAATTTGGATTTTTTTTCCCCAATCTCAATCATTCTATAATTCTGATTTGTTCAAAACTGCTGATGGATTAACTTTTAGTCAGCAGATTCCCTGACAGATCAAATCCCACCAGTCCTGTGCAGCTGGCACAAAGCCACTTGAGAGCACAGACCTGACACAAACTCTCTGTTGGATGACATGGCTCATTTAACACAAAGGCACTTTGATCCCCATCCATAGTTGTACTCAGGGTGACTTAGAAGCACAACAGATTCCATATTAATCACGGAACTCCAGCTTGTCTTCCTGCATTAAAAAACCCCACCAAAACACCCAAGAAAGGGACTAAATAAAATCCTCTCACATCCTACAAGGCAAATGACATGCTGCCCCTACCTGGTTCTGGCTGGCAGCTCCTGGGGCACCTCAGGAGCACATCCCCAAACAACCACAACTGAGTTGGGCTCATTGGGATCCCATTCCTGAACAACAGCAGCCGTGTAGGCCTGCCCAACGATGAGTTGCCCCAGGTGCAGGGTGTGATTGATGCCCACTCAGCTTGGTGGAAGCAACTTATTCACTAATTAGTTCCTCCGTTCAGCACATTTAGCTGAGGCTGGTGGGACTAGCTTCTTGGGAATAAGCTTCAATGGATTGTCAACAATTATTCATCACTTGGCATGGATGGAAGGAGCTTTCCTTTCTGGCAGTGCCCTCCCACCTAAGCCTGAAAGCTGGCTCTTCTTTAATTTCTCTTTGCAGAGACACTCACATTAATATATTGTTATTTGTAGTTTCCATTATTGTTGTTTTATTGTTAATTAGGCTCCACAAGCATGGCATGAGAACTTATTTTGCCAAGAGTTGGATGGAATCCTAGCATGGTTTGGGTTGGAAGGGGCTTTGAATTATTTTCATTTCACCCCATGCCATGGGCAGGGAAACCTTCCACTGTCCCAGGTTGCTCCAAGCCCTGTCCAACCTGGCCGTGGGCACTTCCAGGGATCCAGGGGCAGCCACAGTCTTCTGAGGCAAAGCAAAAGTAAACACAGCCAGTGGCCACCAGAAACTGGAAAAGGAAGAGTAATTTGTCTCTGCCACATCCCAGTCTCCAGACTGGAAGGATCAGATCAGACTGACACAGTCATCTGTCATGTGAATGCACCCATGCTGAAAAAAAATAACCTCATCTGATGATAATGAGACAGAAAATCAGAAGGATTAGCACAGGTGGGCTGCTCCAGGAGTGCAAGGTGAGCAGAGTTGGTTCAAAGCCAAAACATTACAGGAGTGTTTTTGATAAAAGATCAGTTGTGGCACAAAGTTGGAATGAGACAACAGAACAGATGAGGAGACAGAAGTTTCCTGCTCAAAATGGGAGACTGTGAGCACATCCTGATGGGACAGGTACAGGGGACTCCCTTGTGCAAGATACATGGGAAGAGGAGCACAGACAGACAAAATTCTCCATTAAAAACAAACCAAAACTAGAATTTTTCAATTCTCTCTTTTCAAAAGATATGCCTAGTTCTTCTTAAATTCTATCTAATTGTTTAATTACCTCTTAATTGTCAGAAGGTCTGCCTTGGCTGGCAATCAGAGTTAAATATGGGTTTGGCACTTTCAGAGTGCAAGATTATGTATGAGGTGTCAATAAACCCCCAACAGAAAGCTAAATAATAATAATTACGTCTTTCTTAAAAGAGAACAACTGAAGACATTTTTTCTTGTTTTGCTGGGTTTATTATCTGAGTATTTTGACTCTTATTTTCAAAGCTGCATGAATACAAAATAAACATCTGCTTTCAGAGCTGCCTTAGGTTTATTGAAAATGCTCATTTATTAAAATCTGGTGACAAGTGGTGATGACTAAATTAATAGGCAACTTGGCAAGTGGAATATTTGATAAACTGCTTGGAGAAGTGTGAAATATCTTTCTCCAGCTGTGGAGAAAACTTTACCTCAATACACATCTGAATAAAAAGATGTGACTAAATAGAAGAATACCTAAAGCTTCTGGGGGTAGTATTGAACACAGGAATTTTCTGATGTAACAATGGCCTCATATATAGTATCATTAGTAAAAAATTGTATATAAAATAAAAATACTGGTCCAATAATAACAACCTTTTAAAATTTTTTTGAAGGATGAGTGATTTTAACAATAAAGTTACTGTTTAGTTTAAAAATTTTAGAAGGAAATACTTGTAAAGCATAACAGGTTCCTTTCTTTCCTGTCAAATATAATAACCCCATGGGAAATTAATTATTCTAAAAATAGTTGTAAATAATACCATTAGAATCTTATTTAGTAGAACTGGATTGTCTTTGCAGAGGTCAGTTTGTTTCCCCAGGTAAAGTGTCCTGATGTTTTTCAGTGGGAGATTACTCCTTCAGCTTTGAGATAATAAAAGGTTAAAAGTCAAAACTACAGCAAGGTATGATTGAAGCATAAAAATCTGTGTTAAATGTTTGTGTGGGGAAATTAGTTTGTTTGCTACTAGGATATGATATTACTAAGGGACAAGATTTGATGCTTTCAGGAAAACATTTCTTCAGGGAAAGGCTGATCAGGCACTGACACAGGCAGCGGTGGAGTCCACATCCCCGGAAGTGTCCAAAAAATGACTGGATGTGGAACTCCATGATTTGGTTTGGTGACACAGTGGGATTCAGTGGAACGTTGGACTTGATGGTCTTGGAGGTCTTTTCTAACCTTAATGATTCCATGATTCTATGGAAAGGTTGTATTGGAGTTTATACTGAACTTTCTAAAGAAACGCAACGAAATAAACAAAAAACTCAACCACCACCACCCCACCCCCACATTGCCCGCCATAAAAAACCAAACCACCCCCCCAAAAAAAACAAACCCAAGTCGAGGAAGAGGCTGACTTCTGCCCTTGATTTCACCTGAAAGGCAGGGACCTGAGAAATCTGGTAAAGGTAAAAAAAATCCTCCTAAGGTTGTTGAATGTTACAAACCGTGGTTTCCAAAGGACCCATTCCAGCAAATACTGAAAGTTTCCAAAAAAAAAAAAAAAACAAAAAAAAAACCTAAAATCAAAAAAATTCTTGCTTTCATTTTGACAAGACCAAAAATCACTTTTCAGAATGAAATTTTTGGCTATTCAGTTTCAGTTTGTCTACTCTGCTCAAGATATCACAGCTCTCCTTTCCTTCCCACACTTTTTCTGAGGATACATCCCAGCTGGATCTCTGGTAGGTGGAAAAGGGAATAGGAGCAAGCCCAACATGACAAAAGTGAAGAGAGGAATTAATTCACCATAGTTCTCTACCAGAATAGGTTTGGAATTGTGAGCACTTAAACATCTTTGAAGATAGCGATGAAGTCCTGGCCAGGGTGCCCATAGAAGCTGTGGCTGCCCCGGGATCCCTGGAAGTGTCCAAGGCCACTTGGACCAACCTGGGTGTCCAACTGGATGGGCACTGGATGGGCTTTAATGTCCTTTCCAGCCCAAACCATCCCATGATTCTGTGATTCCATCATTTTTACAGCATGTTCACATGATCAGTTCCCTACCGGTACTTTTACAGCTGTAAACCCAGTATTTCCCAAGGCTCATAACAGCTCCTGGGGTTTCCTATACTAATGCCTTAAATCTGCAGCAGAAAATGAATCTTTTGGGTGGTGAAGAAAAAATTAGAGCCCATCCAGTTTTGGGCAGACATGCATATAATTTACCCCATTTTCCTGTGTTACTCTATAAAAGTTTATGACCCTCCAAGTTTTATTTTTTTTTTTCCAGAGCCTCAGTTAAAGGGCTGGAATATTCTGCTGGTTGGATCCAGAAAATAAACAGTCTCTGCTGCTGACAGCCAGCAAATGATTCACCAGATGCTTGGATCTTCAGCTCGGGAGACCAGCCATAGGCTTAACGTGAAGAATTAAAATCTCTTCCCTTCAGCAGCACTGAAACGCCTCATTAGTGCTCTAAAGGAAGAACTGAGGTTGGAGCACTGCTATAAATAGGATTCTATGTCTCTCACTCGCTCAAGTCATTAATAGTCTTGGGAAGGAAGGAATTTCCAGGTGGATGGATATGGAGTTTATGTCCATAGAACTTGGGCATGTGGGTTGTTTGTCAGTGTTCTCCCCACTCTTCATCTGGAGTCATGTATTTCTGAACTCCCTACAAAAGCAAAATTACAAGACTCTTGAAAAGAACAAAATCAGCAGTTCCCATGGTTATATTTTGCTTCACTTACCTACACAACTCCTCTATTCTGGTGTTGTTTGTCTCCAAATGGCACAACTTTCCAGATTTCCCCTCCCAAACCTTAGGATAAAATTGCCTTGACAAATACTAAGGACAAATTTCATGAAGACTATTATCTGTTTAAAACAAAGTCTTCCAAGTGAAATTGCCATCTTTGAGTCCCTAACAGAGCCATTTCTCCCTTTCAGAGAGAACTATGGTGGATCACAGAATAACCTGAGCTGGAAGGGACCCCCAAGGATCATCAACTCCACGGAACACTTGATTTTAATACCAGTGCTTCTACACTTTTTAATATCCTACATCAGGTCACTCCTTTTCAAGGACAATTACAGCAATAAATTCTACTTGCTTATTTAATTGAGGGTAATAACTTTTAATATATCCTAGCTGAAAAGTAGCATTCTGAGTTTATTTGCCAGAGTGCTGTTTAAGTCCTCCCCAAGTGTGTTTTTTTATGCATGACATGTACTCCTCATCTACAAAAAGGTGTAGCTACTACAGCTTGGATCATTATATAAGATGATGTTGCCTATGCTCCAGAAAGACCTTGTTTTTCCAAGTTTTCTTCTTCAAAGCCATCTGAAAGGAATTAAAAATCTCAAAGACATATTTTAAGTCTTCTCACATCAAATTTTTCACTTTATTGTGAATTTGAATGCAATGTGGAATTAGAAAGTATACAAGAGGTTTTTTATCTCCAAGCATCCAGTTCCAATTAAACATCATAAATTTGATCTGTTGCACTCAAAGCTGACTCAGTCAGGAAGGAAATGGATACAGTTGTGGAAGTCTTAAATAAGGAGCTTATATTATGTCATCAAGATTCTTTTCTGTGAGAGGAATTGTCTCAGCCTTGTGGATCTAAAGTGTAACGTGGACTTTTGTTGTTAATTATTAGAATCCACAGATTTTTGGGATATCACTTTGTTTATGAAGTCTCTCATTAGGCAAAAGGTTAATGAAGATATGACTCACTACAAGCTCCTTGGAAAAGCTCAGTTTAGGCACTTTAAAGGTGAGAATCTAATTTCCTGTACCAACAGAAATATTGCAGGCATGTGTCCATCAGCTATTCTATGGGCTGGGTGCCAATAAAAAATCAAGTCCCAGGAGAAAAGGATTCAATCATCAGATGCACATGCCCTCTGCTGAATTATGATATTCCAATGGCTTTTTGGTTTCATTCATTCCTATTCAAATTTGAAGCATTAATATTAGTTCTAAAGTCAGGGGGAGTTTGACCAGGCTAACAGTGGAGCTGAGATAATGAAGGACCTTGGGGTTTGACCTGTGATTTCATGGATCAAACCCCTGAAAGGACGAATCCCCTACTCAACTCTTCCTGAGCTGGGATTAAGAGTTTTGGCCCATGTTAATGTCAAAGCTCAGGTTTGATTCTAGAAAAATCCAGAAAGATGGAAGCAGAAGCTGAAATGTTTTCCACTGCACTTTAGTGAAACAGCGAGATGTTGTGATATCTTATTTTATGTGTATTCACATATTATTTCCTTCCCAGAGTTAATAAAACACCTCTCTGTAGGAGAACTTAAGGCTCTTTATTCCCAAAGGCTTCTTGTTTTCTGTTCTATCCACCTCACTACCATAGGAAGTCAGTGAATTTAAAGAAATTTTTCATGCAGGAGAAAGAAAAAAAAAAAGGCTTAATTTTTTATGTTTATCAGCAAATTTTGAAACCTATCTATCAGGGATTGTTATTACCAATTTATATCACTGTAAATTTGTTGACTGAGAAGCACCTCCACCAGATTTCAACAGGGTAATAAGCAGAGAGTTGGGCATGGATATTTTCTGTATTTTTTTCCTTTCTTATTCAACTATTCCATTCCTGATTGGCATCACAGTTTCCAAGGCTATCAGAAGATATAACACACAAGAAAAGTCAGTCTTAAAAGCTGATAACCTATATGCAGTATAATCAAAACCCTTTTGCATCAAGGCCTTTCCAGAAAGCCTGAACTCCAAGAAGATTGCGTGAAAGGCAGAAAAGTAAACCTCCAACAGCTGTGCAAGGCAGCTGAAGAGGAGCCTGCTGGAACAGTAACTGAGAGAAGCAAAACAACCCCACACACCAGATTAAGGCAGTGTTAAATAAACCCCTCACGCTGGGCCTGCAAGGCTCTTCCTGGAAACTGCTGCTGAACTAAACCCACAGACAGATCTGGCTCAGTTTCTGCCAAAAAACAGTGGTAGAGAGGTTGGAATGTCAGAACAAATGAAGTGGATAGTGATCCTTCTCTCTGATGGCTTCATTACTCCATATGTAATATTTCATTCATTGTAGGTTTGGGACTTCCTGCATCAGTTCTGCTTTCCTGTATTTTAATTCTGTCACTTTGTCCTGTTTCTCTTTCAGAGTCCATAACTTCATTAAATCCCATATGAAGAGCCGCTTCTTTTGCCTAATTTCCAAGCTTCTATTTTCTAGCTTCCTTTGAAGTCTCTTAGATCTGGTGAGAGGTGACCTGGAGAGCTGCTCCCAATGGATCCTGTGCCCCAAGAGTGATGGATCTGCTGGGACGGCCCTGGGAGGGACCCAGACAAGGTGATTGTTCCTTGGGAGCCCTGGTTTTGGAGCCCTAACTCCAGTGTGCATCCTGAGCTGTGCTAGATGGATGGGCCCATGATTCCCTGATGGCCCCTGGGCCAGGAGTTAGGCTGGGATTTGGGCTCCTCCTCATGCCATCCCCTCCTGGAGCTCCTTGGGGACTCTGTCCCAGGTTCCTTCCAACCCAAACCATCCTCTGGTTCTGTGAACACCTCTCTGTGTTCAGAGAACTCCCCAGGATGCCTTGGAGCAGAGATCAGAGGCACAGCATTCCTGAGGAGCTGCGCTTCTCATGGATTTTTTAAGTAGCCTAATGATGTTTTGATCCTCACTCCTCTACAAATTATTCTCAATATTTCACCTATTTTTTCTGACAGTGACTGAGCACTGAGCACTGAGCTGATACTTTTCTTGGAATTATCCAGTGTAACTTAAGAACTCATTCCAGAGTACTGACAGTAAGATTTCAGTCCTTCATTCGTTCTAATCAAGTTAAACTCTTTTCTCTCAATGTGTTTTATTTTACTTTTTCTTACAATAAATCTCACCTGCAGCTGAAGGATTCTGTCATTCCCTCTCAGCAATTCCTGCTGCAATCCTTATCCCTGCTTTTTACTCCTCATTTATTTCATGTAATCTGTAAATTCTATTGTGCTCAAGCAAATTGCCAAATGTCCCAATTGCATAAACACGTATCAGAAATTTAACAGGTGAAATATGAAGGGCCGAGTTTGACTCAGGTTTCAGAGTGAAATTCTATATAGATACACAGTGTTTCCTGCTTTCTTATTTTTTTCTCCAAGAAAAGAGAAATTTTATTTAAAATTTGACATAATGTAATTATCTGATGTTTAATAATAATTTGTTCCTTCTGCAAGGAGAACAGGAATCTTTCATAGCAGCTTTATGAATTAGTAAGCATTTAGGGGAGTGTAAAAAATTGAATTTGAAAACAAGTTGTATTGGCAGCTCCTAAAATAACAATTACTCATGGAGAGCCATTTCAAATCAGTTTCTAATGGCACAATTCAGCTCGAGGTTTGGTGTATGCTGAAAGCTGCACTTCTCTGAGACAAATATATTTTATCCACTGATGAGGAACAGTTTTGATAGAAAAGTAATTCCAGTTTGCAGGTTGCAATATCTATAGAACTAGAGAAATGTGCTTGCTTAGAAAAAGACAAACAAAACAAGTGCATGGCCATATCAGCACAAATGTAGGTTTAAGGCTGCAATGACAATTATCTCAATTTTCATTGGAGTTGTATTTATTTGTTTTATTAAATGGCAGTGGCTTGGATCTGACAGTATCTGGAGATGCAATCTAGTAATGGAAAATTAAAATGTGCAGTTTCAGCTACAGGGGTTTATCTTCAATAATGGAATCATCCAAGCAAAACTTGCCTTTATTGAGAGTTTCACCAGCAGATGGTCTCTGTCCGAAATGGAAACCCATTGAAGGAAGAACATTTTTTGCTGTTAGTCAGCACAAAAGTTTTCTATTTTTTATGTCCCACCTTCAAGTCTCATTAAATTTCTGGAAGTTCTTTTTCCTATCCGTTCACTATGAAAACCGAGAAATATCCAGCAGACATTTGCATTAGTGCTTGACAATATTTTATACCAATTTTTTCATGCTCTTTGCCTGACTATTAAGCAACAGCACAGATTATACATAGATTAAAACAATCAGGTTTAATTAGACTGCTGATTAGAGCAAATATTTTCCTATGCCTAAATAAACAGGGCCATTAACACACAGCTTTCTGCTTGAAGGTGATGACTTGGTTTTAGCCACAGTGTGTTTGGAATAAAGTGTGATTGAGATTTTGGAAAGGACAATGATTTCCTGAGAAGGTAAGAGGAGAATTTCTCCTGTTACATGTATAAAATGCTGAGATATGAAGTCAATGCACCAAGGTTTGAAAGGCTGGAGAAACAAGCAGGATAATACTGAGAAATACTCAAGCAACACTGGCATTTTTTCCCCCTGAATTTTAGGGGGGGGGTTTAGTGTTATAATAAACAACATTCACGCTGTAAACTGATAAACTAGTGCATGCTTGTCTTATTAAGTTGTTCATAGTGAGCCTTGGAATAAACCCTGCTCCTGCTCTCATCCCATCCATATTAAACGGAAGTACAGGAGCACAGACAGACAACAATCACACCCACACACCCATGTTAAATTTTGGGTTATGCTCATTCCCAAAGGAGTAGCACCAGGTCAAATAAGAATCTTTTATGTGCCATTTACTGCTGTTTTTCTCAGAGAAACAGCATTTATTTACATGAATGTAATTTACTGTAGATGGAAATTCAGTAGCAGCACTTGAGGCTAAACAGAGACATGAAGCTGATAATAAAACTTGGAGTAAAATTCTGTAATTAAAGCTCCACTGAAAACATGAAACAAATCCATGCATCTCTCTTCACGTATATGATTACATATGTCCAGTGTTACCTCGTAGACATATGAGCCACCAAAATGAAATATCAGTGCTGCCTCGCTGAGTGAGGGAGAGAATTAAACCTTCATAGCTGGATTTGCCAGAGAAGCATTGAAATAAATCTCTTTAAAAGACATTTTAAGGACATAAACAAGTGTTGTATATACCCACAGCAAAATTAAATGTAAAAATGTATTGCCTCTGAGGCAGAACAAAATAGTTGCTTGCAGTGAACAATATTGCACAGTCCCAGCATGGGCTTGGAATTCTATTTCAGGGAAGAAGCTCTGAAAAAGAAAAACACATTAATAATAAGCTTCTGCCTGTGATAATGGAAGTTTTGAAATCCTTGATTTAAGTGTGCCATGTAAGTGAGGGAAATCTTTATGGGCCTTTTTTTTCCCCCCTTTTCCATCCTTTTCTTCTTTTATTTCACTTAGTGTACAACACAAAAAAAAAAAAAAAAAAAACAAAAAAAAAAAAAAAAAAAAAAAAAAAAAAACAAAAAAAACTTGTTTCTTGGGAAATGTTTTTCTCTCCCTCTCTTCTGCTTTTCCTCCATGAACTGATTCCTTACCTGCACAGGCAATACATAACTCCAGTGAACCAAATAGAGGAGCAGCAATTCTTTCTAATGATTCCCATATGGACAGTAGGGATCTGTGTCAGATGAAAGTGTCGTAAACAATATGACAGCACAGAACCACAGCAGATTTCCATAAAACCTGGTAATCATTTGCCTTTTATTGTATATTTGCTAAAGCATGCCTGGTGTAACTCTTCCCTCATGCACTGCCAGTCAATATATCCTACACTGGAAGAGGTGAAAATTAATTTCTTCCCTCAGAGTTGCACGAACTCATAAGTAGCTGAATTATTTGGGAACAAACACAAATTAAAACCCTCAAATATTCATCTTGCAACAGGCCATGGAAAACAATCAAATGAGAATTCTTCCCATTTCTCTCAACAGGACAAGAGGAAATGGCCTCAAGTTACAGCAGGGGAGATTCCGGTTGGACATCAGGAAGAATTCCTTGATGCAAAGGTTTGTCAAATATTGTCAGGGGCTGCCCAGGGCAGTGTTGAGTCCTCATCCCTGGAGGTGTCCAAGGAACATGTTCAAGGACATGGCACTCAGTGCTCTCAGCTGGTGACAAGCTGGGGATTTGACACAGGTTGGACTCAATGGTCTAGAAGGGCTTCCACAATCCCAGTGATCCCAGGATATTAATCTACATTTCTAGGATTCTTTATTGTATCACCAGGATTGACAGATTAAGTACTGATTTTGCTCATTTCCTAATGGCAGATTTTCCTGTGCACAAGATAATGTAGGGGAGGAATTGGAATATGCAGAAGAAGAGCTAAATGTACATTATCATCCTGGAACTTCCCACTGTGAGTAGATTATCCCGATGCTCTGGAGCAGATGTACTATATTTACTTTAATATCTCCAAACCAGCATGGATA
Organism: Sylvia atricapilla; assembly: GCF_009819655.1. Taxonomy (NCBI): domain Eukaryota; kingdom Metazoa; phylum Chordata; class Aves; order Passeriformes; family Sylviidae; genus Sylvia; species Sylvia atricapilla. The sequence goes on from NC_089148.1 coordinate 6,432,849, forward strand.
CAGCCTTGTGCATTCTGCAGTCCCTATAAGAAATCATTATAATTTTCCATAATTTTTTCATTTTTAAAATCTTGGAAAGACTCTCACTTTTATATCCATTTCTCCACCACATCAGTTTCTTCCTTTTTTAGAGTCAGTGTAACTCCTTTGAGAAGTGTCATATTCAGTGTTCTTCCACTGATGAGAACTTGAATTTTGATTTTAATGGAGACTTCTCTGGTGGATGCAACAAGAATAGTAATTATTGCGTGACTAAGCTTGCTTTCCTCCCAGACAAAAAATAAATTTCCAAGGTCCTAATTTACACTGTTTTGTTTGTTCATTTAGCAATTTATTTATTTTTTTTTTTTTACAGCTTGTCTTTTCCATAAGTTTGAGTCTTATTTTTTCAATTTGGGTGGATTAAATGCTTTTAATCCACACACACGCACTCCTTCATGCTGTACATATTTCCCTCAGGAACACTAATATCTGCCAGTGGGAAATAACTGCTGAACAGCAGCTTCCTTTGTGCTGAGCTAATTTAGGAAGGTATTCACCTTGCCCTCCGTGGTGTTAAACCAACTGGTGGTTGGAGGGTTTGACCTTTTATTTCTAAATATAAAAATAAAAATGTCAAGGCAGCTGTAGGGAACCGATTAGAAAATTGCCCTTCCTGGGAGACAAGAGAGAACAACCAAGACCTAAGTAGAGAAAATGCAAATTAATTGTCCCTTTCCTTCCTCTGCCTGTTAATAGCTGGGTAAGAGAGAATTCCATTGTCTGTGTTTAGCACTCACGTAGAAGAACACAGCCAAATTCTTATATAAGATGATCTCAAAGCATTGTCAATTGTCCAAATTAATTAAATCCAATCAGATCCCTGAAGAATCAGCCTCTGGGACTTCTGAGGCACTTTGGCTTCATTCCCTACCTCAGTTTTATTTGGGAGATGGTGCAAAGTCATGCTAAATTAGAGTGGTGAGGCATCAACACAAGGCTGGAAAAAGCCCTTGTAATGAAGACTAAACAGACAAGGAATGGGCAGGAATTTTCCCTGTAGAAGCAGTGTGGGCTGCAAATGGATTTACCCTGTGGACTTGAAGAGAGCTTTCAGAGGGCACTGAAATTCCAGATCATTACACCTGAGCTCTTTCTCTTGGGAGAGATGAAATCTGTATTACAGACAACAAGTAGTGGCTGGTCATCATCATGGAATGAATGATTTTCTGAGGTGAGCCTCAGAAATCACAGAAAGATTCCACACATTGTCCACATATTAATCTGAACATTAATAACTTATTTTGGCATCTTTTCTGTTCATCCTTCTCATTGTTAGGTTTCCCTGGTAGGTCCCCTCAAGCTGGTGAGGCTGTGACTTCAGCCTAGTCTGAAATTAGAACAAATTTTACACGCTATAGTTAAAGCTGGTGTTTTCACTGCCATTTTTTTTTAAATGTTCTAAATATAGGAGATTCATACTTCTAAAGTTGTAATTTTAGTCAGTGAATCCATTTGCTTAGGAGACTGCTTGGTGAAATATTGCATGAAGACTCCCTGCAACTAAGATGAATTAATAAGGAAGAAGACCCAGCCTCACTTATGACAGTTTGTGAAGGGCCCCTTTTCCCTATGGAAATCCTTACATTTTAAAGACCAGAAGGCACTAGTTTATTCCACAAGACAAAGAACCCTTGATCAACTGACTTCCTCATTTATCTATGTGCTTTTCCTCAGCCATCTGCAAAACAAGCAGGATCCAGGAGCCCCCTGACATTCCATAATAAACTGCTTGTATCCCAGAACATGTGGTGTCAGAAACTCCTGTACAAACTTTCTGCTCTCTCCTCATAAGTATTTTGCTCCATAAGTGCATCTGGAAGTTCAGCCGTTTCCATTTTTTTTTTTTTCCTGAGCTCACATTCATTGCCACTTTAACAAAAACTTTCATGGTTCATTACCCCTGAGTGATAAATTTAGGTAGAGAGTTCATTTGTCTAGACAGGAATATCTGAAATAGATGAACCGAGACCCAATTTTAGTGTAGTTCATGAGATGAGGGCTGTACACACCAACAGGCACTCAATATTAAAAAAAAAATATTTTATATTTACAAATGATGTAAATAGGCTGAAGATTCAAGACAATATCAATAGATCATACCCAAGCATGACTTGGTTGGACACTTATAGATTTTCCAGTTCAATACTTCGTTGCCCAACATGAGAAGCATTTTAAAAACATCACAAGGGCTCTTTAACAAAATGCTGCATTACTATAAAGGAAAGCTGACCCCATTCCCTGCATCACCTTCAAAACTGAGTTGTTTTTTCTTGAACTTATTAATTCTTCATTCTTTCAAAGCCATTTGCTTCACTTAGACCCTCAGTATTCCTTCTGTGTAAAAGCCACAAGTCCTGGACTCTCACCGTTTGCAGTAACCTCTGACACTGCAAATATGAGCAAACCCCTAACCCCCCCAAAAATAATAAATTAAAAAAAAAATCATCCTTTGGGATGTTGTGTGGATTATGTTTCTTTACTGCTTCCTCAGCCAAGTCCTGCCTTAGTTCAGTCCTTGCTCCCAGATTAGGAGTGGAGAGTCAGCTGCTCATGGGAATTTTAGGACCACAAAAACCTCACTAGAAGGTCATTCTTGTGTAGGCAAAATGCGCTTTAAGGTTGTGTCTATTTAATCTCATGGTTTTGAACAGACTGGGGCCATCCTGGAGACAGACCAGGGGGTTAATACACTCCACAAACTTGCCCCTTCGGTTTTTCAAGCAGTCTCCATATCCTAAAAGGCTGAAACATCCAGGTAAATCCCTCAGACTCCCCACAAGAGTAAAGAATCTACTGCTGAGGAGAGGCTGTCTGGGAAGAAAAGGAAGAGAAGATTGGAAGATTTATTTCTGCATGAGTAGGAGCAGCACTGTGCAGGGACAGAAACATATAAGGGATAAATCCTCAGGTGCAGACTGAGATATGGGATACCTCTCCAGACAGGGAATTCTCAGCTGCCCTCTGCCCAGCCAGGTAGATATAAATCTTTCCCTTGCCTTAATGGTCCCTTCTGTTGTTTAGGTGGACAGTCAAGAAGGTGTTATTTTATATGTTTATTTTTTTTTTCTGGAAGACTATTGTGTAAAAATGAAAAAAAAAAAAAAAATTAGCCAGGCACCAGTCCAAAGGGACATTTTAAAATATCTCAAAGCCTTTTGGGACACAGGTATTATATGCCACTCATATTTGCTAGTGCTCTATTTCCTCCTAGTTGCCAGCTAATATCCAGGACAATCATTTACCAAGTGCTGCCACCTCAATTATAATGTGCTATGGACAGAGACTCTTCTACATGATAATAAGGATAGAGGCTTAATTAGAGTGTTGATAAAAGAGCAATTTGAACTCTCCTCACTTCTTAAAATTATTTCTCTTACAGACTTCAATGGGCTTCAAAAAATCTCTCACAATGTCTGGGAAAAAAAAAAAAAACCAAACCCTCACGGTTTGGTATCTCTGGTTTCTCTGCCTGAGGGTAGGGAAGAGCAGCTCTTTCTGGGGTGAGCTTTTCCTTGGAGAGATAGAATCATGGGATGGTTTGGGTTGGAAGGGACATTAAAGCCCACCCAGTGCCACCCCCTTCCATGGTCAGGGATACCAGCCCAGGCTGCTCCAAGCCCTGTCCAGCCTGGCCTTGGACACTTCCAGGGATCCAGCAGCAGCCACAGCTTCTCTGGGCACCCTGTGGGAAGAATTCCACACTCACATGGAACAACTCCTTTCCAGTATCCTGTCTATCCCTGCCCTCTGGCAGTGGAAAGCCATGCCCTGTGTCCTGTCCCTCCATCCCTTGTCCCAAGTCTCTCTCCAGCTCTCCTGGAGCCCCTTTTGGGGATGGAAAGGACTGAGAGGTCTCCCTGGAGCCTTCCCTTCTCCAGGTGAGCACCCCCAGCTCTCCCAGGCTGGCTCCAGAGCAGAGGGGCTCCAGCCCTTGGAACAATTCCGTGGCTTCATCTGGATTTGCTCCAACAAGCCAACATTTCCAAAATTTTGGGCTACAAAACTTGACATCAAATGTATGTATTCAGACATGTATTCTGCAGCCAGACATCCCATCAGGGCTTCCAGCAGGGATTCCAGGTCTCCTGCATGTTTTTTTCCACAGGCCAGGTGAATGCATGTTGCTGGGATTTGGTGTTACTGCCTGCTGGAGGGGAAACATCAGGATTTTGCCAGTTTGCTTAGCAACAGCTGTGACAGCTCTCCAAACCACCCCAGTCCTTCTCCTGCCTGGCCAAGTGACTCAGCCAGACCATTACTATTATGTGTATTTATTAAGCTGTTTACAGAATAACCAGCCAAAGGTTCTAACAATAAGGAGAAAGTGGATTTCATCCATGTGGCATTTCCTCTACCTCAGTTACTTCAGGTGGAAGCATTAAGAGGAACTCCAGGAAATACAATTTTCAACTTTCCTTCATCTAAAGCCTTGATAAGCACAAATTAAGGAATTTTAAGCCTTTGGAAAATTGTTTATTCATTAAACCTTTGCAGCGAACCTTCAAAAACCCCTGCTAATTTAAAGAGCAAGTCTGCAGAGGATGCCAATCCCAGTGGTGCAACATAATTTCATTAAAATACTACTTTTGAGGCAGCACACCAATATTCTTTAAGCCTCGGGTTCATTAAGTTATGATCTTCTAATAGAACTTCCTATTAAAATTCCAAACAGGTAGTGAAAAACTGGGGGAAGGTGTAAAGATCTGTGCAGCGAATGGCACAAAACAGTGCTGTGGAGTTGCAAGACATGAAACAGAGCATTCAGGGATGATTCTTATAAAAAAAAAGCAGAAGTTTACAGTGAGAAATAGCAAGGAAATTTTATTTCAATCACAGGCTTAATTTTAAGCAGGTATTTTCTTTTTGAGCACTGTGAGTGTCACAAGCCAAGTGGGTGAAATGAATTAACTCCAGCAGGCACAAGATGAGCTTCTGCTTGTTGCCATCAGACTTCCCAGCAGGACTGTGTGTCCTGCCAGCCAAGGTTTGGGGATCAGTCGGTGCCAAGCTGTGCCTTGTTCAGAGCTGTGGATCCAGAGGCCTTCTCTAACTCCTACCTGTCTCTGCAGTGCAGCCAGTTCAAAATTGGGTTTTTCATTCTTTCCCTTTGCCACAATGATTGCAGTGTCACACAAGCTGACAGTTACAGGAGGAAGGATTTCCTATGGAGGGGTAGGGAAATAGCTGGATAGGACCAGAAGGGATGACTGAATTCAGCCTCGTGTTCAGAAGGAGGTTTCTCTGTGGATGTGCATTTCCACGCAGATTTTTCCCCCTAATTGATTTCAGACAATGATCCAATTGCTATTTGGAGGATGTGTGGATGGGAATTTTGGGTGGGAAACACTAACATTCACCACAAGGATCAGCAAGAAAAGAGAAAAGATGGGATTTGGGGTGGGATTCTGCCCCTCTGCCCCTGGGCTCAGGTGAGAGCCACCTGCAGAGCTGCCCCAGCCCTGGGCCAGCACAGGGGGGACCTGGAGCTGCTGGAGAGAGTCCAGGGGAGGCTCCAGGATGAGCAGAGGGATGGAGCAGCTCTGCTGGGAGGAAAGGCTGGGAGAGCTGGGATTGTTCACCTGCACAGGAGAAGCTTTGGGGTGACCTCACTGTGGCCTCGCAGGGCCTGAAGGAGCTGACAGAAAACATGGAGGGAGACAATTTCCAAGAGATGGAGGGGCAGGACACAGGGAATGGCTCCCACTGCCGGGTCAGATGGGCTAATGGGAAGGAATTGTTCCTTCCCAATGTGAGGGTGAGGAGGCTCTGGCACAGGGTGCCCAGAGAAGCTGTGGCTGCCCCTGGATCTCTGGAAGTGTCCAAGGCCAGGCTGGACAGGACTTGGAGCAACCTGGGACAGTGGAAGGTGTCCCTGCCCATGGCAGGGGGTGGGACTGGATGAGCTGTAAGGTCCCTCCCAACACAAACCATCCCATGATTCATTTTATAATTTTGTGAAATCTTGTTTAATTTTGAAGTTACTGATATTCAGCTCTTTAAAGGGTCAGAAAGGTCTGAAAAAAATATCCTATCATAACATTCACTGATGGGTCAGGTGAGTGTGTGCCAGGGAAGGCCATGAAATATATGTGCATTTTTACTGGAATGTTCTGGGTTTATAGCAGGATTTTGGGTGCCTAATGAGAAAAGCTATGGCTGTGAGATGATCAATAAAAGATGAGAAAGGTTTTAGGATTAGCATCAGAAAACTCTTAAAAGGCAGCAGGAGAGAGAGAGAAAAATACAACTTTCTTATGAATGTAAAATGGACAATTACACAGAGGAGCTATTGCTCAGGTGTTGCTCTGCCTTCACTTCATGTTTTCTCTCTGCATCATTTTTCCCTCTGCTCTGAATATTCAGCAGGAAATGAGTTTCCATTTCCTCAGCTGCAGAGTCTGGTGGAGACACCAAGACAATTTCTTTTCCTGCCTTGGTGTGGTTGTTGGATAACTCTGTGTCAATGACCATTACTCGTCTTAAATGAATTGTCAAAAAACCCCTGAGGTTGAAGGTGAAGAGGAAAACAACATATTGACAGGTAAAAAAATCTATCAGATACCTATTAGTACCCTCTGAAAAAAATATTCTGATTCAAAAAGGGCATTGAAAGCTATGAAATATTGTCAGTGTCACTCTGTAACACCTGAGGATGTCATTTAACTCCCCATTAAAAGAGAAAACAGTGTTGATCTGTTGTAGAAAAGGGTCAGAAATCAGAACCAGTTTGCAAAATAAAGCCAACTGAGTGTATTTATTCTGCGTGTGAATCAGTTCTGGTTGTCCACACAACAATGTAGCAGTGGGAGGCACATCTTTCAACCCATGAGGAATCATAAATGATTAATGCCTCCTGATACTGAGCCAGAACTCCTCAAGTTAAATAAATCTTCATTGACTGATATGATCTTAGAATCCAATTTGATTTTCATTGATGTAAATACTAATTAGCACCACAGAAGTCCGTGTTTGCAGCAAATACAATAAATTAAATGAAGGGTTTTGTTTGAACCCCTCTGTTTCTGCCAGGAATTGTAGCTGCACATAACATGTATCACAAAAGAAAAAAAAAATTATCTCCAAGAGTGGTTGAAATGCTATTGGAATTTGTATTTTCCTTTTTTTTTTGTGTGTGTGTGTTTTTTTTTTTTGAGAGACAGGTGGAGAGGAAGCCCTGCATCTTCCCCTGTTAACTTTCAAGAATTGTTCAGGTATAATGTATAATGAGGGTGTGTACAAAATTTCTGCCACTTCCCTGAGAGCTAATCCTAACAGAGAGAGAAAGCCTTGGTCCTGCTGCTGTTGATCCTGTCACATGAAGGATGCTCAAGAATAAATGAGTTTAACCATAGAAATAAAGGAGGGAATTTCAAACGAGAATTTAAAGCATTAATAAATACATTGGGTGGCATTCATTACTGTTTAATCCACAAAAAAAAAAAAAAAAAAAAAAAAAAAAAAAAAAAGGAGACAGGAAATGCTGATCCTCCTTGAATGGGATTGTCTGTAGTGTTCAGTCCTCTGACCCTGGGATGGATCTGTCTGAAGTCCCCAAGGAATGTCCCCAGCCTTGCCAAGCATGGAGCAGTCAGCACTGGGATCAGTGTCCCACTGGCTCTTTAGCTGTGGCTAAAGATCTGGGCAGCGGGATACAGGTTGAGCACAGACACAAAGGATTCTGTGGCACTTGGCTTTAATTCGGGAGATAGGCATATTTAATTTGCAAGGCTATATTTAGTATAAGTGTTTTGGAATGGCTCTGGGTAAAACACACTTTTGCTCAGCCTGGCTTAGCAACAGGAATAAACTTTGCTATCAGGGGAAATGTTCCTTTTTAAATAAAAGGAAAGGATCATCTGGTTAAACACTGAATTAATATTAAACAGCTCTCTTCTGAGGGGATAAATGGAGTATTGATAATGTGGACCCCAGTCCTCTACAAAGCTACAATTCACTGTAGAGTTCTGAGCAAGTGGCAGTTTGAGCATTAGGCAGCAAAAATATTGCAGGTGCCTCAGAACACACCTGGGAGATGCTGCACTTCCAGCAAGAAAAATAAGAAATAAGTGGAACGTAAACCTCAACAAACCCCCAGGAAAAAAAGTCATGGCTGAGCTACAAAAATCAGGCTGATTTCTGGGCACCACCCAAATATTCTTTGAAAAGGTTCTTCCCCCAGAGGGTGCTGGCACTGCCCAGGCTCCTCAGGGAATGGGCACGGCCCCAAGGCTGCCAGAGCTCCAGGAGCGTTTGGACAACGCTCCCAGGGATTCCCAGGGTGGGATTGTTGGGGTGTCTGGGCAGGAACAGGGACTGGATGATCCTTGGGGTCCCCATCCCACTCTCTGTGATTCCATGAAGGAAGTTTACTGAGCCAAGAGCCTTCAGCTCCCAGCCGAGTGTGAACAAATGCTCACTGCTGGGTTAGAGATGTTCTCCAGGGCAGCGAACTTGGGAAGGTGGCAGTACCATGAATATGATCCCAATGGAGCTCTGAGAGTCTTTATGGACCATAAGGTTTTCTTTTTTTCTTTGTTTTTATTGAGGCTGAAAATTATGCCCAATGGGAAGACACTGGTGGGAAGGAAAAAAGTTCTTTGATATTCACTGTTAGTGCAGCTTCCATGGTGATACTGATAATGAGGGAAATAAAATATTCCACAGAAAACTGATAAATTGGTAAGTCTCCTTAGATATATATATATTTCTTTATTTACAGAAAACATTTGTTCCTTTTTCCCACTTCCTCAGCCAAGCCCAAGATGTTCTCCAGAATTAACAAGCATTTCAAAACTGATATCCTCAAGTGAGGTCTCATATTTCCATGTACCAGCTGTCAGTATATCCTGTCATGCTTTAAAGAGGTTATTGCACAGTGATTAAAAAACTTCTACTTGTTCTGAAATAGACATAAAATTGTGCATTTGGGCAAAGAACTTCATTTATGCTGCACATAATGATATTATACAAGAGCCAAAGCTAAACCTACACCAGAGAAATATCACATTATTAACAATAGCCCTATGGAACAACACCATCCTCTCAGCCTTGCCCTATAGGTGGGAGTGTTGAAGCTGTTTTCTTTCATTGGATGCTGAATAAAACCACTTTTTATTTTTCTTGAGCAGCTGTTAACCTGCCCACTAAACTGTTCATAAAAAACAAAAAGCTTTTATGCTAAAATCTGGGGTTGGGAAGTTTCCCTTCTCTTTGCTGGTGTACCATCACCCCAGCAGCACTGACTATTCTGGAATGCATCAGTATGGAAAGAGAGAAACTCAAATTGGCTGAAAGGGTGTCTACTGGAGCTATTTAAACCCCACAGCTTTGGCACTTCTCAGCTGGGCAGCATCCAAGCTCCCTCCAGAAAAAAACCCACAGCACTGGACAGAGGTTGTTTGCAGAGGTTTTAGGAAGCAAAATGTAGTCTTAGGCAAACCAGGTTTGGCAAAGAAATATTTAAGGAAAGAAGGTCCCTCGAATCTGATTCAGAGGGAACATTTTGCGTTAAAGACACATTTAATGTCTTTGTTGAGAGAATCACAGAAAATAAGGCTGACAGAGACTTCACTAGGCTGAAATTCAGTACTTTAAGAGAAATAAATACCACCAAGGATGCTGTCTTCATAATGTCTTCACCAATGTTTCCTTGTCCTTTTCCTCACTTAGTTATCCCTGGCTGCAGATTGAGCCCATTACTCTTGGCTGATTCGCTTCAGAAAATACATTTTTTCCTGATTTTTGCAGCTTGCTGTATGTTTGCTGACTGTTTCCACACCTTCCTTTAGTTTTCCCTTGTCTAGGATACCTTAGCTCTTTTAATCTCCCCTTGCAGGTTGTGTTTTCTACACGTCTAATTATTTTTTATTACTTATTTTTCTGCTTCTACATTTCATTAAAAGTGTGAATACACCTTTCCATTATAGATTATTTCTACTCTACTACCAGCTTCCTCCAGGGAGAAGAGCTAGAGTAATTCTTCTCCCACTCTTTTCGCTTTCCTTAATATTATCTCACTTGTTTTATTATTTTAGATTTATTTTAACTGCTTTTCTAACCTCTGCTTTCTTTCCCCACCCTCTGTGGATGGCTGGGTGTCTTTGAAAGTTTCCTTTTCTATTAAAGAAACCTGAGGAGTCAGCAGTTCAGTGAGCCTGATATACAGGAGCTTTCAAAATTTGGAAAATAAATTTGAAAGTATATTACTATCACTGGGGAAGGAAGAGTAGAGTCAGTCAAAGGAGTGAAAGTTCTGAAGGGGTGTATTTTATCTCATTTCTATCGTTTTATTCCTTTTCACACTTAGGATATTGCAATTTAATTGTATTTAGGGTACCAAATGGAGAGTGAGGCTTAGAGAAAATTGAACTGAAGGCAAATAAATCTCGCATGTAGAGTGAAGAACAAGATGAAAAAGGAGAGAGAGCTGGGAGAGAAAACATTTTCTCCTTGGTATTTTAAGATCTTTCTCATCCGGAATCTGAAAACCTTTAAAAAAAAAAAAACTTTCTCAACATAGCCCTTTCTCCCTACCCCCAGTAAACTGATAGTTCATTGATCAGGAAAGGGGGAAGGAGCTCTGGTTCTCAGAAAAAATGATGGAAAAATACTTTACAGGGTGGGGTCCTGGTGTGGGGAACCAGGACATGTCTGTCAGGTTTTAAATGAGAAATATCAGAAATTTCATCCTGGCCTTGAGGATTTTCATTTATTTCCTTGCAGAAATTTCATTCTGGCCTTCAGCCCTTTTATGGCTGAATATTTAGCGACAAGTTTAATCCAAACCTCCTTTTTATTATTAAGAGTTGATTCAAAACTACTTCATCAGATTCCCTCTCGCCATGAAGAGCAATTTGATGAAGAGAAGCAAAGGAAATATCTTTGGGATTTTCAAACCATTCCCTGGGGAGCCTGTTCAGTGCCCAAACCACCTTTTGGGGCAAGGACTTCTTCCTGATATCCAGCAAAACCTTTCCTGACAGCTTCATGTCATCACACATACCTATATAAAATATAGATGTATGTGAAATATTCATATATGTGTAACACCCCCCAAATTAGAAGTGCTTTCAGAATGATTTGAGACACATCTTTTCTCAAAATTAATAATCTAGTGATCGAAAGCATAAAGAAAATATTTTCTTCGGCTATGAATCATTCAGACAAATACCAGAGACCTTGTATTTATGAATTGTGTCAATGACAAAATCTTACAGTGGTATAAGATTGCATAAAACTGCATTGTGATTAAATAAGCCTTTTTACTCATAACCTGCAGTCAGATATAAGATCTGAAATAAATACTATGGAAGCCAGGTCTTTAAAAATTTTCTGGAGGAAATTTAATATTTTTAGAGACAAAAGAGTATAACTGAGTGAGTTCTCTGAGTGTTGCAGAGGTCAAAATGGGGACCACAGTGACATGGGACCATGCTGGCAATGTGTTGTAATTGTAACCTTGTCATTTAGGAGTTGGCTGTGTAAAATAAGAGTGACACTGAACTCCTTCAGCTGCCACTGTGTCTCCCCATTGATGCCTTGGGAAGGCTGACCTGAAACAGAGGTTGGACAGAGCTGGAGAATAAAGTAGATATTTTTTAAAAGGCCTCCAGGATTCCCTTGGGCAGGACAGGGCCTGACCAGGGCTACACCCAAGGTGGACCCAAAATGGTCACACAAATGGCTGATGGGTCACAAGGTCTCACACTTTTATAGGTTTTGGTCCATTTTCATATTGGGGTTTAATTGTCCAGTTACACCTTCAGGTTCTGAGGTCCCATCCTTCTTGTTCCTCCCTTCAGCCCACCATTGTTTGTGCTTTTGGGCTTGAAAGTTGTCCTTGGTGTTCAGCAGGAAAAGGATTTGTTTTGTCTCCCTGCTCTGTGAAGAGCTGAGTGACACTGAATGTGAGGCTCAGAACCCCTGGGCAGCACAGAACCTGAAATACATGAAAGCTGAGACTTGAGGCATCACCATTAGCTCCAATGATGCCAAGGGCCTGTGTGGTTCAGGGGCTCTGAGGGCTGTCTCTAGGTGTGGTGGTTGGAATGAATTGCTTTAACAATTCTTCCAGGGCTTGTCCAAATAAATTTGGACTTTCGGTGAAACCTTGGGGAAGGCGTGTCTATTTCAATTGTTGCTTTCTCTTATTTTCAGGATGTTCTCATTTAAAAGCAAACTAATTTTGGCTCTTCTTAGCAAGGGGACAGGCCCAAAAAGGTCACTTGAGGTTCTACAAATTGCAGTGGTGTATTTTGCTCATGTTTCTGTATGATTTGTTCGATAAGATTTTACATAATGGTTTGTTCTGTAACCCCCTGTGTTTCCCCCTGTATGGTTTACCCCATGTTCGGTTTTATGTCAATCATTGGTTATGTAACCTCCTGGTCCTGTCTGTCACTCTGGGGCCTCTCCCTGTGTCCAGAAAGTTCCAGGGAAGGCACCGAGTGATTGGGCAGGATCCAGACCTTCCCCTCCTATTGTGTTTTGTATGGTTGTTGCACATGTCTATTATGTTAAGAGCCACATCCTCACTGTACCCCATTGGTCCCTGACTGAACCCTCCCCTGTGTCACACCCCCTGTTAAATGTCACAGCACAGAGGGGCTCTTGGTCTCTCTGAGGCTGGTGTCCCGAGGTGAGGACTCCACGTCTGGAGCCTCCAATAAACTCGATTGGATACAGCACTGGAGAGTCCCTCCTTTCATTCCCTTTGCCATAGCCACGCCGCACTCCCGACAAGCCAAGGAGCACTGTGTTGCAGTGGTGCCAGGGCTGGCCGGGCAGGTGACACAGGCACCGCAGCAACTAGGTGATGGCACTGCCAGCACCAGTCCCTCCTGTCCCTGTGCTGTGTTTCCCTGGGTTTCCCCAGCTGATGAGGACAGCCTTGTTTTCCCCAGAGCAGGTGCAGTGCAGAGGGCAGGGAGTGCTGGCAGTGGTGTGAAGCAGTAAATGTGTTGTTGCAGGTCCTTGCAGCCCGTCCTGAGCTGACGGCGCAGGCTCCTGAGCCAGCCTGGGCCTGCCTGCAGATTTGTCCGAGCTTGTTTGCCTGTGACAGCAATTGTGTCACCACCAGGTGAGCACTGCCTGCATTTTCATTTCCTAGATGTATTGACTTGTGGGACGTTTGCTGTGTTAGTGCAACCTTTGCTATCAAAACCAAGAATTTATTCCGCATAGGTTGTCATCCACAACACAGAACAGACCCTTAGAATCGTGGAATCATTCAGGTGGGAAAAGACCATCAAGTCCAACTGCTAACTCATCACTGATCAAGGCCGCCATTAGTCCATGTCCCCAAGTTCCACACCCAAATGGCTCTTAAATCCCTTCAGGAATGGGGACTCCAGTGTGACCTTGCTGTTAAACACCGAGGCAAAGAAGTCATTAAGTACTTCAGCCTTTTCCTCATCATTTGAGTCAATGTTCTCCCCACATCCAGGGAAGGACTGAGACTCCTCTTGGCCCTCCTTTGTTTATGTATTTATAGAAACATTTAGCATAAAAGACAATGTGTGTGAGAGGCCTAGAAACTCCGGACAAAGGATGAAAGCTGAGGGCAGCAAATGAGCAACTCAACAGTCACCAAAGGAATTCAGTCTTGGGTTAAAACTCACTCTGCAGATAAAATTCAAATGCAAGATGGACTTGGACATAGGACAAAAAAGATAGATAAAAGCATGTTAACATGTGTAACAGCAGGTTAGTAATCAAAATGGCTCCAAAAAATATTACAGCAAAGGGTAAGAACATGTGGACAACAGCCTTCCCCTGGCAAGGACCTCAGGGTGACACCAGCACTAAAATGCCCTCCAGCCTGAGTCTGAAGCACTGAGAGCAAGTCCCCTGTGAGCAGTGGGAAAAGAGGATAACATCACAAGATTTTGAAGAAGTCTATATATGCACAGACTTCAGCGTTTTAAATGCACTTTTAGCATTTTTTTTACCTTTACTTGATTGGCTATTTTTTTTACCTTTACGCTCTGATTCGGCTTCTAAGACTTTTGACCAACAACCCATAAAATCAAGGAATCCCAGAAGAGTTTGGGTTGAGAGGAACATTAAAACTCATCCAGAGTCACTCCCTGCCATGGGCTGGGACACCTTCCACTGTCCTGTATTGCTCCAAGCCCTGTCCAGGCTGGCCTTGGACATTTCCAGGGATCATGGAGCAGCCACAGCTTCTCTGGGCACCCTGTGCCAGGCTTCACCACTTTCACAGGGAAGAACTTCTTCCCAATATCCCATCCAACCCTGCCCTCTGGCAGTGGGAAGACATTTTCCCTTGTCCTGTCACTCCATCCCTTAGAAATTGTCTCTCTCTGTGGAGGTGGGCGGAGCCCCGGCTGCTCTGCCCTGGAGGGAGCCAAGCTGAGGAGTCAAGGAAGAATTTCGTAACTTCAGCCAGAGCACCTAAGACAAAGGCAAACCTCCTAGCCACGGCGACCTGGCTGGAGACCCACAAGCCCCCTCGGGATTTTATATAGATCTGTTACAATTACCCTTTTCCTCCCACCCTGGTGTCCCATAAAAACCCCTGAGTTTCCTCTGGTCAGCAGAGGTTCCTCGTCCCTGGATCCCTTTCGCTGGTACCCTCTCAATAAAGTACCACCTGCGGAAATTCCATACGAGACCTCTCTCTCTCTCACTACGACCGGCTAAAAGAGGGGCAACTCACAAGGGCATGAGCTAAGAACACTGGGCTGAAATCACTGAGAGCTGAAATCACTGAGCTGAAAAATCACTGCTCTGCCCGATGCTGAGAAGCCCCTCTACTCAGCTGAGGAGCGCCCTGACCCCCCAAGGAGCAGTTTCTAGCGAAACATCCTTTGGGGTGGCTGTGGCTCTCTGGGTCCCAAGCGACGGACCCCATCCACCAGCTGGCATATCTCTCCATGCTTCTTTTCAGCTCCTTCAGGCCCTGAAGGCACACTGAGGTCGCCTCAAAGCTTCTCCTCTCCAGGTGAACAATCCCAACTCTCCCAGCCTTTCCTCCCAGCAGAGCTGCTCCATCCCTCTGCTCATCCTGGAGCCTCCCCTGGACTCTCTCCAGCAGCTCCAGGTCCCCCCTGTGCTGGCCCAGGGCTGGGGCAGCTCTGCAGGTGGCTCTCACCTGAGCACAGGGGCAGAGGGGCAGAATCCCAATCCCTTTCCTGCTGCCTGCACTGGGGAAAGCAATTAATCCTTGGCTTTGTATTCCAGGAGTGTTTCTTTTGTCATTAGAAGGATTATAAGCGTTAAGAAACTTGTGGGAATTCAAGCAGCACAAATTCTGTAACTTGGATGCAACAAATTGTCAGTGCTGGACCTTCTGAACTGAGGCTCCAAAGGCACCTGCACCTGCTGGGGGGTTTGGACAAGTCAAGTCTATCTCTCTGTGCCTCATTATTTTTCCAGCAGAAACTGAAGGTAGGGAGACTGACCTCTGAAAGCACCAGAGAAGGGGAGCCAGGGAGTGTGAATCAGCCTTCAACTGGCAGAAAATTCAGTGCTGGGTTTCAAGACTCGTCTCCCTGAGGAATTTTTGATGCCCAAAGGTTCACAGGTTATCAGCCAGCTTCTCTGGGAGTGCTCCAGTTTTAGTCTTGCTGTTGACTCCAATGTAATGAGAGAGAGGGGAGAGGGCTGGGTCTTTATCTGCTTCTCCAGCACGGACAATTTGCTGATCTCCTGTCAGCTCCTCAGGAAAATCAGCTGCAAGCAAACTTTTCAAGGAAAATGTGGAAGCCACTAATGTTATTTCCCATTTAAAAAAATAGTTTGGGCACTGTGATTATAATTAAATCTAACTACTGACTGAATCTATACAATGTACTGCACAAGAAACATAAGAAACCTCCTTTAGTCCACATGAACTGTGGCATTCTTTGAGTTCATAAATTGCATATATTTAATCTCATCTATATGTGTTCATTTATAAAAAATAAAATATGGCACACAGTATATTGCTTCACTAAATTATTAAATGCTGTTAATTGACTTTGTAAGGTAATAGAGCATCTAAGCCTTTTACCAGCTTTTTGTCCTGGTAAAAAGGCACAAAGTCTCACCAAAGGAAAGGAGTTCGTTTATCTACATCAAGTCATATTAAAAAAAAAGTAAATAAAATACAAGATTGCAATGTATTTCATATTTTTGATTTCAATTCTTTTTATGATTGTGGTTGTTTTTTATAATAATAAAAATAATGAAAAAAAGGAAGCTGGTCAGCTATTTTATTAATGATGGGTACCCAAGTATCCTCCAACTGTTCTCTCTCCCATTTCCACCTCTAAAATCTGAAAGAAGAGATAAACTGAAAGATGAATTTGTCTCCTATTTCAGACAGATGATAATAAATCTGAACAAAGCTGAATCTTTGGGACTTGAAGTTCAGCAGTTCCATTATAGAGCAAATTGAATTTTCCTGATTAAAACAATAGTGCTGACACACCTCTAACAACCAGTGTCCTAAAAAAGAAGAGCTACCTGTCAAAGTGCAGTGTAAAACAGTCAGAAAAAATAGCTTTACTCTTTCTTAAATCTCAGGAAATCATCACTGCTTCAAAAGTTCCTCAATGCATTCCTGCATTTCCAGCCTAAAACATTTTTAAAATCCCAAATCACAAAGAACTCCCCAACCATCCTTTGTGCAAAACAAAATTACAAAGAATGGATTATTTAAATGAGAAAGATAATGCCTTTAAATAAAAATAGAAATTAGCATGATATTATTTTCCATTGAAACATTCAGCTCCTGTCATCTTGCCTTCCATTAAAGTGACACCAGCTGATAACTACTGATAGAGTTTAACAAAAATGTCACGTTTGAATAATAATTAGGAAAACAAGAATTTGATTTCTAAAGCTATCTTTTGACACAAGCTTCTATATGACTCAATCTCTTTAACTGAGTAATAGCAGAGTAATAACAAAGTCAGAAAACTGACTTCTCCTGGATAGTGCTGATCTTTGAAGGACAACATTTTTAGAACTGAAATAATTTGTAAATACCATGGGGTTTTTTTCCCAAAGAAGAGTATTTTCCCATAGGCTGGACTACACTGATAGAAAGATAATGGAAAATTCAGGCTTTTGTAGTCTGAGGGATGTAAGAACTTTTGCTGTGACACTCGAATTTTTTCCATCAATTACAGCCAACTTCTCTTTGCTTTTCTTCTACTCATGCACCTCTGCCTTCTGCAACACAAAGCGACTTTAAACAATTCCACTTCTCCCTTCACCTCACACAGCCTGGAATTCTATTATCCAGATCTGGGTCCTTAGCATTTGACTCCATCCATGCTGGACCATGTTATTGAAGTTTGCAGACCATTAAGAAGAATTTGAGGGCTTTGGGGTTGCACAATTTGCCAAGACAGGAAGAATTCCAGCAATATGAAAAATATGCAAAAGTCGAGTGGGAATGCCTTGAAATTAAATTCAGTCATATGAAGGTTTTTTTTTTTTTAAAGAATATGTTAAAAGTGAACAGTGTTTTTTGAAACAAAACAAACTCTGTCTCACTGAACTGCAGAATTTTGATAGAAAACTTCTCTACCTTGAAAGAGCAAACTTCACTGAAAGTGAATTTGTTTTACACTAACTCCTCTTCAGTGTGTACATTTTCTGGCTTATTTTATGTGGCCTCAAGTAAGAAATCTCCCACACTCCAAAGGAAGGTGCAGGACCTGTAAAGCAAACTTTGACAAGAAACTGTTCAGAGCTCAATTAACACAAAAGTACCTTATTAACATAGAAAAGATTTGTTTAGAATTTTGTTAATTGTGTCTTGATGCAATAAATGAAAATGAAGATGAATTTTCTTGAAGATCTGGTTTTCTCTCTCTGAGAGGAGAGGAGAGGACTATCCCCTATCTCAACTATCCCCTTCTAATTTCTAAACTATTGTCTAACCTAGTAAGGTTTTCCTTGGGTTTAAACAACTCAGAGCAGAATTTAATTAATTTTGACTTATGTACCATGACTTTGATCACAAATTAGAAATTTATTCCAGTAGCTGGAAATCCTTGGAAGAAAACTGCTTTGGAAAAGCCCAGAGAAATTACTTTTCTGTCCTTCCTTGAGATTCGCACTTCCTTATGAGTTACTTTTGTTGGAATCAAAGTGAGGAGAATTCCTGAAAAACTGAAACTAAAGCTTGGAAGGAAATTAAAGTTTGTCCAAGCGATAACTTCTGGATACCAAAAATATTCTCTGCTCACATGTGACCAGCAGTGTAATTAAATCAGATTTGCCTCGAGGATAAATTCATCAATAGAATAAATTTGTCCACTTAAAACCCAGGGTGAGAAAGGTGATCCAAGGCCCAGCTGGAGAGTTTAATGGAAGGGAGGGATGTGAGCTGTGGAACAGGGAATCCAGCAGCACTAATGAGGAGGGATGAAGGGCTTCCTGAGTTCTGAAACTTGAAAGGCTCTTGGCGTGCAGGAAGTTTATTTGAGGCTCTATTAAGGGAAGGCTCGGGCCAGGCACTGACAGATCACTTGTGGGAAATAGCAGCCATTTCACAAATACACACATCTCAAAGAGATTGATTTGGGGAGCTCTCCAGTGGCTTGAAAAACTCCTCAGTCAGATGAAAGTTAGTAACAGCCGTAAAAAAAAAAAAAAGGATCTATAGACATTAGAAGAAATTCTACCACTTTTCATCTTTTTTCTTCCCCTCCGCCCCAGCCAGGCTCCTTGCTTTTAGGATAGTATCCTTAGTATACTTATTTCTACCCTTTTGCCTCTAGGCTTGAATTCCTATGCTTTGTTCTTAGGGATGTTTCTTCTAGGTGCTGGAAGCATCAGCATCTTCTTTTCATAGCATGGGACAGGAGAGGTTTGGAAATACATCAGCAACACCCTTGAAAACTCCTTTGCTATTGCTCTTTTTGGGGGGCATTTCAGCTGATTTCAGAACCACCCTCTAGCTCCTGATGTGGCAAGGAATTGGAACAAGGCGCGTGAGAGCCTAAGAACCAGGTTTTGTGGGGAAACTTCATGCACTGGCCAGATTTTTGAGAAGCGACCTCAGCTTTCTGTGCTCCATCTGGGTACCTACAGCAGCCAGTAAAATTCGGGAATGCTGCTGTGCAAACTGCATACTGAAGTTGTGTCCAATTCTAGGGTTCTCTGTTTCTCCTAAGGCCAGGTTCCTCCAAGCCCTGTCCAACCTGGCCTTGGACACTTCCAGACATCCAGGGGCAGCCACAGATTCTCTGGGCTAGGGTCTCACCATCCTCACAGGGCAGAGTTTCTTCCTAAAATCCCATCTAAATTTCTCCTCTTTTAGTTTAAAGCCATTCCTCTTTGTCCTCTCACTTCAGGCACTTTTCTTAAGTCCCTCTCCAGCTCTCCTGGAGCCCCTTTAGGCATCGGAACGGGCTCTGAGGTCCCTCCAGAAGTTTCTCCCCAGAGGGAGATGGGACAGAACGAGCTTTAATGTCCCTTCCATCTGAAACCATGATTCTGGGATTCCCCATCTTTCACATAAGCTAATTCTAAATAAAAATCCTATGAGATTCTCCTTTCATTTATGCTGACACTGTGCTTCAAGAAGGAGCTACTATAGGTCACTTTTTCCTGCATGGGTAATTGAAAGACAAATATCTGGATTTTTACACTGATTTTTACTCTGACCCAACTCAGTCTCCCTCAGTGTGGAAGAAGGTCTTGAGAGCAAGGAATGAACTATGTAGGACCATGATCCATCCACCCTGGAACAACAGTCCCTGCACTGTTAGTAATCCGCCAACTCAGAATTGCCAAACTCTGACATGGAATCCCAGAATCCCAGAATATCCCAAGTTGGGAGGGTCCCACTGGAGTCACTGAGTCAAACCCCTGACTCTGTACAGACACACCAACAATCCCATCCTGTGCATCCCTGAGAGTGGTGTCCAAATGCTCCTGGCAGCCTTGGGGCTGTGACCACAAAGGGATTTCTGTTCTGCACACCCCCCCTGCCCCAGCTGCAGACCATGCACATTTCCTGGTATGGCCACATTCTTTAACATAGGAAAAGACTGTGTAATCACAGCAAAAATTACCTAATGGGCTCCCTGAACCCTTCCCCATGTTTTACATCCTTGATGCTTGGATAATTTCTAATTTCTAATCGCAATGTTTGTTACAGTTACAGGAATTTGTGATTTTTGAGATGATTACACTTTCTTTGATGAAGACCTTCTCCCACGTGTGCTGTGGCAGGTAGCACACCTTGGTACATACAATTTCTGCTGAGTGTTTGGGGATTCTTCTAGGTTTTGATTCTCCTAAAAACAAAGAGTGACTCAGAAAGCAGAGTTTCTGAGGGCACACCTGGTAGCAGCAGTGAGAAAACTGCACACATTTTACTAGGACCTAAATATTTTGCACTATTTTACATGGACCCTTTCTTGTTCACAACGTGATTCCTTCCCGGTTTTATTCTTTATGTCTTCATTTCAATCAAAACGAGTCTAACTGGCAAAACAACCCAAAAAAATTCTTCCTTCTCTTCACTCAAAACCTCAAAACTTTACAATGAATTGAAGAAAAGGTTGAAATGAAAAACTCATATGAAGTGAGAGCTAGAGAATTGAAACACTTATCCTTGGTAAAAGGGAACATTGGCATTTTTCTTCGGAGGAATGAGGGCTGACTGGAGAAGGATTGCAATCCCAGGGAAACGTACTCCTGTCTTCCCTGGAGGACAGATTTCCCAGGTGGGGACATGTTGTGAAAAGGAATTGTTCCCTGAACAAATAAATTCATTGCTGAGGGAGCTCTGCCACTTGTCTCCATATACTCTGAGAGAGATTGGTCTGTCAAAAGAAATCCTCTTTTGGAACTGATGAGGTTCCTCTGTCATTTAAGGAAAGTGGTTAAGAGTAAGGAAAGTGGATAAAGCAAGTGTTGTTAGTGACTCCTACTTCTCACTTAATGAAAATCTGTTTTCTATCCTTTTTACCATCAAACCTGAAATGCAGCACAGCACTATTTTAGCAAGTAGATCATGCTAATAATATTTAGAATTTTATATAAAAAGTAAAAAAAAGGAATGTTAGTTCTCTTCATTAGACAAGGTTCATTGTAAAACGCCAGTTCTTAATTACTTTTCCTCCAGGAGCAGTTTGTGGAATGATCCTGAGCTGAAGGAAATATGAGTTTTAGCTCCTGTCCTAATAACAAAACCTTGCTCATATCTTACAAGCCTTTCAGTTAATTATCTCCAAGAAAACCTCGATTAAGGCTTCTCTTTCTTTTTCTTGGTTCTTTGGCTTTGTCAGAGACGTGCATGTTAATGAAATAACACCCAAATGGAGCCTCCTTTATCAGGAAGCAAAGCCCATGGATGATAGATGAACACTTCATTACATTTTCTAGCCTTGCTTTCTTTTGACTGAGAGATAAACAGCGTAACAAATTGCAGAACAACAACAACAAAAAATATAAATATAAAACCCCACTTATCTTCACTACCCAATAATTATCCACAAAAACCTTTCAAGTGTAATGAGAAATGAGGTGAAATGAGAAATATTTTGATCTAGATGGAGCTTAAATAAACAGGGAAAAAAAAGAGCAATGCATATTGAGAATCTTTCCTCATCAATCAGAGCCTAATGACACCATTCAAATGACAGAACTGGGTGAACTCCACTGTTACAGCAAGTTTTAGAAGCTGGAACAGAGCTGAGATTGCAAGATTAGGTTATTTCTGAAGCAGTGTCCTGACAAGGGAACATTTTGAACTCAATTTATTTCTCACCTGGACCAGACTATTAAAACAGTACCAATTTAATACAACTCTCAGGTGCCTCCAAGGAGCCCGAGCCTTATTCTCAGAGAGACCATCAGTGCCCACAGGCCTAAAAGCCTGAAAACTCAAGTTACACTAACTAAAAGACAGAAACTATCCTGTTATAATTGTGTGCTCAGCTAAGAATGATGATTCTGAATCTTTTTTTTCACAGAGCACGCTACTCATGATCCAGCATCGCAACAGCCAGGCCAGGAGGCTCAGTGGGAACTCAGAAGGAAAAGGCATTTTGATTTTAAACCAGAGCTGCTTTCACTCAGCAAAGCAACCCCCAAGCTCCGAAGAATGTGAGGCTGAGTGGCTGGGGGTAAATGCAGGAGCACAGGGGAGAGGTGGTGCTGATTGCAGAGTCACCATCCCATCCCTTATATTCTCCTTGAACTGGTAACTTCAGGTGGGGATTTGCCTGGAACTTTTTGCATGATTCAGGACTTCATGATGGCTCTGATCTGCCCTTTGTTTTAATCTGAGGTTTAATATCTCTCAGTTCTGACACTTCCACGCCCAGACTCTCCCATTTATTCTCTTGTCACATGAACCTTAATTTCTGTTACAAATATCTGTACAAGGGCAGCCACACTGGTCATTCACATCCAAAAACAACAGGAAACGGAGATTATTTAATAGGGTTTAACAGCAAAGAAGAAACCAGCCTTTGATAGGCTTTCATGCTACCTAATGTAAAACAGCTGATTTGTTCCTTCCTCTACTGAGGTTATTTATACAAGGAAACGAAAAAGATGTCCATAGATACCAGATTACCTAACTCAGGATTTTATATTTGCATGATTTGCACATAATTCTTCCCTGTGAGGGTGGTAAGGCCCTGGCACAGGGTGCCCAGAGAAGCTGTGGCTGCCTCTGGATCCCTGGAAGTGTCCAAGGCCACGCTGGATGGGATTTGGAGCAATCTGGGCTAATGGGAGGTGTCCCAGCCCATGGCAGGGGATGGGATATTATCTTCAAGATCCCTTTGAACTGAAAGCATTCCATGAGTCTATGAATCAATATAACAAATATGCATCAATATTCATAAATATGTTCTATGATTCATAAGACAAAACCTCCATTCTAATTGAACAAATCCCACGTGTGTGTGTACATACATATGTTGTGCCAGTTTGTGGCACAACCAGAACCCAAACCCAATGAGTTTCAACACAAATTCCCCCTGTACACTTAATACTCACAGCCTGAGAAAGACTGAGAAAGCCAGAAACAGCCTGCCTTCCAAACTTCCATTTCTTTTCATCCTGAAGTGGAATTCATGATGCTGAACCGAGCTATTTTGATTGATGATTTTTTTGGAGCACCCAGATATGACAGGGTTTATGGCTCCAGCCTGCTGAAAGAAAGCAGATCGAACTCAGAGTTTGGTGTCTTCTTCCCAGCCAGCCCGAGAAGACAAGAGAGCAATTTGCTGAGCACTTGTGTGCTGATCAAAAGGCAGGAGCAGGAGAGTCAGCCACCCATGAATTACCTGTCCACATGTATCAATATCTCCCCAAATAAACACCATGTTTCAATTCCCAGGTTCGCCGATACAGTAGACTGGATGGAGGCACAGAAGTGATAATGAAAAATGATTCGTAAACAATGAGGGGGTGTTGAGGGAAATGCACTAGCACAGGAGACCCAGTAGCTGATATTTGGCAAAGGATTGCAAAATATTCAGGGGGCTTTTTAATATCCCTTTTATTTTTTGCAGTTGCGAGAGTTTTGTAGCTGAATTCTACAATAATAAAAAGGAATTCTGGGTTTGGCAAGAAATCAAGAAGAGAAAGAGCAATTGAAAGCTGTACAGTTGTATTACAAAAACACCCCTCAAGACTATCAATAGTTTTCTGTAGGACAAATATTGATTTAGTCAGGAGATAAATATGCATCCATGGGAAGAACTCTGGAGAGTTCATTCATGCTGGAAATTAGCACATTGATCATGGCCTGAGAGCTTCTATCAGTTCTCTCCTTCCTGCAAACACTTGCTGCAGGGATTCCTGAATTCTGAGGGAGTTCTGCTTTTTCTATAGCAATTCAGGATTTTCCAGTGATATCTCCAAAGTCCAGGGCCTCTGGAAACACCAGGCTGTGTCTGTGCAATCATGTATGCAAACATGCGTGCTCATATGTGTGCTCAGAATTTTTTAAAATAGTTTCTAAACCAACAAGGGGGAAAACGAACTTCAGTTACATTTAATAAAAGCTGCTCTGAAAACAACACATGATTCATTTTCCCTTCCATTTCCTTGCCATAAACCAGGAATAAACTCCTGACCCAATGCAGACACCATCAAAAGCTGACAGGTAATTAGGGAACTCCAGAGTTGCAGATGGCCCTGAAAGTGCTGATGAGGCATTTGCTCCACAAAAAAAACATTAATTACACTTAAAATGGCTGCACCACAACATCAGCTCATCCACAGAAAACTGTGGCTGTAAAGGCACACAAGGAGCAGAGGAAGTTACATTTGGTAAGCAAAGGTCCAAATTTTTCTCCAGAATTTCTCATCTGGATTTGTCATTTATAGAGTCATTTGTGTAACATGCCAATAACTGAAATTGAAGTGGGATTTGATGGGGGTTGGAGAGAAACAAAAGCATAAAGATAATATTTACTTTAAAGTCAGCTAAAAATCAAGAATTTTTGTCTTGATAATCCAAAAATGTTAATTTTACCCAAGTCCAGGCAATCAGATGAATACAGAACTTGTCCAAAACCTTATTCAAGGAAAAAAACCCCAACATTATAAAAATTAAATGGAATTGTAATTGAAAGTATTTCAATAAGTGTTCAGTTTGAAATAGCAATTAAACAACATATACATATTTATAAAACAAATACAGGTTAGTTTTAAACATTTGGATATTAAAATAAAAGGAGGATTAAGAGTAAAAAATAAATTTCCATTTTAGTTTAATCGCTTTTTAATGAAATGCATCCAATTAATGTTTTATTGGTTTATGTAGTTCAGATTTTATAAGGCCTGGATTAGAAGAGGAAAGATTTTCTCACCAATTTCCAGCTAAAGCTTAGAGTGGAACCTCAGCGCAATGTACCCTGAAGTGTGTTTTTTAGTTCTGTTTAAATCAGTGTGTTATTTCTTTGGCAGAGTCCTACAAGAGCTGTGCATTGAAGGGCTGTGTTAGATGAGATGGATCATGTCTGACATGGAAAAAGAAGAACAAAAAAATCACTTGATGGGATCTAAGTGGCTTGGAAATGGTGCAGTTCTCTTACAGAGCCCATTTTTATTATTCTTATCGATGTGCTTATGTTTGTTGTGATTTCCACTTGATTTATGCTCGAGCTGCTGCTGAGGATCTGTTTAAGTCTATAACCACATAATAAGAGACATCCATTGCCTCTAAGATAAACAGTGGAAAAGATGGAAAGGAAGGGAAAAGATGGAAAGTAATGATATTACAGGAATTTCAGTAGTAGGAAGCAAATGCACACGGAGAGGAAATGCCATTTATCA
Source organism: Sylvia atricapilla (assembly GCF_009819655.1). Lineage (NCBI taxonomy): Eukaryota > Metazoa > Chordata > Aves > Passeriformes > Sylviidae > Sylvia > Sylvia atricapilla. The sequence continues at coordinate 6,458,163 of NC_089148.1, forward strand.
AAATCATAGAGAGTTCTTGAAAAAAAAATAAAAAGAAAAAGAAAAAAAAAAGGAAAAGAAAGAAATGGGCTCAGAATACAAAAGCAGCTTGGATTAGCTTCGATCCCAGGGTCAGACTCTCTTTCTGAGAGTGTCCCTCCAGGACTACATGGGAAAGAGAGCTCTGGAAAAGTTTTCAGTGCGTCACAAGACTGTTATTGAACTTTCTAACAGGTGCAGTGCTAAATATTGCTGCTATAAAAAATCTGAAATTTCCCAGGAGATGAATTTAGAAGACGGGAAGAAGATTATAATTATAGTGTTGTATCCATAACACTAAAAGCTTGTAAAAATAGTAATAAAATCTGTTATCAAAGAAATAATTTCTTGTTTTTCTTAACTTGACAATAGTTATTTTCCTAATTATTATTCATAGACTCTATGGGCTTTCTCAGAGAGCATCATAAATCTTGAGAACAAAGAACAAACCAATTCCTAGACTCAAATTCTTGGGGCGATTTTTCAGTCCTTTGTTTTTCCTTAATACATTTTCCTTCACAGATGTCCATCTCTTTCAGTTTTGTAGCCTTATTAAACCTTTTTATGCAGCTTTCCAGGTAATTTCTAGAGAATCATATCTTCCAAACCAGAAACACATCAACATCCTTCATATTACTGGGAAAGCGAGTGCAGAAAATATACAAAATTCAGAGATCTTCATCATCTTCCTTTGGAGGCAGCTGTCCAGGATGTTCAGAAATAAATGAAGCATTTCTAATGGGAAGTAATTGCTTTTAAGGTGTGTTTTCTTTGTTGGCATCATTCTGTCTTCATGACCCAAGCAGGAGAAAAGCATCAATTAGCAGTGAGCAACAAAAGACAGCAAATGGAACTCCTGAGGTTTAATTTAAACTGCAGATCAGGGCAAATTGCTGAAGCTGGAAACAAATCTTCTCTTCCTGAGGCTTATGAAATAAATGCATAATCATAATTATCAATAGCACCTTGTGACGGAAGGTCACCGCTTGTGGCTGCTGTTAGGAGCACGAAAGGACGAAGCAGGCACCAGGAGGTCAAGCAGGAAAGCTCTACGTTATTTTTCTGACTCCATATATATACAATTTTACAGACAGGCCAAGACTGGCTACACAGGCAGCCACCTCTTTGACCTTGTTGGTGAACATCACCATCAATCATCTTTCTCCTCCCAGAGGGGAAGAATTTAAACAATTCTAAAAATATACATAGTTTACTTGAAGCTGCGTGAGAACAAAATGCAAACAGTGAAAAGCAGGCAAAATTGAGGCAACAGCACCTCATTTCTAAAGCAATTTTCACTTCAACACCTCAAAGAACTTCATAAGCCAAGAGGTAATTCCATACTGGATGTCAATATAAGGAGCTGGGCAGGTGATTGGGGAGGTCTAGAGGTCTGGACTCTTCAAAATTGTAGTAGGAGATGCCAAACCTAAGCTCAGTGATGTTCAAACCCAAACCCTAAAACACAGAGGGAAACGCCTAAAATTATTCTTGATGCAGTTTTCTGTCTTCAGCTGAAGTGAAAAACCAACTTTGTTCATAACTTTAAGGTCTAAGTCAAGGTAGATGTCAGCAGGACTTCTAAACGTTTTAAGGTAATTTTAATCTCATTCTCATCTTCTAAATTCATTTCCTTGGAAGTTTCAGATTTTTTACATCATTAATACTTAGCACTGTACCTGTTGGAAATGTTCAAAAAGTGCATGTTGTAACACAGTGAAAACTTTTTCCAGATTTCTCTTTCCCATCTCATCTTTAAGGGAAACTCCCAGAGTGTTTTAAGGTGCTTGATGTGCCCAGTATTTTGGACAAGGTCTGGAGTGAAACTCTGGAATTTTTTATGGTAATTGCAGCTAATTTTGATGTGAAAAATAAGAAAAAGCTTCGCACACCTCTTTCGTTCTATTTTTTAAGTTGACTGTATAATTTACATTTTAAGTGCTCATTAAGGTGAAAAATGTCAGTGCTGCAGAAAGAGCAAATAAATTACCTTCATGCCTTTTCCCCCACCCTTTCTTATTATTAATCTGGAGACCACAGAAAGGGTACTCTCAATTAATCTGGGAATGAATTTATAACATGTCAAATCCCATGCTGCTCCAACCCCATTACAGTTCAGTTTAATTAGGCCTTTCTCCCTGCCTGCAGACAGGAGCATTTGTAGTAGGCTTTAAAATACTACCACTACTATTATACAGTTACTATTGTTTAAAATCAATTATGTTTTATGGAAAGTTATTGCTCACAATTTTATTGCTCATGCTGGAAAATCGTAAGATTTCCTGTCTCCAGATGCTTTGCTGAAGGGTTTGCTTTGGGTTCAGCTCTTGAGATTTCCATCATTCATAAGGAACATTCACAGCTTCCAAAAGCTCTTTTAGGCCATTTGGAGGGGGTGTGGCTACTTAGAAATTCAAATTTCTGTCATTTAATAAAGTTTGAAAATCTTTTATAATTAATCAAGTGGTGAAACTAAAAGTGTTTTAGACTTCAGCCTCTGAAATCTTGTGGAACTTTGCTTCAGAATCGTATTTCCCTCTTTCCCCCTCCACAAAAAAACCCCAAACCAGCCAACAAACCAAAAAACTCCCATGAAAACACACCGAAACCACCTCCAAAAAATCCCTTGCAGCAATAGGCAGAAAGTCTAACAAAAAAATGTCCCATTTAGGCGAGTGGTATCAAGGTCTTCCACTATCCAGAATTCCAAGATCCCAAATCCAGTGTTTTCCACTCCTACCTCATGTCCTTGATTCAGGATTCATGATGGAATATTACCACACAGAATGAAATTCTTGCACACCTCACAAAAATTTATTTCTCTGACATTGTTTCATAATCATTAGATATAAATATTACTCTCCTTTCAGAAAATTCCTGCTTGGCAACGCTTATCCACCTGCATTTGGGAACATATTGTTCCTTCCAAGGAATAAACACAGAGATAAAGCTCCAAATTCTGTAATTTTAAATAATTCAATTCTGCTTTTATTCCAATTCTTCCTGTTTCTGTGCAGAACTCGCTGCACATGTTTTCTGTCCCACACTTTTAGGTGTAAGATTAAATTGTTTTACATCATTTTGCAAAAGCTTGAAATTTTAGTTCAGAGACATTTTCAAGGAAAAAACACCAGGTTTTATTCAACTTTTTTCCCCACCATTTGTGTTCACAGCGCTCCAAATACACGGACCTTGGATAACCCCATTTACAAATGTCCTGTTTGAATAAAATATTATAAATTTCCTCAGTTAATTTACATCTGATTTAACTTGCTGAGAGGCTTTTGTCCTTTTCCTGTGCTCAGAAACTGTGTTCAGTTGTTCACAATGAATGCAGATTCTCATCCAGCTGTCTGTATTTTCTACATTTATTTTTTTAAATTTTAGATAAATTGGAGTTTTATAGGAACATGTGGATAATTATTTTCAAGAGTTTATGGAGAGGAAACTAATCAAGAATTAATTCAAATGAACTTTAACTCTTATTTAGAATTTTTTCTTCATTTTCACACATTATCTTTTATAATTTCTGATGGATCCTCTTGCCTGCTGGAGCAGGAAAGGTCTGTCATTACTGTTAATCACAGTGAGGATTTCACAGCTCATAGAATGCTCAAGAAAGAAGTGCCCAGTAATTACACAACATAGCAACTAGTTGGGTCCTGTTCCCAGCTGAGGAAGTGTTTCCTAGTGACAGTAAATTGCTTTTATAACATAAAAAATATATGATGATGATGCAGCTAGAAAAAATCCCCAGTGCAGGAACAAAGCAATGAATAAACAGTGACACAAGACAAGGTGATTCTGCCTCTCTTCTCTTTAAAAAGTGGCGAGCTACTATTCAGTATACATTCAAAATGCTCCAAGAAGGTATTTCCGAAGGAAAGAGATTTTATTTTTTCTCAAATGCTTCTGCTAACTGTTTTTTATTAAAATTTAAGGATGAAAATGAATGTTCAACCAGCTCATTGCTTAGTTTAAATGGCCAGTATAAGTGGAGAAATTCAGTGTGGTGCAGTAAATCATTGTGAGGATGCTGTAAAAGCCCAGGATCTTCTGTGTTTGTCTTCCTCTTTCCCTGCGGTGATGAAATCTCCGGCCAAATTCTGCCATGAGTGCGAAGTTAACTCTGGCAATAATTGATTAAGTCAGTCTGTTTGACAGGGGAGGCTGTTTTCCTCTAAATAGGTAAAAAAGCCATTTTGAATTCTGATTGAAACACTGTTGGGAGGAAGGGAAGTGTGGTCAGTTTATCAGCATTTGCACCCTGATCATCACAGGGGTATTTGAGGGAAAACAGCTATTCCCACTCCTGGCAGTCTAAGACAAGTTGCATTTCAGTGTTTGTTAAGCTTTAAGGTGCCCCAGGAACTCAGGATGAAGTTGCTCATTTCCATCATGACTGAAGGCAGGCAGTGGTCAAGTTTTCTCCTTTTCTTTTCAACCAGTTTATAAGTGGTGGGAGACCTGGTGGGTGTGAAACCACCACACCTGCCAGGCCTTCGTGGGCTTTATAAAACCCTCTGAAGGTTCTCTCTGGGGTTCTGCTCAATCCAACAATGCAAGCCTTCAGAAGGGGATTCTTGGCCGCTTTGCAGTCGGATCAGAACATATCAGGTGACAAATGGCTGAGGAAGAAGGATGAAGAGCTTCACCAGGGCTGTGTTTGGCTGCAGAGAGTATTAAATCCCAATTAAATCCCAGTTAAATCTCAGCTTGCAGTGAGGACTGCAAGTTCAAATTGACACTTGGAGGAAGTCTGTGTCTAGGTCTGGAGGTACTGATCCAAACCTGAAGGTGTCAATCCTGCAGGGCAGCCACAGGGCTGGTGTTGGTGTTGTAGTGGCAGTTCATCAGCACAACAAAATGGACATGGCTCCCAGTCCAGAGGGAGCCTGAGCTCAGATTTCCTTCTCTTTGGAACATGTTTGGCTTGTAGAAGAATAATTGTGGCCTTCCAGTGCCTGAAGGAGGTGAGAGGAAACATGGACAGAGACTGTTTACAGGGACCTGGAGGGACAGGACACAGGGAAAGGCTTCCCACTTCCAGAGGGCAAGGATAGAGGGGATATCGGGAAAGAATTGTTCCCTGTGAGGGTTGTGAGACCATGGCACAGGGTGCCCCTGGATCCCTGGAAGTGTCCAAGGCCAGGTTAGATGAGGCTTGGAGCAACCTGAGCTAGTGGAAGATGTTCCTGCCCATGGCAGGGAGTGGCACTGGCTGGGCTTTAATGATCCATCCAACCCAAACCTCTCTAGAATTCTGAGATTCTTTAAATGTCAGCACTCATCAGGAGCCTTCACCTGAGCTGCAGTTCATCCCCACACAGCATTTGCGAAGTTTGGACTCCCACAGTCACCTGTGTGAGTCCAAGATTTGCTTTAGATGCACTCCAGGGTTGCTAGAGAATATCCATGAGCTCGGACAAGGAGGACAACCAGAGAGTAAATAGTTGGATTTACAGTATCTAAAATATATGGGGAAGCTGCAGAAAGGGAGGAGGTTTTTGTGCTTGAAAGAGAAAGTCAGACTAACTTTTTGAGGAGGTGGTTTAGCAGTGAACATTATGGCGATTCTGGGTTTCCAGTTGGCCTTAATGAACTTAAATGTCTTTTCCAACCCTGACAATCCTTCGAGTCTGTAACAGACAAGTAAGAACTCTTTGTATTCCTGAAAACACAGGAGTTCTCCAGTTTCAAGTTGGGAGTACTGAGCATCTCACCCGTTAAGCTTCGGTCTCATATCAGTAATTTCAGGTGTGATATTGAGTGTTTAGAGTTCTGGCTGCAGCTTTCTTACAAATAAAATAAAATAAAATTTGAAAATATATATATTTTTTTACACACGAATATCTGCCAGTATCTCCTAGGTGAGATTTCAAATTCCTCACAAAGTAGAACCAAATAATGGCTCATCCTTTCTAGGGCTGATAACCAGCCCTCAGGCAACACATAAACACATCTCTCAAAATCAGAGCTAGCAGATAATGAAGAAATTAAAATTAGAAGTTTTTTTTTTTTTTAATTGGTCTTTTTATTGGTTTATTTGTCTGAAGTTGGGGTGGTTTTTTTTGTATTTCTGCTCATTTGGTGCATGGACAGTGTTTTTCCTCAGAATTCTAAGGAGCCTGGAAAAAAAATATTTCCCTGCAATTTTTTCATTGGTAGATATATCTTTTCATGTGAGGGAGGTCAAACATAATTCTAAACCAGTAATAACAGGAAATGTGATGGGAAGAAATTTTCAGTTTCTCGCCTTCAAAAAATCTTTGTTCATTCGCAAATATTTTGAATGTAATAAGGAAAAACTCACATATTTTTTTTTAGAAAAAAAATTTAAAAAAGCATATAACCAAGCCCTATTGTGCTCTCTAGAAGGCCTAACCAACTGCATTTTAGTTGGGATAAGATGATGTTTTCCCCTTACACATAGGTTCTTCATTCCATTGTTCTTGTCTCTTAGGTGGTTGGGAGAGTCCTCAAAATGACAGATGTCTCCAAAATGTTGGTTTGAAAGTACTGAAAACCATAAAAAATACAGATTTTTTTCTGTTTTAAGCTGAGCCATGTATTGAAAAATTTTCACAATCAATCATATTCCTGAAAAGTTTAAAAATAGTCCCTAAGATGAAATATGTTACAGGAAATTTGCATGTGGCAAGAAATAATGCAATGCTTTCTCTTCCTGGAGCCTGTAAACTTCCAGGGTATGAAAATAACTCCTGATAGAGAAGTGATTTTAATGGGTCAAAATAAGAATGGATGAGGGCTTGTTGTTTCCCTCACTTCATTTTTTTCCAGTGAGTCCTGAATTATAAGAAGCAAAGGCTGTGACAGCTAATCCAACATTTGCCAGCACATGGAAAACCTCTGAAGGACAGGAGGAAATAGGACCTGTGAGAAATAGAAATAACTGATTAGGAAGGAGGTACAATCACATCCCTGGGGTGTGCAGTGAATAATCCAGGTGCTTGATTTTCCCACCTGTTTAAGAAAAGGCCCTTTAGAGAAACCCAGGCAAAACAAAACTTCATGAAGCTGCTTTCAAAGTTAATGTATTGATGTGAGAGTTTAATGGGATTTTCCTTCTTCTGTTCAGTCTCTTGTTCTTTTATCTGTACTTTGCTACGTGAATAATCTATCTTCAATCCAAACAAAAAAAAAATTATATCCATGAATTAACGGTTGTTATGCTCATCATGAATTTTCAGTGCTCTTCTATCATTACATCTCACAGATACCACAAGCAGGGGTCAGCAATTCCACATCCATTTTCCAAGAACTTTACAGTGGGAAGGAACCTGGAATAACTCGTGAACATTCCTGGAAAACAAACCCAGCTCCAGAGCAGAAAAAAAGGGGGAATGGTTTCCCACTGCCAAGGAACAAGGATAGATGGGATATTGGATAGGACTTGTTCCCTGTGAGGGTGGGGAGGCCCTAGCACAAGCTGCCCCTGGATCCCTGGGAGTGTCCAAGGCCAGGTTGGAAAGGGCTTGGAGCAACCTGGGCTAGTGGAAGGTGTCCCTACCCATAGCAGGGGGTGGAATGAAATGATCTTTAAATTCTTTTCTAACCCCAAGCAATCTGATTTATCCCTGTTCTAAACAAATGGCTAAAAGCTGATGGACATTCAGATCTGTCCATGTCCAGAAGCAGCAGATCACTGCATCTTTTGCAAAGTGCTCAAAGGAGTTTTGTAGAGGCTGATTTGTGAAGCTTTCCCAAAAAAAGATATCTTTTACACATTTGGCCATTGAAATCAAGACCTTTGTGTTTGTAGATCTTCCATCTAGAAGATGGAGCTCCGTCCATAGGCAAACCCTTCCATTTAGCCATGTAAGGCTGATTTCAGATCTACTCAGACACAGCAAAGGTCTGAACTAACAAACAAAACAATAAAACAGGTTGTGTAGCTGATGTAGCCACTGGCAGGACACAGCTGGAGTTTATTATTCGTGTATTCAGAGAAATATTGTCCTCAAATCTCCCTGTTTTGATGTAGTGCTTTTGGTTCAGTAGTGTCAGCATTGCTTGAAGATGATTGACTCCACTCCTGCTGCAGGATACAAAACATTAAAAAAAAAAAAAAAAAACCAAAAAACCCAAAAAAACAATAAGGAAAATCAGCTCCTGAAGAGGCTTGGGTTGAAACAGCACAGGGCACAGTGATTAATAAATGACAGACTTTGGAGCAACCCAATATATTTCAGAAATTCCCCCATTCTGCCTGTGTAATACACCATCCTCAGACCTGAGAAGAAGAAAAGTAGAAAACAGCAAACTAACCAAGATACCTGCGCAAGGAGGAGTGGCTTTAAGATTTCCAAAAATCCTGTTTGAATAGGTGATTCAGGAAGAGATTTTTGGAACAATGAAAGGCTTTCTGAGCTGTTTACCTTGTAAATATGCTGCTTTTCATATTCAGGAGGGCAAAGACGGGTCATCTTAAAAAGTCTATTAAATCTTCCAGATTTAGAGCAGAAATGCAGTCTGGGAGGAGTTCCTGCCTTTTTAAGACAGTAAGAGAGGTTGAGATGGGTGTCTCCAGGGAATTCCTTGGCATCACAAAGACAGCCTTTACTTTAGGACAAAGGGGGAAGAGCTCTCAAATGTGATGCTGATTTGAAAAAAGAATGTGGAGGGAATATGGGGAATAAAAATAAATCTTCGGCTGTACACCCAAGTCATTACAACCCTGAAAAGAGCTGGAAACCTGCCTGTTTCTTGGGAGAATCCTTCTCCTCAATAGGTGCAGCTGTGTGGCTCTTGCCCTAAAGGACAGGAGTGAAAAGCAGCAGGTGACACTCCCCTGAATGGGGAATTCGGGTCTTGGAGGCACAAAAAGAAAGGGAACAGCACCTACCTGGGGATGTGAGTTGAGGTTTTGCCATCAGCCAGAGAGACTGAACAGAGCATTCTCCAAAACTCAGCTGAAAATTCTCTAAGCACGGGGTTAGCGCAGGCTTAGCTGTATCACATGTTGTTTGTTTCAGTCTGTTTTTCTTCAATTCTTTTGTCTACTCCTGCACATGTTTGTGTGAACGTCAGGGAATTTTCTATTCATAGCCTTGTGGAGAAAACTGCCTTTATTGTGTAAGAGGTGTGAATGAAGGCAGGAAAGTTTTCTCCAGGGAATTTGAAGGGGAAAGGGTGTGGACAGGAATAAAAGGAAAGAATGAAAGGATCATTTAGGGTGGAAAAGAACTCCAGGTCCAAACTTTGACCAAGCAACCCCATGCTCTAAACCCTAAACCCTGGGCCACTAAACAGCCACTAAACCCTGTCCCCAAGCCTCCTTGGTTTTTTGAATGCCTCCGAGGGTGGTGGAACCACTCCTGCCCTCAGCAAATAGCCTTTTGAGTAAAGAAATGTTTCCCAATATCCAGCCTGAGCCTCCCCTGGCCCAGCCTGAGGCTGTTCCCTCTCCTCCTCTCCCTGTTCCCTGGGAGCAGAGCCCGACCCCCCTGGCTGTCCCGTCCTGTCAGGGAGTTGTGCAGAGCCACAAGGTCCCCCCTGAGCCTCCTTTTCTCCAGGCTGAGCCCCTTTCCCAGCTCCCTCAGCCTCTCCTGGTGCTCCAGCCCCTTCCCCAGCTCCATTCCCTTCCCTGGACACACTCCAGCCCCTTTATGGAAAAAACCTGAACAACCCCACTAAACCCAGAACACTAACAAGTGGGAAGGGAAAAAAAAAAAAAAAAAAAAAAAAAAAAAAAAAAAAAAAAAAAAAAAAAGGAAAAAAACCCCAACCAACCCCAAAATTCTCATCACTTCACTTCAGCAGTTTTAGGGAGAATTCAGCTTGGTTGTGGCACAAATAAATAACTTTTGGCTGTGAAAAACCTGTAGAAAAATGAGGCAGGTGAAAGTGCAGAGACAGCCTGTGCTAATGAGATGAGGTGTATTAACAGATCAAAACTTCAACTGGAAAATCACCAAGAGGGATAAGAGGGATAGGTACCAAATGCTGAAGGAAAATTGCTCCTTGAAACTGTACATATCCTGATCCCAAAGTCTAGAGGATTTGCAGAACTTGCCAAAGAAGATTCTCCTATATCCACTTGCTAAACAGCTCAATACAGGCAGAAGATTTACATCCCCACACACAGAGAAAGTTATTTTTATTGATACTGTTTGAGATTCATGTGGGCACAGCATTGTTTCTGCTTTAACTAATGAACAGTGGCTTTTCATTGAAAATAAATCCCAGTGAAAACCAAAAAATGTTCCTTTTGTTTGTTTGAAATCTAAAACCATCCTGAGTATGAAATTAGAGATACAGTTTTGTGTTCCTGACTTTCATGGAGCTTTTTTGTGCATTAAAAAAAAATTTTTTTTCCTTGCTAATTAAAACCAAAAGAGACAAAATATTTCCATTCATTTATCCAGCAACAAATCATCTGAACATGTAACAAATAGGGAGATTAGAGAGGAGAATTTCTTCAACAGGAAAACTGCCCAGGAGCAGAGCCCAGGTTAGAGCCTAAAGCACTTATTGGAAGCCTCTTGGAGCCTGCAAAGAGTAACAACCCCCTGAATTTTTCTGTTTTCCTACTATGTTTCTACTTTGCATCTCTGCCCAGAGCAGAAGGCAAACCTGAGACAATGCTGGCATTTGAGTTTCAGATCATAACAGCAGCAGGACACATTTAGCTGCATTTTGAGACCCTCAGCAGACAGAAAAACTGATAATACCAAAGATACAGATATTTTTCCCTGATAAAATGAAAGAAAAGTTTGAGTTACACCTTTGTATAATTAAATCACAGCCAAGTCTGGGTTTGCAATCTTCCAGAGATGTTTCATCATAGTTTTCCTAATTTTCTGACCCTCCTAGTATGAAGAAGTGGTGAATTGGGGTGGTGAAGTACCTCAAGAGTGTTGCACCTTGAGTTGAATTCTTGCCATTAATTCCTCAGAAAGAAAAGGAGATTTGAGGTTATGTGCAAGGAGGTTGTAGGGTCTGGAGAGGCCACACAAGGAGTGGCTGAGGGCACTTGGTTTGTCCAGCTGGAGAAGAGGAGGGCAGAGTCTATCAGGATCTGCAGCTCCTCCTGAAGGGCTGCTCCAACCCCTGCTCCTTGTGACAGGGACAGCACCCAGGGAATGGCTGGAGGTCTTCCAGGGCAGGGTCAGACTGGAGATCAGGGAAAGGTTCTTCCCCAGAGGGTGCTGGCACTGCCCAGGCTCCCCAGGGAATGGGCACAGCCCCAAGGCTGCCAGAGCTCCCGAAGTGTTTGGACAATGCTCCCAGGGATGCACAGGGTGGGATTGTCTGGGCAGGGCAAAGGGTTGGACTGGATGATCCTGTGGTTCTCTCCCAGCTCAGCATATTCCATGATCCTGTTATTCTCTGTCAATGCTCAGTGCCTAAATTCAAATAGGATGTAAAAAACCCCAGAACTTCAGATGATCTTTCCCCAACCTCTGTCTAGAAACAGCAAAATCCATATCGAGACAAACGTGTGGCAGCAGATCTGTCTGCAGAGCCATCAATCACTGTCCCACAGAGTGAACAGGACCCTGAGGAGGGACAATCCCGGATGGATAAGCACTGGTGTCTGTGCCTGGCACCAGCTCATTATTCTGTCACACAGATGTGATGGACTGCCCAGGAACTCTGCAGCAAGTGCCCAGGATGGACAATCTTTGGCTGTAAATGTCTGTAGGATGAGGTGGCTCACACGGGGATGTGTCCATCAGCAGAACTGCCAGGGGGTCACTCATGGAAGTGTTGGAAATCAGGCTGTGTCTGCTCTGTCATTTTACTTCACTCTGCTTGATGGCACACGGAGGGGAAATATCCAGGTGTGAAGGGCCTCCAGGAGAGAAATTTCATTTATCCTGTGAGCAGCTGGATGTGAAATTCAAACACCACAAGAGCATTGTGATGGACAACAAAAGACCTTTTTGGAAAAGAGGAATTCCCTTTGGAAAGGCTGGTTTACACTGTCCTGTCAACACAAACTGCTTCTCACTGTTTATGTCCTGGAACTCTGCTTGGGGAAGTCAAGCGAGGTGAGGGAACACCAGCAGCTGGCACCGAAAATTCCTGAACAATCAGTGGTGTCTCTAGGGAACATTTTTTACCAAGCCAGTCTCTTAACACGGCATTAAAAGGGTTTCTCAATTTTCTTATGAAGTATCAAACTGAGCTCATGCCCCTCTTTCTCTTAGTGTTTTATTTCCAAACTCTTGCAGGGCTCTCTACCTGAAAAGTATATCCCTTTATTTGCAATTCTGGGTTAGAATCACAAAATAGAGGAACACTAAAAAAGCTTTTCTTTTCAGCTACAGGTGATGAAAAGCAAGGTAAACCTGTCGATACTCCTCTCTCTCACATTCAGGGCCTGTTTGCAGTGCATTTTGAAGCTTCATAAACTGGTAGAATAAGCAGCCCTGGATGATTGTTGAAAAGAGAGGAGTATTAATGGGAGAAACAGGAAGTTTGTGATGTTTTATGGGGCACTGACTCATATTTTCAATAAGATCAACAAATAGAAAATCACAAGACGTTGCAGTTCATCCTTTACACTGAAAAAATGGATTATAAAAAGAGATATAAAAGCTATTTTAATGAAACAGCTTCATAGCCTGGCAGCAAACTATACCTGGTGAACTGGATGGAAGCCAGGAGAAAAAGAGCAAAACCTTAGGAGACATAAATCTCCTGTCACCATTTTTGCAATAACTTCTAGAATTGTTTCTGTCATTGAATAGTTACTCTTAAAAACCTCTCATACATCTTGAGCGCCAGTAATTAACTTTTTCTTTCTTTTTTATGATTCCAGGAAAAGATGATTTAAGAGGTTTTGTCTCTCCCAGACTCTGGCTGACAATGTTCACATCTGAGGAACAGGGTGATGCATTAAGATTATAAACCTGGTTTATATTCCAGGAGGAAAATTTGGGCTTTGAGGTGCTGCTGGGGTGGTTTGTCCCCCAGAAGAAGGTGACCAGGATGACACCAATGCTGTAGAGCTGATAACTGTGTTCTCTGGTGTTTATAGTATTTCAGCCAGAAAAGTTATTTAATATAATAACAAGAATATTTAATTACATGAAGCCAAAATATTATATATTTATCATACACAGAGTATTGGACATTTTGTAGCTCAAATAATTGCACTTTTTTTGGTTGTTGGTTTATGTTTGCTTTTGTCAAACAAGAGAGATTTTCAGAGCGAGATTCCCAAATATTCTCAGAATCACTACAGCTGGAAAAGGCCTCCAAGACCTTCAAGTCTAAATTTGGACCAAATCCCATCATTCCCACAAAATGTGAAGTGGATATTGATCCCCATCCAGAAGTAAAGGCAGAAAACCACACAGAAGTGAAGGGTTCAGGCAGGAATTTTCATTGGGGCTGGTCACTGCAGAGCCCTGAACAGGACCCAGGAGAGGCATTCCATGATGGGAGATCACAGAGCTGTGGACAGGTGAGCACCTGGGGCCAGTGGAAACCTTAATCACTGTCACAAAGCTCTTCCCAGGCCTTTTACATCCTCTGCTCTTTAAATGGAAACCTTTAATTAAATGCAGCAGGATCCCATGTTTCTGAAGGAATGATGGAAGGTGAGACCCACTCTGCTGGAGACAAGAGTAACCATGAGGATCTTGAGGAATATTTTGTGGAATATTTCCCACCAGTTTGTGGAACTTACAGTCAGAATCCCAACTGGTTTGGGTTGGAAGGGATCTTAAAGCTCATTTCCTCCCAACCCTGCCATGGGCAGGGACACCTTCCATCAGCCCAGGATGATAATAGTGGGATTAATGGCAAATCTTTGAAAGACCAGTGGACTTAGATTTAATTAAGGAACCCGTGAACCACAGCAGTGTAGTGCACAGTGTGAAATATAATCATTAATGTAAAGGTTAATAAGTTAATTAGCCACATTTAAATGTTTAATTCTAATAAATGTTCACCTATTATGTGTGTGTGGAACCATTTTGTTTCCTCTGTTTACACAGCCTAGGGTTTTCTATCCCAAATGTTCTCTATAGGCATGAAACTCAACGTGTGACCGACTGGCTTTGGTTAAAAAATAATAAAAAAAGGAGTTATGGCCTTGATTCTAAATCCCACTTTTTATTTCCAACTATAATATAATGGACTTGAGTGAGGTTTAAGACACATCCTGGAGCAAGCTGTAATAATTAATCTACATGACTGGATTTAGCACAAATCCATCTTGGAATTGCAGTTCTCCTCCTTGCTCCTGGGCAGCAGCAAAATTACACTGAGCAGACCAGCACAAGAGTCCCTGGTTACACACTGGCCCAATCTGCCTGGAAAATAAAGCAAAAATAAAGAACTTCAGAGTTCTCCAATGACAACACAAATATATCAGTAAACTTTGGAGTCTGCAAATCACACAAAATATTTTCTTATTTTGGCCAATGTGCAAGGGGTGCTGGGCGGGGGGGAGTAAGATAAATTATTTTCCATGGAATGATCCATGATTGTTACTTCCTTTGTGGGAAGTTTGAGTTCAGTCCATGCCTAAGTATGGACACACCCCTTCAACTAAAGAACATATTAATAACATTATTAATGTGATATTTACCCTGAATAGATAGATCTGATTGAAGTGGTGTGACTTCTTCAGAACAAAATGGGAGTAATGTGATATTACAGGGGCTGTAATGAAATGAAAGTTGTTCTGCTTTGTTCAGAATCATCCTTTCTGTTTCTCAATTAAAAATCAAGACAACTGCTTTGTAATTCAACTCATTTACTGTAAAAGTTGAAAATTTGGGGGCATTGGGTAGATTAAAATATGCTTCTGCACATGCAAGTTACCCAGAAATGTGTAATGAACTGTCCTTATTAGCATTTCTATTATAAAAATATAAAGGCTCATATTGGGAAGGGTTTTAGTTATTGTCTTAATCCAATATTTTGGACACTTTTTGTAAAGAGATCTATCTACAGTTCATCAGCCAATTCATACTTTCATACTTCTATGCTCTCTTCAGAGTATCCATAGCACATCATTCCTCATGACAGTAAACCCAGTTTCTGGGTGCCTGATGTTGACCTCAGCCTACAACAATGGAGCAGCAAACCCAGCATTCCAGAGGGGAAATGCTCAAGGTGCTCAAGGCCATGTTGGACAGGGTTTGGGACAACCTGGGACAGTGGAAGGTGCCCTTACACACAGCAGGGCGTGGAAAGGGATGGGCTTCAATGCCCTTTTCAAACCACTCTGTATTTCTGTAAAATGTTCTATAAAACATTTTCAAATTACCTGAAGAGAGTAATACCCCAACATGGATTTGAAGTTGCAGTGTTTAGACAGAGTTTGTGCCCAGCTGGACTCCGTGGGCACACCTCATGTATCCTTTAACAAGTCCAGTGAATTGGAGTTCTGTTCTTTCTGGTCTCATTCTTACTGTCTGCATGTGTAGATCTCAATATTCTTTCAATCTTCCTTTCCAGCCTTCCTTTCCTGTCTTTCTGTGCAGTCAGCACAAAGGCAGGAGCATCAACACACTTCTAAGGACAAAAGCCACAAACATCTGCAGGATGCAATGGGGACACCAACAACCACAAAGTCCTCAGGATTTCTTTATATGACATGGTTTCATAGAATCCCAGACTGGTTTGGGTTGGAAGGGACCTTAAAGCTCATCCAGTGCTACCCCTGCCACGGGCAGGGACCCCTTCCACTGTCCCAGGCTGCTCCAAGCCCCATTCAACCTGGCCTTGGACACTTCCAGGGATCCAGGGGCAGCCACATCTTCTCTGGGCACCCTGTGCCAGGGCCTCCCCACCCTCACAGGGAAAAATTCCTTCCCGATATCTGAAATAAATCTCTCTTCTCCTAGTTTAAACCATTCCCTCTTGCCCTATCACTGTCTGCTCATCTGAAAATCCCTTTCATTGTTCTTTATAAATCCCCTTTAGGCACTGAAAGGGGCTCTGAGCTCTCCTCACAACCTTCTCTTCTCCAGGGGAGCAACCCCAGCTCTCCCAGCCTGGCTGCAGAGCAGAGGGGCTCCAGCCCTCGGAGGATCTGTGTGGGTCCCTCTGGACCTAGTCCAAAATAATCCACATCCTTCTTGTGCAAAGCTGTTGTCTGGCTCCCAGCTTTAAAACATAATGAAGTCCTACCACCCTGTGGCATAGACAAGACCAGGAGCCACTTCATTTTACCTCTTTTGCCATCCCCTTTTGCAGATCTCTTCCCACCCTTTTCTCACCCCCAGTTCCTGTGTGAATATCCCTTTGATCTGTGCTTTCCTTGTCATCCCATCATCCTTGAATCACTGGGCACTACTTCCCATCTCACTCAAAAGATGTGCCTGAGGTCAGGCCCCAATCACCAGAAGGACCCCGCTGTGCTGGGGACAGCAGCACTTGAGATCCCTTCAGAACTGAACTCCTGCTTCCCTCCCTTCAAAGTAGGGATCACTCCAGGCCTCTCCCAGAGCTGTTTCAGCTGGGAAACAGCTGAAAAAGCCCTTTGACTGCCCCTCTGATGCTTTTGATTTGACTTTAAAGCATGCCAGCATCAAAGCCACCAAGGAAAGATGACAGGAAATGTAACTTGAATCTTTCATAATGCTGGTGCATAAAAATGTTACAGCTGTACGAAGGAGCAACCTGCTAGTCAATCTTTTGACAATAAATATTTTGGAGGGGATGCTTTCTAAGTTCAAAGGTCTCTTTCTCTTTCATGCATTTCTTCCTTCTCTCCCTCCTTCAGGCAGCCAAATTTCTCAGTGGTTCAGTTTTGTTGGAGACCCAGGGCTCATTTTGGGAAATAAGTCTCTACCAATTTTTCAGCAAGAAAAGTTTTGATCAAAACAAAAAGCAAAACTTGGAACTTCCGCTAGCCTGCTTCCTGAGTTGTAGTAGAGTGAATCCAGAATTCTTCTAGATCATTATCTTCTGCAGTTTTGGCTAAATACAGTTAAACTTAAAGTAGGTTAAGTATTAGAGGAGTCAGACTTGGTATCATACAACTTCCATTGCCTGCGGAGATGGAAAATGATCTATGATACACCCAGGGCTTGCTTTAAGCAATTCATCCCCATTAATTGCTGATATCAGATATCTGCAATGAATTGTGAATGACATACTCTGGATGAGTGATGTTCAATCCAAACAAGACTATTAACGTGTCATTCCCAAAGGATTAACACTCCAGCACCGAATCACTCAGATATTGCTCAGATATTGCTTTCAGAGCACTGTATTAACTGAGAAGGGTGTGTATTAATGAAACTCCCTTGGAATAGATTTCCTTTTAAATTGTAGGGCATGTTTTATCTGAGTGGATAGCTAAGATAGTGGAAAGTGGACTGGAAAGTGGATGAATACTAAGGATTAATTTCCTTGGTATTATTAAAAAAATATTTCTTTCTTCTTGCTGGTGAGTTGTCACCAGATGTTTTATGCAGCCTTCCAGTTCACAGCGTTTAGATGAAGAAGGAGATCTAGAGAACAAAGGTGGAAGAATGAGACTGTCTCAGAACTAAAGGCACAATAAAAATCAGTAATATTTGTGGAGGTTGATTCTGTACAAGATAGGGCAACAAAATGGTCATTTCAACCTAATTTTCCAAGAAAATGGAATGCTTACATGTGTTTGCTTGCCATTTCCCTAAAACTCCTAACTTGACTGGCCATTTTTACTCAAATTTAGCAAAAGGGCAAACACAACAAAGACATTTAGATGAGTAAAAAGTGTATAAAAATATACAGATAGATAGAAGAGAAAATCTGCTAGTGTATCTCAGTAAAGCACTACTTCAGTGTCTTGGTTCCATGAGAGGCAGGATATGATCTGCTCAATGCCCAGGGAAGGTCTGGGTGACTCTGTGGCTCAGGAATCACCTGCTTTTACATTTTTGTCCCAGTACATCCAAAATTAATGATGCCTTTGGTCCAAAAACCTCTTAGACTTTGTACCTCTACTTTCACAGAGCTCTGTTCCTACCCAGACACCTGAGATGAGGAATAATTTGCAAGAAGTAGTGCTTTGTTTGCAAAACATCACAAGTCGAGCTGTGCTTTGCCAGAAACACCTTCCTACCACCCACCGTCTATTCCTGCCAATTTTTTGTTGCTCCCCGTGACAGTTAAATTTGCAATTTGATTAATGACTTCATTCCAATGCTTGCAGTGTGTTTTATAGTACTAGTTCCAAGAAAAGAAAGGCAGGTAATTAGACAAATAGAGTGAAGTAGCTCAAAAGACTTTTTAAAGTTGTTAATGCAGTAATAAAGTATCATGAAAAATATGACAGAATGAGGCATCTCTAAAAATATCCCCTTTAAATTGAAGGTTTCTCTCTTTTTCTGCATTTTTCCTGGAACAAGGCAGCCAGGTCTTTGCTAAATGAACAAAAAGTGCATGTTAGATGTTCCTCTGGCTTAAATTATGAAGCAGGTCTTAAAAGTGGAACTGGGTGTTCACCTGCAGGTTCCTGGTCATAAAGCACAGAAATCCCAGTTCAAAGAACTGGCTTTAATTGTGACTCACAAACATCACTCTTGGTGCCAAGTTGATAATTGAGATAGTTATTTTCCAGGATGTGCACCAGCAGCTGGGAGCTGTAACCCAGAGAAGTCCTCTTTGAATCATTCGTTATTTTTCAGTAATTGACTAATTTTATCACTCACACCTGTCTTATATAAACCCTGGTGGTAACCCAATGGCCTAAAAGAGTTGAGGTAGATCTCCTCTGTCAGTCTTAAGACTCTCTACTTAAAGATTTTATGAAAAAATATTTCAGAAAAGTGCATTTTAAGCTTTTGTCAAGGCACAAGCTGGCATAAGCCAACAATGACCCTTACATGACTTAAACATATCAAAACTTGCTCGTGAACTTAAGCCAGGAATTCTGGTTTTGACATGCCCAGAATGTTTTTATACAGATTAGAGATTATCAATTTTATAGATTATAGAGATTATCAATTAAGTGGCACAAATTGAAATGCAGAGATGGTTTTGGGAGGCATCATTGCTCATGATGATGCCTTGATGCCTGGCTGACACTCCTGCACTCTTTAAAGACACAGCTCTACAGGAAAGGATTTCCAGAGGTGGAAATGTAAAGAGAGGAGGTTGATCTGCCTTGCTTCAAACTGGGAATAGGAGATCAAAAAACTCAGTCTCTTACGTAACTGCTCTAGGCATTCTTTAAAAAGCAACAGCTCTTCCAAAACTGTTACATAATGTTGCTGATATTGATGTACCTGCCCTTGCTTTGAAGTGCTAAAGGAGATTTCAGATTTTTTCTGCAAGTGTTTCTGTGCTGTCAGAACTGTAGAAAATTCCAAGTTTTTAACTGAATTGCCTGAAGTTATGTGGATGAATGTGGACCTTGGGATTTCATGGAAGAAAAACCCAGAAATTACATTCTTTGAGATCTGACATCTCTAACAGAATACCTGAGTAACTGAGCTTGGAAGACACCTCTGAAGATTGCCCTAATTAGATCCAGGGATAGCAAGTTGCCCAGTTGGGTATTTCCAAGGATGGAGACTCCATAATCTCTTTGGCCAACCAGTTCCAGGATTTGATCATCTTCAGAGCAGGGAACTTCTCTGGTCAAGTGGAATTTCCTGAGTTTCACATTGCCTGTTTTACAGAATGAATGGGAAGGGACTCACCAGGATCATGAAGTCCAACTCTGGCCCTGCACTGACATGCCAACAATCCCACCCTGTGCATCCCTAGGAGAGTTGTCCAATTGCTCCTGGAGCTCTGGCAGCCTTGGGGCTGTGCCTATTCCCTGGGGAGCCTGGGCAGTGCCCAGCACCCTCTGGGGAAGAGCCTTTCCCTGAGCTCCAGCTCCTTGAGAGGAGCTGCTGTCCTCAGTGAGGTCTGACCTCAGACTCCTCTTCTCCAGCTGGACAAGCCAAGTGTCCTCAGCTGTTCCTTACATGGCCCCTCCTGACCCTTCTCATCAGATAAAGCCCTCCCAGAAGCCAAACAAGCTGGGTAAAACAGCAAAAAGTCCTGAAATATTCAGAACACAATCATAACTAAAGAGGACTGTAAAGGTTTTAATTGTTTTATAGACTGGAAAACATCTCTGCCTGGCTTACAGAAAACTATTTGAGTAATAGAACTTCAGAATGTCACGTTTTATAAAGTAATCACAGTTCCCACTGACATTTTAGCTTTATCCAGTCCTACTGCATTTCATCAGGGGCAGTTCCAAGGGAGTAAAATAAAATCCCTTCCAGAAGTTTTTCCTTGTGGTTATCACAGAATATAAAATAAAAGATTAAAATGACCATATGGAAGTCACAGAAATCTGTTATTACACCACATTGGCTGTAGCTATGGCAGCACAATAAGCAAAGAAACTTTTTTGTGAATTTCTTATATTTAATATTACCCATATGATTAAAATAAAACCCCTAAAATTACTGCTTACCAATGTTCAGCCTCCTGAAGGGAGAAAAAGAGGTAAATAGGGACCTCTAGGGTGCCCATACATTGATGGGAGAGGTAGCTCCCCAAATATTCCATCAGCTCCCTTGTAGCTGTTTCAAATTCCACATCTGTGGCAAGGGAGTTCTCCAGGAACAAGTCTCTTCCTGGGAGCTCTTTCACTTGAGGGTTTTCCACATCCTTTCTTTAAACTCAGAATGTCTGATTTAACTTCAAATTATCTTTCCCATCCTCTCCTAATTGAAAATCCTGAACCTTCAGGGCTCCCTGTAGAATGTTTGCTCTCTTTCCTACTCCCTGGGTCAAGTCCCTTCCTTATCTTTTTTATGCCTTTGGAAGTAAAGCTGTTTAACACCCTGCAGCTTAATGTGGAGGAAATTAGATGTGCCCCAACCATTATTTCTTTTTTTTTTTTTTTTCCTTTTCTCTCATTTGTGTTACAGGGAATGTCTTGGTTGAGGTTTGAGGCTGTTACAAATTCCACTTGTTGTTTTGGAGATGTATGAGGGTTATCAATGTAAAAATACCAGCGCTGAGAGTCAGAGATGGGGTTTTAAGTCCCTTTTCCTGAGATGTTCTGCGAAATTCTAAAAGAGGTGTGGCCCTCACTCTTTGGTTTACAAGACCAATGGTTTTCATAAACTACCAGTGTTTTTACAGGTTGAGTATTTGGTTTTCTGGGGCTCCAAGAAGGGTGAAGGGCATTAGGAGGGTGGGGAAGGAGGCAGGGCAGAGAAGCTGGCTGATAGTGGTGGATGATGTCCCACTGGTTGGCTCCCTGCTGCCAACAGGATGGGGAGGTTGGCAGGGAGCATCCAGCAGAGGAGCTGTGGGACAGGGAGGAAGGTTATTGTGAATTGTTTGGGTTTGTGTGGAGAGGGGATAAGAGTTCCAAACGTCCATGCAAAACATGTCTTTGACACCTCCTCTGGGCTGGTTCCCTGTTATTCCTCAGACTCTGAGCTCCATTGCTGTGCTGATGTGCTGAGAGTAGAACCTGCCCCTAGCAGGAAAGAGACTTTACAGCCAACACAGAGAGCACCTGTGTGTTCTCCAGCCCCAAATCCCTGGAACAGCAGCTGGCAGCCTCCTAAGAGCAGGTTAGAAAAGGTCAGAAACGAGGAGGAAGCCACGAGATCCAATTTCATCATGTGCCTCCTCACCTTCATACCCAGAGAGGCAAAGATGTCAGAAGAGCTGGCGGTGACCTCTGGATGTCACACTGATTAATTGGGGGAGTTTGCTTTCACTCCAGGACACCAAGTGCCTGGTTAGATTAATTATCATTCCCTCACAAGGCTATTGCTCTTCTAGTGCCTCCTTCTACAGTCCCTACAACTCTCCTCATGCAGTGTGCTATGTTTACAACAAACATTTTGAGGAGTATGGCGGCAACTTCTAAACACACCCTTCTTTTTGTATGGGTTGAAAACACCAGTTACTCATTATTCTGTTTAAACACATGAAAAGACAGATTTCCCAAACTGGATGTCACTAAATAGAAACTGCCTTTTTTAGAATGATAGCATGCACAAATAGCAATGTAAATATATTAATAACCAAGTTTTCTTGTGAAAATGCTATTATATCCAGGAATGACCTGGATGTCACAGAATGCCTCAAGTCTTGGCTTCTGCAAAAATGAGAAGTCAGCAGCTGTATCTTAAATTTCAGGTTTTATGCTACTCTTTCCAAAGAAGTCTGGAGTCACAGATTAACAGATTCAGAGAATTCTATTATTTGATTTGGTTGGAAGGGCCCTTAAAGCCCATCCAGTGTCATGCCCTGCCATGGGCAGGGACACCTTCCACTGTCCCAGGCTGCTCCAAGCCCTGTCCAACCTGGCCTTGGACACTGCCAGGGATCCAGGGGCAGCCACAGCTTCTCTGGGCACCCTGTGCCAGGGTCTCCCCACCCTCAATTGGGTGACAATTCCTTCCCAACAGCCCATCTAATCCCTCCCTCTGGCAGTGGGAAGCCATTCCTTGTGTCCTGTCCCTCCAGACCCTTGTAAGTAATCTCTCTCCAGCTCTCCTGTGGCCCCCTTTAAGTGCTGATCGGCTGCTTTAAGGTGTCCCTGGAGCCTCCTCTTTCCCCAAGACTAAACCATCCCGGTTCTCCCAGCCTTTCCTCCCAGCAGAGCTGCTCCATCCCTCTGCTCATCCTGGTGCCTCCCCTGGACTCTCTCCAGCAGCTCCAGGTCCCCCCTGTGCTGGCCCAGGGCTGGGGCAGCTCTGCAGGTGGCTCTCAACTGAGCCCAGGGGCAGAGGGGCAGAATCCCAATCCCTTTCCTGCTGCCCAGGGAAGCAGGAGTTTAGTTGTGAGCCCAGCAATTCCCCTGCCCAGGGGCACAGCTCCTGCCCTGGGCAGTGCCCAGCCCTGAGCAGAGCCCAGAGAGGCTGTGCAGGCTCCTCCCTGGGGATGTTCCAGAGCCCTCTGGACACTGCTGTGCCCTGTGCTCTGGGGTGGCCCTGCTGGAGCACGGAGGTGGCACCTCATGAGCCACACAGGACCCTTCCAGCCTGGCACATCCCGGGGTTCTGGGACTTACTGGTTTGGGAAGAGCACCTGTCACCTCATTGTCAAACCCAGAGCCACGGTGTAAATCCCCAGAAAGGACATGAAAACCTGGAGATGTTTGAGAGGAGAACGGTTTGGTGTGAGAACTGCACTTTGAGAGATCATAAACGGGTTGATTTTCTGAGCAAACTGGTCTGGTTTTCAATTGTGAAAGTTGATTTGTGCTTTGGAAAAAAGCATCGTGATCCAGGGAAAGGGACGGAAATGAGCAACCTGCCTAAGTTCCAAATTAAAGACCAAAATGACTTCCTTATCTGTGGAGACACAGCTGGCAAAGATGGATTAATTTGGTATTCATGTCTCATCCTAATAGAAGAAGACTTTCAGACAAAAGTGATTGAAAGTCTTTTGAACATTGTGTGTAGTTTGTGGTATATTTTATATAAAATTTATTTTAAATGTATGTAGAAAGTGCTTAGTAAAATTGTATTTCCTCTTTTTCCTGATATTCCAATGAGATGTTGTTCTGGTGCAACAACTGCCTGGAGAAGAAAAGGTTCTGGGTGACCTAAATGTGGACTTCCAGCAACTGAAGGAGCTGACAGGAAAGATGGAGGGAGAATATTTACAAGGGATTGAAGGACAGGACAAGGGGGAATGGATTTCCATTTCCAAGGGCAGGGTTAGATGGGATATTGGGAAGGAATTGCCCACTGTGAGGGTGGGGAGGTCCTGGCACAGGGTGCCCCGAGAAGCTGTGCCTGTCCCTGGATCCCTGGAAGTGTCCAAGGCCAGGCTGGACAGGGCTTGGAGCAAATCTGGGTTAGTGGAAGGTGTCCCTGCCCATGGCAGGGGATGGCACTGGGTGATCCCCAAAATCCCTTCTAATCCAAATTATTTTGGGATTCTGGGGTCCTTTGTGATTGTGAAGATAGGAAACATTGGGTTTTCCACCTGCTTGAAGAAGGATCTGGCAAAGCTTAATTAAATACAAGAGGCCACTGTAGCCAGGCTGCTCAGAAATCATTCAGGACCAAGAAAGCCTTTAAGTGAGGTCTAGTTTAGCAGGGCTGGAGCTTTATTTAATCAGGACTAAGGTGCACAGCAGTTATTTGTGCCAGCCCCTCTGAAGGGAACACAACCTCACAACAACACAACCTCAATATTTCCTTTTTGAACCAGACATATCCATAACAATATCAGAGTAAAACCTTTTGTGATTGCATCAAATCCATAACTGAGCTACATAGTGACACACAAATAAGTTCTGAGACATATGACTCGTCCCATCCACCTTCTAGGTGTCCAGGGGTAGAAAATTCTTTGTTTCTCTCTGTGATGGAGATCTCTGGGGACTAAAGACACATTTTGTGCATTGTAACAGCACCACAGCACAGGAGCTATTTTATTAAATCTTCCTTTCCTTCACCAAAATATATAAACCACATCCAACAGGTACCTTTACAGATTTGTCTTCATAGGACGGGGGGTTTTGTTGTTTGGTTTTTGGGGTTTTTTTTCTGACAAGAAGATTAGCCCCAGTTCCAATTGAACTGAACTCATGATGGAAACCGGAAATTTCGTTTCTACTAAAAGTAATTTTATCATCACCTTAACCATTTTAGGAGCAGGGATCAAGTGGGGCACAGACACAATGATTTGCAAAAATCATGAGATAAAAATAAAGAAAGAATGGCAGTTGCTTTTACTGAAGACAGGACATGAGAAAAGGCTTTTGCAAAGAGGCAGACACAGTCTTCTGAGCTTATGATTCTTAGGACAAAATGTTATGGACATAAACTGCCTTGAAATACTTAAATCAGGAACCAGGCAGACTTTGAGACTTTCAGAACTCCTGTATGATCTCATCAACAGATGCTTCCCAAAGTCTTTTACTTTCTCTAGTCAGACTTTTTTACCATTTTTACAGCCTTCCTAAAGACAGATGACAGCCCAAACCCATGCTTTCCTGAAAGAAATCTCATTACACTTCAGGTTCCCCAATGGCATCTTCAAGCAATTCAAGCCACTCCTCCCCCTGTAGTGATCCTAGCAAAGCTACTTCCACAGAGATCATTTTTATTCTGTAGGTATTTTAGCCTATTATGACAGACCAGAATTTGCAGCTGATGAATTGTCTTTTTTTTTATTTCTTTGAGGAAACCTCTGATGACCCTGATATTTAATGCTATCGGATTGGAGCAGCGCACCATCAGTAATTTCTGAGCTTGGCTGTTTTGTTCCCTTTCCAGAACCACCTCTCTGTTGCTGAGCTATTCCCCATTTCCAAAAGTTGAGTGCGAAGCCATAGAGAGGAAAATGTAAATGAAAAAGTTCCTAATGCAGTCTGGCTATGACATGATTACAACTAGGTTAAATGTATTAGTTCTCCACATATTACACTAGAGGTCATGCAACATCTAATTTATTTCCTTGACTTTCACATTTCACAGTCCCCTGAATGTAATTCCTTTCAATTTTCCCTGCTGTCGGTAATTGGTGTGTCACACATCCCTCTTTTCCAATAGACTCCCTCTGATTATCCTGGCATTGCATTCTGTGTATCCATTAACAACCAGGGATCATACTTTCCCCTAGGCCTGCTTTCCATTTCTCTCTCTCACACACTCATTCATTTGGTAAGGGCACCAAGTCCTCATATATTTCATGTTTAGAAAGGGTGGTATTTTCTTAAGGAGAACAAAACCTGACCCCACAAAACTTGCCAGTGGCTGAGGTTGTCTTTCAGCCCTCACTTTTTGTCTTGGATTTCACCTTCCCCTGTGATGTCTGGCAGTGCTTTCAGAAAAATCTCCTCTAATGCAGGCAGGGATTTCAATCATCATGCCACATCTTTAAATGCAAGTGACAAAGAAAACATAAAGTTGAGATTATTTTGTAAACTGTTGCAGGGAAAATATAATATCAAAGAAGATAAGAGTTCAATTTTGTTTTCAGCTCTCAAAGCTCCTCTTGCCACTTTTATTGCTTTCCTATAAAGGGTCTCAGGGTCTTCATCTGGTAGTAGCACTAATTTTGTGATCATGAGTGTCTGAGTTCCAGCAAGCAGATATTTCTTACATCTAGTTTTAAAAAGAGGAGAAACTGACTTGTAATTTCTTAAAATAATCTGTGCAGATCAAGACGGCAAAGAGCCTCTCACTATTCTCCAGCTCACAGTGGTTCAAAATTCAATGTGAATGAGATTCGATCTTTTACGTGTCTCTTAGTTATTCCCAGGTTTTAATCTGTCCCAGCAGGAACTGGGATCTCTTTGTACACAACACCTCTCTGTCATTTTTTTACTTCCCACTTCCCCGGGTTTTGAGAACCTCTTTTGTTGTTCTCTTGGCACCTGACTGAAATAATTCTTCTTTGGCTTTCACTTGTGAAGTGGAATTTATGTGAAGAAACACTTGCAAGTCCAAAACAGGGAAGGTTGTAGAAGGAAAAAGAAATTCATGGGGATATCCATTCCAGCCTCCTTCCTCTCTTGGCAAACCCTCCTCTCCTCATCCCTGCTGCTTTTGCCATTTCAACCCTATCTGAACCTATTTCTGTGGAGTTTTGAAGTCTTGATTGGATAATTCAAAAAGACAAAAGACATGTGGGCTGTCCTGTCTTATCAGGCCTGCTGAAATGATTCCTCTATGAGGCTGGACATCTCCTCTTAGAAATGCTCTGACATTGGTAAAAGGTGTGTTTGTCAAAGGATAATGGAAATACAGGAATACAATGGAATTATAGGACTCACAGTCTACCTTTGAGGGGATTTCACAGAGCTGGGAGACCTCCCAAGCAAGTGATCAATTCAGAATTAGCTGCAGATTTTTTAAAATTCAAATTAATTTTGATTTCCAGATAGTTTTGCTGCTGAAACTATTCTTTCTGCAATATGATTTGCCTGTAAAGAGTGAAAATTGCTGATTTGATTTTATTTAGAGGAATTCCAAAAAAATCTTCCCATTTCAATAGGACCAGTTGGCTTCTGGGTTTTTTATCCTCTTCCCCTTCTCTTTCCTCTTTTCCTTCCCCTTCCCCCTTTTCTTCCTTTCTCCAAAGGTCTATTTATTTATTTTTCCAAATCAGGTTTCATGCCTTTTTCTATGATCTACTCAAAATCTATTTTTTTGGAATCAGATCCACCCCAATTGCTCCCAGCTGTGTATTTTTTAAGTCACAGATATTGTGGGGATGAAAATCTGACAAATAATTCAATCAGAGTATAAAAATGCCAGATGGAGACTCCCTCTTCACAACAAGCCTCACAGAAAAGATGAGGGGAAATGGGTACAGGTTACTGCCAGGGAGATTCTGACTGGATACCAAAGGGAAATGTTTCACAATGAGAACAGTCAGCCATTGGAATGATCTCACCGAGGACGCAGTGGATTCTCTAACACTGGACACTTTTAAGTTTTCTCTGGGTGGGCCATCCTGTCCAGATGAAGAGTACCTGGATCAGATGACCCTTGACATTCTTCCCAGTATTCCATGTTTCCATGATTTAACTTGCAACAAGACAGCAGAGTTACTCTAGTGTAGGCTAATCCGCGGACGGCTGGGACAAGGAATTCTGCCAACCTGTATATTCTAGAACATGTGGTTTTATTGCAAGGGTCGTGGGTAAAAGGGCCTTGCCTTCAGCCACCAGCCTGGGCTGGAGGGGAGTCCCAAAGAGAGAGGGAGAAAGAACAGGAGGGTGAGAGCTGAGAGAGAAGGGAGCGAGAGAGCAAAGGGCAGGGGGA
Source organism: Sylvia atricapilla (assembly GCF_009819655.1). Lineage (NCBI taxonomy): Eukaryota > Metazoa > Chordata > Aves > Passeriformes > Sylviidae > Sylvia > Sylvia atricapilla. The sequence goes on from NC_089148.1 coordinate 6,485,867, forward strand.
CAGAGCAGGAGAGAGCAAGAGCAGGGGGAAGAGGAAGGGTAAGAGAGCAGTTCAGAGGAGAGGTAAGAGAGTTAAGAGAAGAGGTAAGAGGTAAGCGAGGTCCTTGTTACAGTACATTATATCTCCTTTTGTGATGAATATTCTAATTTACAGTGACCAACCAACACAAGACACAAAATCCTATAAAATCTACATACAGCCTTTAAGAACTACTATATTACCATACTGTGTTATATTTTAAACTCTAAAAACGACTCTTTAGACTTTTGTTTTGCTACACTGACCTTTGGATCCCTTAGCTAGCAGAAAGGTATTGTTCAATCAAAAGGGATTCTCCTTCAGCTAGCTAGGCTATTGTTTTCAGGTTATACAGTAACTAAGACTCAGTATCCTACAACTCAAAGTAAGCTTTCATTTCTATTTCGATTATAAGTTTCATATTTTCAGAATCTTTTGCTAAGCAATCATATTTATAAGGTTTCCCTGATTCATCTTCCCCACCACTCTTGTCCTTGCAGGGACACAAGGTCTTGTGTACAGGAAGCCGCTGGGGTCTCCTGTGAGATTTTCCCCTCCTGCATTGCCCCTCTTGTCTTGCAACCACTTTCTTTCTCCACAGTGAAATAAGTCACCAAACACCAAACATGATCCCTGTTCCACTGCACTGTGCTTAGAATCACCAACCTGGAATGATTTGGGTTGGAAGGGGCCTTAAAACCCATCCAGTGCCTTCCACTGTCCCGGGTTTTCTCCAAGGCCCATCAACCTGGCCTTGGACATTTCCAGGGATGAGGTGTACCTTCAATTCAGGAATTTCTTCAATTCCCTCGATGCACTTCTGCCTCTTTAACTGCTCTGAAGTAGCAGATTGCCAGCTTATACTGCAGCAATTACCTTTAAACAACCCATGCCCATAAAACCTTGGAGATCACTTAGGCTTCCTCTGTTCAGGAGAGTCAATTGCTGCTTTTTCAGGATGCTGCAGTCCATTGAAATCTGGGGTAACATACTGCAGCAGTTACTGAATACCAGCCTCTCCCTTTGCCTGGCAGGGAGAACAAATCATAATTCAAATTAACCTCGCTGTGTAATGAAATTTTGTTACGTGTCATTATGTTATATTATATAGTATCTATAAATCAATCCCAGCAAGCCATTTGCTTCAATGACAGGTTTTTGTGTGTGACACAGTGAAGGTGGAATCCTCTCAAGGAATAATTTTTCAAATAACAGCGAATTCCAAAGTGGAAAACGTAGAATTTCGTAAAACAACAGCATTTCGGACCCCCAAAACACTTCATTATATTTAAGAACCAGTGGAGACAGCTATTTCACAATGCATTTTGCTTAATTTAATTCCAACAAGCAGGTTGGTTTTCCTGACAGCCTTCTGGAGGAAATTGTGCCCAAGTGCCCCCAAATCCAGCTGTCAGAATTCCTGCCCTGCTCTTGGACCGTGTCACAGAGTCCCTTCTATCCCCAGCATAATTCTGGGTTACCACAACCTCCAGCAATTTGTTTGTGGTTTAGCAAGAACATTTCCAAGTTTCCGCCTCGGAAAAAAATCTATCTACAGGCAATTTTGATGTTTGAAGTGCTCTGCTGCATCCAAAGGTGTAGCCTTAAAAGGTTTTTAATTGATTGCTTGAAATGTTTCAGAATTAATTGGGCGTGTTGCTTCTTGGATATTTTGCTCTCCCAACTATTGTGTTCTATGTGTATTTCAGTGTCCAAGTGAAGCTTTCAGTATGATTGGTTTTATGTTTCCAAGCCAGTATTTTTCAAAATGTTATGGAGTAAAAAAAAAAAAAAAAAAAAAAAAAAAAAAAAAAAAAAAAAAAAAAAAAAAAAAAAATTAAGAAAAGAGAGAGGAAAAAAAATGTTTAGGGGAAGCCTGATTTTTGCAGTTTGCTTCATTCATACTCAGATTCTTCCCACATTTTAAAGAGCACAATTAACTAAACATGAATCTGGCCTGATTCACCATAATTTTCTCCGGGTTTATGTGGAGTAAGTGTTGCTTTTAATGCCATTACAAAAGCATAAAACTAAAATAAGGCAGCAGTAATTCAATTCCAACACACATCCCAGGTAGTAAAAACGTCTGTAGGGGAAGAGCTTCAAATACATTTAGATAAATAGATGCTTCAACCACCCAACATACAGAGGTTTGTGAGTATTCCTGGTCCATGGCTGACTTCCCATCCTTGTCCCTGGGAGCTGTGGGTGTGAGCTGAGGGCAGGCTCTGCCTCACAGACATCACAGCACCTTCAGCATTTGGGGTTTGCTGCTTTATCTTCCTTGGCACCGCTGGAGAAAATCAGATTTGCAAAACCGAGGTGCAGAATCAGTTTAGTCCTCAGGTTGCTCAGTAATTGCCAGTTTTGCCAAATTCATTCCTGGTGCAGCTCCATTTGTTCCCCATGAAATTATGTGTGCTGAATTTTGCCCAAAGTGGTTAAAAGCCTGAGGAGACATTAATTTTTGTAAATTTTGGAGGCCCTACCAACACGAGAAGGAGAAGGGTTAGTGATGTAATTTGGGAGGCAATGGACAAGAAAAGGATTTAATTAAGGGTAATGGGGAAGCATTAAGGCAAAGGAAATTTGCCAGGAGGTTGATTTAAAAACATATACAAATTCTCAGCGCTCTGATCAATTTAACTGTTCAGTAGGCACCAGAATAATGCTGGAGTCCTACCGTTTGAAGCAATTAAATGCATGTGTTTAAAATAGCAAAAACACATAAACCACAAATAGAATGTGACATGGGTCTCTTTCATCACCAGGTGCCTCTGCTTGGAATATTTTTTTTTGCCAGCAGGAAGGCAAGACCTGGCAAAATATGATAATATTGCCAATTACTTGGATTATTAATTCATCATCTTTGAGTCTAGTTTGTTTTAAAGTTTGATTCCAACTGTTCTAATAAAGTGCAGTTAAGTGAGCATGACAGGACAAGGGGGAATGGCGTTAAGCTGAAGGAGAGCAGGGTTAGATTGGATTTTGGGAAGAAATTCCTCCCTGTGAGGGTGGGGAGGCCCTGGCACAGGGTGCCCAGAGAAGCTGTGGCTGCCCCTGGATCCCTGGCAGTGTCCAAGGCCAAATTTGGATGGGGCTTAGAGCAGCCTGGGACAGTGGAAGGTGTCCCTGCCCATGGCAGGGGTGGGACTGGATGACCTTTAAGGTCCTTCCAACCCAAACGATTTTATAGGATTCTATAAGACCAGAATTTTAATTCAATTTCCTTAAATGTAATTTATTTTTTCCTGTTTGTCCTTTATTTTTCTTTTCTCCAAGCAAACTGCAATTAAATACATTCCTGAAATACTGAGGAAAGCAAGAAGATTTTCCAAAGTGTTCTGTAAATTGGAAGAATAATCCATATTAAAAAATCTCACTTCCTGTGGTGCATCTTTGGCTGAAAAGCCATTGAAAAGCTCCATGCTTAAGTTTAGAGCTGCTTATTTACATTCCATTCCGTGAGTATTTAATGCCATTGATTTCCCCATTTGGACACATCATTAAAGGACAAGGAAGACACCTGTGCTCTCGAGAGAAATTATTGAGTGGGGTGATAAAAAGGGAGAAGATTAAGAAGGCTACTTGCAAGAGAGAGGCACAGGGAGCTGAGGAAGTGTGTCCCTGCAATTCCTCAGCTGTCACCTCACAGCCATGTGACAAAATCGATGGAAACACCCTCAGCTCCATGGCTGGAAACTGGGCCCTGATGGCATCACACAGGTGATGGACCAAAGTGTGTGACAGTTCCATGGGGCTCCCCGCTTGGAAAGGCAGGCAAAGAATTGCTTGGTTTGGCAGTTTGGGTTGTTTTCAGCACCCCTCTGTGCCAGGCATTCATCTTCCTCAGGTGGGTCAAGGTGCTTCCATGAGCAAAACCTTCCCAACACACCTCAGTCAAGTGAAATCACTCCTGTAATTAATTTAATTCACTTTAACACTGACAGAAAAACACTTAAAACTTACATGGTTTAAGATATTTTTTCCCCTCATTATTTTTCATTGCAAACAAATTATTCTGGAGGTGTTCACTGAATTTATTTTTCCATCCTCTCTTTTTTGACAGCAGACTAGTGACCCTGACACTGGTCATGTAAAAAGAAAATCAAAAAATATACATAGAGCGAACATAAATTTGAACTGAAATCAGATTAAATCTAAATACAGAATCTCTAGACAAAGAAAAAAAAATTGAATATGCTGATTTAAGGAGGACAGTACTTGCAGAGGACATTATAGATTGATAAAGATGTCAGCAGGATGAGAAATAAGAGGACCCCAAACGAACAGTTCTGGTCTTCCTGCAGAGGCTGTTATCTGTGTTGTGACCTTTTGAGCAGGACTCTGTGAGATGAGAAGAGACAGATAGGAGGCAAAAGACCTCCTTATCTCAGATCTCATTATCTTTAAGGCTCACAGTCATGGGTCAGGTCAAGAGAAAGAGACATAAGATATTACACTGTGTGTGATGGTTCTTCATGGCAGCACTGAGCCTAATGCAGGGCCAGTGCAGAGCACACAGCATCCCTCTGTTTCCCAGAGACATGTCAGGCATTCCCTCCTTCTCTGCTCTTATCCTGCTCCTCCCAAACCTGGAACCATCTGATTTATTCCCCTTGGCACTTCCTCAGCCACCTTCTGCTATTTCCTCCTGGCACAGACTTTGTCCAGAGACACTTCTACATCAGCAGTTTACCTCCCTCAGCATGTTTAATAACACAACTGTCTCATATAAACCAAAAGGCCTTTCAAACAAATGAAATACGAATTTTAAGCAAAATATTTCAGCCACAAATAAAATAATATCTTTTTCAAAATCCTTGCAAGTTGCAGAATCTTCTATAGCATGAGAAATGTTTGTTCACATGTTCCCATTCATCTTCCTCCAGTTTTTATTTGTATGTGCCCTGCCTGATGTCATCTCCCCTCTCTTTGTTAAGGACTGTCCTTACAACTTCAGATTTATGGAAGGATTTTCATCTCCTCTTCTAAGGATAGGTTTTGACAATCCAGCTGCCAGAATACTGGGTGTTCACCCATCACTGTCTCATTTACTGAAGGAAGGCATTCAGTTTTTTTAGAGAAGTGATGTGTAAGAGCCACTATGGTCTCTTATAGGCTGGAGGATTTTAATGGAATCCCAGAATGGTTTGGGTTGGAAGGGACCCTAAAGTCCATCCAGTGCCACCCTTGCCATGGGCAGGGACACCTTCTACCATCCCAGATTGCTCCAAGTGCCATCCAAGCTGGCCTGGGACACTTCCAGGGGTGTGGCAGCAACAGCAAAATGTGTTTACTCATTCACAAACAATGGAATTTTCTCCTCTCTCTAAGCTCATGTTCCCATTTTCTCTCTGAGCCCATTGTTCCCACCATCTCAGCTCATGTTGTAGGTGCACTTCTCTACTCAGCTCAGCTGTGGAAAGCCAAGCTGTCCCCATTATTCCGAGTATTTTTGCCTAATCTTTTTCCAGTGTCAGCTCCTGACTCCACTTCTGCCCTGTGCCTGCAGGGACCTGAGCTATGCCCAGTTGTCACCACTGCTCCCCTCTCTGTCACATCTACAGTGGCTTTCCTGTCCCTCCTCCTCCCCCTGCACCCCATCTCCCCTCATGGGACCCTGCATGTGTCCTTCCAGGGTGTTGTGTCCTTGGCCCAACCCAAGCAGTACTGAAAAACTCACCAAAGTATCCAATAAAGATCAAAAATCCCATCATCCACATGGACATTTCAGAGGGTCTGTTCTGCCCTGGCGGGTCAGCTCATTTTATGAATGACCTGCCACAATTTTATTTTATCTCAGTGAAGCCAGAAAGAAACAGAAATGGCAGGAACCTGCTTCAAATGTCAACCTCATTAAGCTTTTAAACAAATCACTTTAAAACAAAGTTACATATTTTTAGGAGAAAGCATAATAATTTTGTATTAGTTGCAAGTTTTCGGCTGGTATCTGCTCAGAACTGTGAAAAAAAAAGATGAGTAGATAAATGAGGATAATTTTTATTTCCTGCTATGTTAACACTGCTGTTATTCTCTGTTCTCCTTTATGGCTGGTGTGGGTATAATTTTAGAGGAAAAAGAAAGAAAAAGAGTAACCTAGTCACCTCCCTGCACCCTTTAACCTGTGTTTGAACTGCAGAACCAGCACCACAGCTCATCATTTTACCTACACAAAGGCAACAATTACAGGATTTTTCATTCCACCCCGTGTTCTACCTCCTGATTGTCTCATTGCAATATTGCAGTATTGATAGGACAATTTCTGAGCCGCTCTGTAATATTTTATTCCACCAAATGTAATCTGCTGTTATTGCCTAATCCTTCTGGTAGCACTGTGCTGATCTGTCTCTGTGCTAGCGAGATGGTGCCCAGAGGAACAGCCCCAAAAAGGTTCATTTCCTCATCTACCCAGTCCATAAAACACACACCTCATAATGTCAACTAAAACAAGGAGTCAGAGGTCCAGCAGAGCTGGAAATATTGGCTCCAGGTTGAGTCTCTCTGGGATCCATGAATCCCTAAGTAAAAGAGGGAGTAAATTGCTATAAATTCCAACTGGAATATAAGAGGCAGCTGAAAAAGAGGCTTTTGTGAATGGAAATTGAGGCTCCTGGAGCTCAGCCGGGCTGTCAGATGTTTAACTTCCTAGCGTGAGAGGAAGTCATTTAGCCAGGAGGGAATTAACAAAGAAATGCTTTCATAATTGCAGTTTTAAATTGTTTCTCTTATCATCAAATTATAATCATGCATGGAAGCGACAGAGGGAAAGAAGTTCAGAACATGAGGAAGCATGAGCAGGATGATTAGCATGTTTTCCCTGAGGTATGGATCCAGCAAGAGAAACACAGTGCAGTTTAAAGATCAGGGGCAGAATTGCTGGGCACGAAAAGGAAAAAGATTTGCAGCGTGAAACTTGTTTAAACCGAATCCATCAGGCATCTTTATATTGGCATAAATAGTTTCACATTTTCTAAGTACGCTTCGCTAAGTGATCAGAGTTCTGGGGGTGCTTCCCATCTCAGCAGTTGATAAGGAACCTTTAGAGAGGAGCGTTGGAACAACTTGAGGATAATGTTTTGTCAAATGTTAAAAGCATTTGAAATCACTGCTGATTCCTTCTACGATCAGTTTAAGCCGCTGTTAAACTTAGTTTTTTATAGAAGAAAATTAACTTTGTTTTGATGACATAGTAATTTCTTCAGTGTTCAGCTCTTCCATTTTTTCCCTCCCACAAAGGGAATGAATAGAGGACTTAGGAGAAATATAACTAAAGTCAAGCGCCTCTTTCCCCACAATTTATCGTAAAACATGTGGATATATGTTTATTTTAAAAAAATCAAGACAAAATCAAAGCATGAGTAAGGTTGGAAGGGACCCCAGTGTGTTGTCACTGCTCCAGCAGGGCCACCCCAGAGCACGGGGCACAGCAGTGTCCAGAGGGCTCTGGAACATCCCCAGGGAGGAGCCTGCACAGCCTCTCTGGGCTCTGCTCAGGGCTGGGCACTGCCCAGGGCAGGAGCTGTGCCCCTGGGCAGGGGAATTGCTGGGCTCAGCCCCTGCCCCTGGCTCTGGGGCCATCGCTGGGCCTGGAGCAGAGCCTGGGGCTGCTCTGCCCTCCCTGCACACAGGGACAGACATGGGGACACACAGGGACAGACATGGGGACACACAGGGACACACAGGGACAGACATGGGGACACACAGGGACAGACACGGGGACAGACATGGGGACACTCAGGGACAGACATGGGGACACACAGGGACACACAGGGACACACAGGGACAGATATGGGGACACACAGGGACAGACAGGGACAGACATGGGGACACACAGGGACAGACATGGGGACAGACATGGGGACACACGGGGACAGACATGGGGACACACAGGGACAGACAGGGTCACAAAGAGACTGACATGGGGACACACAGGGACAGACATGAGGGCACCCAGGGACACACAGGGACAGACAGGAACAGATATAGGGACACCCAGGGACACACAGGGACAGACATGGGGACACACAGAGACAGACATGGGGGCACCCAGGGTCACCCAGGGACAGACATGGGGGCCACTCAGGCACAGACATCCTGGGACACCCAGGGACACCCAGGGTCACCCAGGGCCACCCAGGGCTGAGGACCCCTCTCCCTGGGGCTCCTCTCCAGGCTGAGCAGCCCCAGCTCCCTCAGCCTCTCCTGGGCACAGAGATGCTCCAGGCCCTTCCTCAGCTCCAGGAGCTCCAGTCCCTGCTGGGCTGAGGAGTATAACAAAGTATAACAAAACATCTGAAAAAAATGATATCAAACAGTATATAAACCACTAGGAACAGTATCTAAAATAAATATAGATTAAAATAAGTCTGATACAAAATACTAAATCCACTGTGCAAAACAATAAACCCAGTACATAAAACACTTCAGGAAGTTTATATAGAAAACTTTGACAGAAAAAAAAAAAATATTAAAGTGCCACTTGGTGCTTCCATGTCACCATGCCATGCCCAAATGGAGTGACAGATTTGTGGCATCTCCACTCCTTGCTGCCACAGTCCCTGGGTGCTGGCCTAGAGCTCCAGGGTGTGATGTGTTCCCTTGTGCCCTGATGGCATCTCCAGGCACCACAGTCTGTGTGCTCACTTTTGCCCCAGTGAAGAATGTTTTCATTAAATTTTACATCCTAGAATCTCCTGAGGAATCCACAAGGATCAAATCTAACTTTACTGTCAGGAGCTGTGTACTCTTTTTCAAGGATGGTCTCATTCTTTCTCCTTTGTCATTGTTTCGTCTTTTGCCTTTATAGATGCTCAGACTTGTGTCTGTTGGCCTCAAATTCTGTCAGGGTTTGGTATAAATCACCGTTTAAAATGAATTAGAGATATTTTTGTGTTACGTGTTTGAGAAAGAGTGGGTTGCACACCCCTCCCATTGTCACCAAGGCAGGGACAGAAAGCAGAGCTGCCACTTGCACAGAAACATTCCACCAGCTGTCACTTTTCACACTGAATTCCAGAGAGAAGCTCTGTTCCTTCTGCAAAAACCTTTCTTGCCTTACACCCAGCTTCTCAATTTCCCTTCCCCAGGTCTGCTGCTGAAGAGAGCATCAGGCCTGTGGTCATTTGTCCACTGGTCTGCCAAAGGGAGGGTCATGGATCCATGCTGGAAATTCCAGTTAAATTTAGCTCAGTGGGAGATTTTTGTCACTTTACGCTAGAAAAGCACTTCAGAAATGTGCAGGCAAATAAAAAAATAAGCCTGTTCCAATCTGTTTACAAAATCTCAGCACTGTCACTGCAACATAAACACTTTATGTTTTTATGTACTTTGGTGCGAGACATTCCCTGTCACTGGTGCAGTTTGCAATTACAGGGAAGTGAGGCAGAAAATAGCAGCTCCAGAACAGATTAAAGTAATGAAGTTTGAACTATTATTTGAAAGGTTGTTGTTATTTTAATAAATATTTAATCTCCTCAGCCGCACGGATCCCTAATTGATCTTTAACTATTATTGTTCCTGGACGTTTCTCATCAACTACTAATTGCTGGTTTAAGGCAATGGGGAATCAAGAGGATAATGACAGTGGCTGTGGGAGATTGTTACAACATTCAAACATGCTTAATAAAATATTTTTAACAGCCTTTGCTGAAAATGAAGGCCTGAAGTTCATATCAGGTACTGGAATGGGCCTCTCACAGTTCCATGCTCATATTCCAATAAACCATTACTAATAATTTATGTCCAGTTTAGATTAATTTATAGACAAATTAGATTGTTAAAAGCTCTCCATATTAAATGAAGGAAAGCATTTCATAGTACTAAAAGAAAGCTTTTTGGCTGGTTGATTGGGAAATCTCTTCCAGGATTCATGGAGCTTGTTAGGAAAACACCCTTTAGAATCCATGTATATTGTTTTAATAAACACTGTAATTCAACCCCTTGCCATGGGCCAGGACACCTTCCACTAGACCAGCAGTAATAATCATAATCATTATCATAAATAACAGCAATATTTTAATACATGACTGTAGTGTTTTAAAATCACTAGTGTTGCTATCAGTATTGATATTATTATTTTTATTGATGTCATTGTTATTTAAACTGGACAGAACTAAGGATTGATGGTAACTTTCATTATATTGATATTCTTATTATTTTTAATGTTCAATTTTGAGACCCTTAGCATGACCAGGAAGCAACAGAGAAATTTAGGCACCTCCAACAGGAGGGAATTCTGCAGTGCACATGAGGAATTGATAATTTTATTCTCTGTTTGGATTTTATTTGTAGTAAGGATAAGTTTTTGGATTAATATTATATGTATGTATATAATGGGATTAGAACATGGTGTTGGATTTATTTTCCGTAGAAGTGCAGAAGTAGAACTGAGGTTTTGAAGTAGATGATCTTTAAAGTCCCAAATCATTCTATGATTCTCTATTTAGTTAGTGCTACATTTACAAAACCCTCTTCCAAATAGCAGATTTATTATTATATTTTGTTCTGTTTAGTATACAACACGATTTAAATACATTTTTTACAACTTTCCTTAAGAAATAGTAGAGATCTTGCCAGAGATTTGCTGCTACAGAATGGTTTTTGCTAGAGGATGACTCTTGCCACCACTTTGGTGACAGCTAAGTATTGAAATCTGCTTGAGGATTTCAACCATAATTAATACTTTGCTAATATATTCCAGGCTTCACGCTTTGGTAAACACAGACACTGCCTAGGAAATCAGAAGTGATTGAAGTGCTCTGAGAAGCATATGCTCATTCTGATTTTTATCCTGATGCCACAGAAATTTCAAACGCGCTCCCTGTGAACAGCCAACGAAATGAAATATTGTTTTGTGAACACGGGTCATGCAATTGGCCATCATGTTCCCGGGTCAGGAGCAAGCAATTTCCATCAGTTTGCATATTTATATTTGGGAGAAGATGAGATCTGCTGTTTAATTTCTTTTTAAATGCTTCTCAGTGGCTGAGGAAAAATGTGCATTTGCATTTGATCCTTTGTGACATTGTGCAATATTTGTGAGTATTGTTGGTGAATCTAAATTACCCCTGGCTGATTAGAACAGCTCAGTGCTGGCTGTACAACAGCACATACAAATATGAATGTTTGTGGGGTTTGAGACAAGATTCCTGTTCCAAATTAATGCACGTCTTCAGGAATGAGAGGAGCCACAACTTTGTAAGGGAAAAAAGCCTTTGGAAAGACACAATCAAAGGTGTAGGATCTTCAGGATGCTGAAGATGTGAGGTGGGACCAGAACTCCCCGTGCCCTGGGCTGATCCCCCAGTGTGGGCAGCAGGGGAGGGGAGATTCTGCCTGCCTGCCCTTCTCAGATGAGACTCCACCTGCAGAGCTGCTCCAGCCCTGGGGCCAGAAGCACAGGAAGAACATGGAGGTGTTGGAGAGGGTCCAGAGGAGGCCCCAGAGCTGCTCTCAGGGCTGGAAACCCTCTACTCTGGAGCCAGTCCAGGACAGCTAGGGGTCTTCTTCTGGAGAAGGCTCTAGGGAGACCTTGAGCCCCCTGCAGTGCCTAAAGGGGCTCCAGGAGAGCTGGAGAGGGACAATTCATCAGAAACTGGAGGGAAAGGATGAAGAGAAATGGCTTCACGCTGAGTTTAGGTTAAATATTAGGAAGAAATTCTCCCCTGTGAGGGTGGTGAGGCTCTGGCACAGGGTGCCCAGGGAAGCTGTGGCTGTCCCTGGAAGAGTCATGTACTTCTGTTCCATAGAGGGAATGTTTTTCAATCGTCCTTCCAATTCAGAGTTGATTTAAGAACTCCTTTTACCAAATTGAAAAACATTCAGTGGTAGAATTTCTTAATCAACTGTGATTTTTTTTAAACTGCCTCCCTGAGAGTTCATTGCAGCACTCCAATTCAACAGAGACAGACAAAATTCACACCTGTGGTCTCGAAGCAGGTGGGCTCCGAGTTCTGTGAGGCTGTTGGGATCTGCAGTCACACCCATTGACCCAGTGCATTCCTGTGAAATCCAGTTGCCTTTGGAACTGATTACTCCATAGGGTCAATATGGACAGCTCCATTTACCCCATCATTATGGCTGTGAAGAGGGTGGTGCTTACAGGGCAGGCTAATGATAACACCACGCTGCATAAACTGCCAATTAAAGTCACTCTACTTTTGATGTTTTTCTTAATTAGTCCCAGGGGAAATGGGCAGGATGTTGAATTTCCATGCTGATTAGAAACACAGGAGCAATGCTGCAGTTTGGATTTTATTTTGGGGAAAAAAAGAGAGTGACAGCTGCAGAGCATTCAGAGGGTAGGGGCTATGAGTCCCTCATATGACCACTTTTTATAAACAATTTCTCTGAGGCACATTCAATTCTCCCCCCTCCACTCAGCAAATTTACAATGGGCATCAACCTAACAATTTATGTCAACACCTCTCTGAAAAAGAGCCAGTTTAGATGGGACATTGGGAAGGAATTGTTCCCTGTGAGGGTGGGGAGGCCCTGGCACAGGGTGCCCAGAGAAGCTGTGGCTGCCCCTGGATCCCTGGAAGTGTCCAAGGCCAGGCTGGACAGGGCTTGGAACAAGCTGGACTAGTGGAAGGTGTCCCTGCCCATGGCAGGGATGGCCCTGGATGATTTCTAAGTTCCCTTCCAACCCAAACTACTCTGTAACTCTGTAATTTCATATCTGCAGCTCATAACTTTAAATATTTTCCCAACACAAACCAAAACCAACCTCTAAGTCTTGAGAGAGTAAAAATATTTAATTATTTTTATCTACTGTAACATTATCAAACATCATGCAAAGAAAACTTGTCCTTTTGGTAAAAAGTGGCTGGTTTTGAGCTTGTTTTGATTGGGTTTTTTTTGGAGCACATCCCTGTGCTTTGCACTGAGTGCTGTTGTTCGGTGAGACACAGGTAATCAAGAATGTGCAAACAGGGCTCTGCAGCAGTAGAGGGCATTTGGCAGGGGGAAGGAAGAAGTGATCCTGAGTTTTGTGATCGCATCAGCTCCAGAGTGTGGTGCGTTTGTGCATGTAATGAGGAGCAGCGAGGAGAGTGATTTAAAGTGCCAATTCAGAGGGGTAAAGTGCTCTATGCATTAGAGTAAGTGGCAGAGGAATCATGAGGTGCAGCTGCTTTGGAACATTTAGAAAGTTGTAACCTAGCAGAAAATGAACTCAGTGTTCAAATCAGTGCACTAATGAGAGACGAGCTTTATTCTGGAATTTCACCTCTTCTTTATGACATTTAACTCACAAAAACATGTGAGCAGGAGAGCTTAGCTCGTTCTTCCAACTGTGTGCAGGAATTATCATTCTGAGAATAAGCCTGTGTTGAAACTGGTGCAAATAAACCAACAAGAATCTTAATTTAATCTTTTTTGTCTATACATGTGGATGTACCTGTATGTAGATGTGTCATCTTAATGAATTTTTATTGAAGAAGTTAAAATATCCTGGAAAAAAAACCCCAAACCCAAACCAAACATATATTAAACTGTTGGGCTCCCATTTTTCAAAGAAGTGTATTTATTCCATTTGTTATGTGTATAAATGAGGCTCCATCCTGCCTTTACGAGCCAAATAGAGCCAATTTAGGCTGCAGCATGTAATAGTTCACTCAAAGTCCTGTGAAAGGATTTATTGCCACATATATAAGTCACCTAATTTTGTTGTTTCTGCAGCTTAATATTCGACTGTAAAACTTACCTGAGTTTGTTGTAATGCATTTTTATGGCTTTTTCGGTAACTAAAGCTGGGTTTGTGGAGGCAGAGCACTGCTGGGAAGAGGCAAGGACAGGCTGCTGGCTCCCTCCCACCTCATGCTCCTACAGGAATGGCCTCAGGAGCTGGGACAGAGTCCCCAGTGTGGATATCTCCCACCACATCTCCCTGTTTAGACACCACAAATGGTGTCTGGCCCATCAAGAAAAAAAATATCCTGAGAGCTGCCTTTGGCAGTGGGATTGAGAGTGGGAGAACATGACAGCAAGGGATATAAGGATGCAACACAGATTTTGGGATTTCCCTCTCAACTGAAATCTTTGCAATGTAGGAAAGAGCTTTCTGAACCTTTCTGTGATCTCCTGGCTTCAGTGGACAGCCCCCAGATTTTGCACTGGTGGAGAACAGCTGATCCCTGTTCACTCTTTTCCTGGCACTTCGGATTTTACAGAGCTGAGCTTTGTCTCAGAGTGAAGGATTGTCTTGTGCTTCTGTGGTACCTGCAGTCCTGGCCAACACACTAGAAAACAACCTGGAAAATTCAGGACTGAGCAAATCAAGTGACTCCTTGTCAAACTTCTTGACATTCTCCTGCCTATCAAGGAGAAAAGGGAGTTAAATGTACGTTATGATAGAAACATTTCTGGTGGAATCATCCACAAAATGCTAATTTAGGGGTTGCTGAAAGCCATTTTGAACTTGTTCTACTTAAATTATAGCTTTAAGGATTGATGTTAAGGAATCCTGATGCTTCTGATCAGCTTTGGATGAAAAAATGGAAGACTTCAGTTCTTAGGTTATCAGCTACTATTTTTTTCATAGCAGACAAACAACTCTCAACTTTCTGTGCACAGAAAATCCAGTATTAAAGGAAAGGCCCCTAGAGTGCAAAGTACATTAATGATTTTTTAATTATTATGACTATATTTCAGAACAAGTGAATTGGAAATGTTCTGATTTAATTTTGAACTAATTGTAAAAGCTTATTTCCTTAGATGCAAAATTCCAAACCCTCACCCTAATTGAATGCACATTTGCTCAGATTTTGTAACAAGAGCATCTAAAATTAGAATTCAGACACAATGGTGCTGGATTTGCAATTTAATACAAGACCTTTAGGAATCCTGACAGGTTGCTCCAGGGGATAAAATAACAGTTGCCACTTTAAGAGATAAATTTTCCCACTATTATCATTGCAGCATTTATGCAGCTATGACTAAGAGTGACAGAAGAACTTTTTACTGAAATAAATGGCCTGGTCAACAACCTTTTGGTGGCAGATAAAAGCTTCATGTCAAGTGACTTCAGTGACCAGGCAGGAGGTAACCTGGCAACCTGCAATAAATAAATGGCCCCCATGGAACAGGTCAGGAAGCATCAAGGAACTTTCTGGTCCTCCAAAAGTTCCTCCACAATAATTTCAGGAACAAAGGGCTGCTGCTTCAAGATATTCAGCCAGCATGAAACTGCTTTGAATGCCTGCTGCCTGTTGATGATTGTATCAGGTACAGACAAACATCTGAGGGGATGAAAAATGGACCCATCTCAAAAGGACTTTTTTGTTACTTCATCCCACATTCCCACTTATTTTTGTACCCTTTTGTTGTGATGTTGCCCTTAGTGGATACCCTGCAAGAAACATGGGGATGTGTTTCTTCACAAGAGATGGAGAAAGGTGTTCTGGAAAAATACAACCCTGCCATGTGGACGCCAATGTGAGGAGGCAGAAAGAGCACACATTTATGAGAGATTGCTAAAGAAGTTGAAAACATAAATGGTGCAAATAAAGCTGTATTAGTCACTAATACTGCTACTACTGAAAATAATCCTGACTTGACTAAAAATTGAGTAACTTTGGGGCAAAAGCAGAGTTCTGAAGGCAAAAGGTCATTGAGAAAGAGTGGTGTTACTCTGTCTCTGCAGGACAACCACCACCCTGTAATTCCTCTCCACAGGGGTAGGATGTTCCAATTCCAAGTGTCAGATGTTCAGGGTCATTCACAACCCCCAGCTCAGGCTTCATGTAAAACATGCATGTGCCATCAAGAGTGAGACAATTCCTCCACAGGAATTAGGGAGTTGAGCGAACCTGTAAGATTGATAGAATCCCAGAATCTCAGAATATTAAGGCTGGGAAAAGATCTCCAGGATCACTGAGTCCAAGCTGTGTCTGATCCCCACCGTGTCCCCAGCCCAGAGCTCTGAGTGCCACCTCCAGCCCTTCCTGGGACACCTCCAGGGATGGGCACTCCAAGACTCCCTGGGCAGCCCCTGCCAAGGCTGAGCACCCATTCCATGGAGAAATTCCTCCTGATGTCCACCCTGAGCCTCCCCTGGCCCAGCCTGAGGCCGTTCCCTCTCCTCCTGTCCCTGTTCCCTGGGAGCAGAGCCCGACCCCCCCTGGCTGTCCCCTCTGTCAGGGAGCTGTGCAGAGCCACAAGGTCCCCCCTGAGCCTCCTTTTCTCCAGGCTGAGCCCCTTTCCCAGCTCCCTCAGCCTCTCCTGGTGCTCCAGCCCCTTCCCCAGCTCCGTTCCCTTCCCTGGACACTCTCCAGCCCCATAAGGTCTGTCTGGCCACGAGGGCTCAGAACTGGACACTGGACACTCAAAGTCCCTCAGCAGCGCCAGCACAGGGCACAGCCCTGGGCCTGTGGCCACACCAGGGCTGGGACAGCCCAGGGCCATTGGCCTCTTGCCCACCTGGGCACACCTGGGCTCCTGTCCAGCCACTGGCACCAGGACCCCCAGGAGCTTTTCCAGCTTTCCAACCCCTCTGCCGCAGCCTGGATGGGTCTGGAGTGACCCAAGGGCAGGACATGGCCCCTTACCCCATTGGCCTTGTCCCATCAACCCAGCCTGCCCAAATTCCCAGGCAGTGAACTGTTCGAAAGCAGGTTTGTGAAGAGATGTCACCTCTAGTTTTGTGATCATTATTTATGCAATAAACTCCAGCAGCAAGAGCTTTGACTCAAGTCACAGAGGCTTTAGTGACAGCAGATGCTGCTCATGCCTGAGATACGAAGGACAAGGCCCAGGAAACTGAGAACAGGAAAAAAGGAACCCAGCAGCACAATTTCCATAGGAACCAGGCCTCATTGCTTTAGAGACTTTTTCCCCAAGCAAAATGAATCCATGAGCAGCATCCTCTGCATAAAGTAACCACATTTGTCCAGCAATAAGACCAGCCTAAAGAAAGGAAATTATTGTCTCCCTTCCAAAGCTCCAGAGCAGAAAAGAGTCAAATGTCCTGGGCTCAAAAGGGATGAAGCAACTTCAATACCAAAGGTAAATAATTTCAAGATTAAGCCATAATTTTTGGGTTTCAATGACCTAGGAAGTGCAGTTCCTTTTCTCTTTTTCCTTGGCAATTTCTCAGGCTTTATTAAATGTTGCAAACTGGAGTTTGTCTTGTTTTAAGACAGTTTGTAAATGTATTCCTCCCCTCCCTGACTTGCTCACGCAGGGTCAATTTTCTGCCCATATTACAATTCCCACAGCCCCGTCGGGAACAAAGAATGGTTTGTCAGGAGCCTGCAAAAGGAGACAAATGATCTGTGCTCGAGTCTAATAACCTTCCTGAAGAAGACAAATGTGTGAATTGCAGAAGTTTCACCTGCAAAATCTCCACTGATATACTAATTAAGAACAGATCTCTTCAACCACTGCAAAAAAGGAAGGAACAAAAAGAGGTCCACTGAGAGAAACCGGGAAAAAAATTAAATTAATGGATGAGAAGTGGCTCAATGCTGTCCCAGAATGCTTTGCTGAGGTAAGATTACACACAACCACAGCGCTTTTTAAATCAGACTCGGAAAGATTTATTGATATTTGGAGGATCTGTGAACTGCAGAGGGTTTTTCCATATGTAATCTCTCCATCTCTGCCCAGTTTTCCTTTCCTACAGCTCTAATTTGGCAAACAAGTCTCACCATATATTATTTTTCTTTTTGTCTTCTACTTGTTTCTGAGTTCTTCCTAGAGCTCTGCTTTCAAGGTGTTTTTTCCAGGTAGGTGGGGGTTGTGTGGGCAAAGTTATTCACACCTCCTGCATTTTAAACTGCTAAAATTAAACCACAGCAGCTGCCACCTTTAACCCGTGTTCCTCACCCCAAACCATCAAACCAACAGCAGCAGCCTGTGATTTATGGGTCTGATCATAAACAGCCCGGTTCAGAATATGGAAAGATAATGGATGAAACAGTTTTTCTACTTTATCACATACACTACACCTTTTGAGAACAATTTTCACATTATTGTCAATTTCAGTTTAAAAAAATATTTTAAAAGAAACTACCGTGCTCCAGTAGTTTTCCACGATATTGCACCCATCTGCTGAGTTTTATTTTAACACAGATAGTTCTGAAGTACTTCAAAGTAGCTCATTAATATCCTTAAAGCTTTGGAAATGACTTCTTTATCAGCAGTAAACTCCTAGGAAAATGCTACATATGACATATAAGTATCACTGTCTTGTTAAATGAGACCCATTAATTTTTATCTGGAGCAACACTACTTTCTGATTTTCAAAGACTTAATGCTATCTAATTTTATTTTGCTTTTTAACTCGAAGTACTTAATCCTGCCTTTTCCTTATTTGTAAAATGTGTGGCATATCAACGCACTTCAAAGTTTTGTGGTGAGGATAAATAATTCTGAGATTATGAAATGCTCATATACCAATGCAGACATTACCATGACCTACCAGAAATGGATCCAAAAAGAGTTTTCCCACAATAATTCCATATTTATTTTAATAACTAAACTGTTCCTTGTGTCTACTTATAGATAGAAAAGAAATAGACACAAAATGTTGTCCAAAACCACAAGAAAACCCTGATCATGTTCATAATCATGGAATCATGGAACTGCTTGTGTTGGATGGATCATTACAGCCCATCCTGTGCCACCCCCTGCCATGGGCAGGGACACCTTCCACTGTCCCAGGTTGCTCCAAGCCCTGTCCAACCTGGCCTGGGACACTTCCAGGGATCCAGGGCCTCCCCACCCTCATAGAGAGCAATTCCTCCCCAATATCCTTTTTAATCTTGTCCTCTGGCAGTGGGAAGCCATTCCCCCTCATCCTGTCATTCCATGCCTTGTAAACGGTCTCTCTCCATGTTTCCTGTCAGCTCCTTCAGGACTGAAAGGTCACAATTAGGTCGCCCTGTATCCTTCTCTCATCTCCAGGCCGAACATTCCCAGCTCTCCCAGCCTGGGTAGGTGCTCCAGTTCCCTCAGTGACTTGGTGGCCACCTCTGGACTTGCTCCAATGGTTCCATGTCCTCCTTATGCTGGGGACACCAGGACTGGACACAGCACTGCAGATGGGGTCTCAGCAGAGCAGTGTGGAGGGGCAGAATCCCCTCCCTCACCTGCTGCCCAAGGGTTTTGGATGAGTCCTGTACTCTGGTACAGGACAGCAGGACAAGAAGGCAAATCTCTGGAATTTGCATATTGAGAGATTATCTGACTGATAGAGTTATCCAAAGAGCTGAAGACAGTCTGAACCAAGACAGCATTTACTGACACTAAGCAGGCAAAATCTTATTCTTGGTGAGAGTAAATTCCTGTAGTTCATCAGCTCCCAGGAGGTTTTTGCCATGTGGAGGCTTCACTTTGGCTGTACAAGCACACCAAGCTGTTCACCCTGGGAGTCACCAGTGCTGCTGGGGACCTTCTGTCTAGGCTTGCAGTATAAATAGATTTCTTTTTAGGCTGTAGCAGTGTGGGTTTTATTTTCTTTCTAACCAAAGCCAAGGTGCAGTAGGGCACGACCACAGGTCTAGAGTGAGATGTGGACAGCGCCCAGCCTCTGCTCACTGTTTCACATCAATTTGACAATGAAGGCAGTTCAGAGGGAGCCTAAATCTGGGATCTTGTCAGGCAAATACTCCAGCTTTAAACTAGAATGGTTAGTCCACAGTAAATGTCTAACTGTGTGAGCACTTCTATGCAGGAAAGATATGATAAAGACATCAGAGGGAAAAAAAAAAGAGTATTCAGACATTATTAGCCTGTTTAGCTAAGTTTTCCATGTGATATCCCCATAAAACAATCACAAAAAGACCCAAAAGTTCCTCAACTCATCCCTCTTGCTTTGCTGCTTCTCAGATGCACCCAAGGACCTCCGAAGGAACACGTGTACCTTTAGTATTCACAGGGAGAGAGTCTGGCTGGCTGGGAAGAGAAGTTGTTTACCGTGAGAAGAAAGAGCCTGCACGACACTTGTGCTGCAGGGCGCTCTCAGAGACTGTGGAAAGTTCAGTGCTCCCTGCAGGGTGGGACACGCCAGGCAGGATTCCTGCCCTTGGAGGAGCCGTGCAGCCTCTGTGTGATCACTCCTGGGAGCCTGCTGGGACCAACAGCCCATTTACTCACTGCACCAGTGCTTCCTATAAATATATTTATGACCCTGGCATGCCTGCCTTCCCGTAATCTCCAGGGTTTGTCTGGTTCACGGAAAGCCATTATGGGAACTGTAAACTTTTATGCTTGCCCTCTCTAGAAATTGTGTTGAAACTTTTATAACGGAGATTTTTCACCTTTTGCTTGTTTCTCCTGAAATCTTACTCACAAAGCAGTTCTATAAAGAATTTTAAGCAGTGTGAGGTGGACCCAGCCAGGTTTATTGTCTGCACCTGCTCGAGTTTGTTCTCTCTGCACTTTACTACAAGAGCTCGGTTGTCACAGTCTGAG